>NW_006300370.1:141538-147979 GCF_000327345.1 Myotis davidii
CTCCCCTACTTCCCTTCTGGGGATTGATAGCCTGATCGCTGTTTCTTAGTCTTTGGGTCTGTCCCTTTTCATCAGTCTATGTTGTTCTCTATAATCCACAAATGAGTGAGATCATGTGGTATTTATCTTTCTCTGACTGGCTTATTTCAAGGATGGGGATATCTTTTAGAAGGTAGCTGTTGTGTATTTAGTAATAAAATTTTAAAAATTAGCCAAAGCAATACTGCCTTGGAAGATGTTAATTCAACTGTATACCATTAATCTATGAGAAGGATGCAAATAGAATGCAAACAAATATAAATCTTTAAAAATATATATATATTGATTTTAGAGGGGAAGGGAGAGGGAGAGAGGGATAGAAACATCAATAATGAGAGAGAATCATTGATCAGTTGCCTCCTGTACACCCCACATTGGGAATCAAGCCCGCAACCCGGTCATTTGCCCTGACTGGGAATTGAACCGTGAGCTCCTGGTTCATAGGTTGTTACTCAACTACTGAGCCACACTGGCTGGGAAAATACAAATCTTATTTTAAAAAATCAACCAATTCATTGTTTTGGGATCAGTACTTTGGTGTTTTCCACACTGTGATCTTTTAGTTCCATATAATCACAGAATTTTAAACTCTGATTGTATAGTTGAGGGGACTGAAGTTCAGAAAAGTTGGGTAACTTGAATAAGATCACATGGATTAGTGAGAGAACCAGGAATAGGAATTTCCCAACTCCTAAGTCAAAGAACATTGAATTTTTGTACAATACAGTTCAATAATTGATATGTATACAGTTGTGATCCTGAGTTATCAAGAAAAATTTAAGTTATGTTAGCTTTTTAAAAAATGAAGATAGGAATTTCTTGATCTTTAAGATTCAATATATATCAAGGCTTATATTTAATATATATATCTATCAATACCTAAAACACATATAAGTATTTTTAATATGTGTCTAATAAGTCTTTCCTATTTTCCCCACATTATGTTCTATTTTGTTTTCTTTTTAGACTGTTCGAATAAAAGTTGTTACTTTGACATCATGACCTAATATTTTATGAGGAAATGAGTGTGTTATGATGGTTGAAAGTCAGGTAATTATTAATAAAAGCTTATTTTAATAAAACTGGACTTCCCTGGTTAAGGAATCTATAGTGATTTAAAAAATGTTTTTTTAAGTTAGCTGTAACTTAAATACGAGAAGAGATTTATTTATTTATTTATTTTTTTAAATATATATTTTATTGATTTTTTACAGAGAGGAAGGGAGAGGGATAGAGAGTTAGAGACATCAATGAGAGAGAAACATCGATCAGCTGCCTCCTGCACATTCTCCACTGGGGATGTGCCCGCAACCAAGGTACATGCCCTTGACCTGAATCGAACCTGGGACCTTTCAGTCCGCAGGCCGACGCTCTATCCATTGAGCCAAACCGGTTAGGGCCAAGAAGAGATTTAGAACTGAATCACTGACTAGACACCACCAATTTTTCTACAAAACACACACACACACACACACACCAGTTTTAGTCCGTTTTTAGAATTGAGTTAAACTTAGATTTTATTTTTAGAAACTCTAAATTTTACATTTCGAAGTATGAAAGAAAACCAGTGGTTAGAGTGGTAAAAACAGATTTTAATCAGAAGCTGTTATAAAAGGGGGAAAAGACCTCAGCATATAATTGGGCTCAATTCTGAGTATAACAAGGAAAATGGGAATTTGTCACCTAGGAGGAGGATGAGGTTTGGTGGGTGAAAGTTACCAAGAGGAAGTTACTTGACAGAAATTTTTGCTGAAGGCAGGCCAGGGTGATCAGACATCACCTGGAGGATGGTGGGTGATGAGGAATTTCATCAGAGATCGAGGGTGATGAGATTATGAATATGGGGGATTCTTGCTAGACCGGCTTAGTGAAATTCTTGCTTAAATTAGGCAACGATGAACCTGGAAGTTCAAAGATTGGTTCTTGTTTAGCAGAGGCTCAGAGGAGGACAATAGTTAACATGTAGCAAAATAGTCAATTATTATAAAAAACATGTACATTAAAGCATTGAGGTACCCTTTTCTATTTATGAATATTTAAAAACCAATGATAACACCTAATGGTAGGGGAGAAGTGTTAAATTTTACTCTCATGCTTTATTAGTGGTATTGGCAATTGGTCAGTATCTATCAGGAAACATAGTTATACTTTGATATAGTGATCCTACTTGCAGTCTATCCCAGAGAAATAAACAAAAATTGCCTTCAAAGTCTTAAATACATGAAGAACATCATTGGCAATTTGTATTGTAATTAGAGGCCCAGTGCACGAAATTCGTGCACGGGTTGGGTCCCTAGCAGCTGCTGGCTGCCGGCTGCTGGCCAAGGCCTTTCTTTGTTCTGCGCCACCCCCGGTGGTCAACACACGTCATAGTGAGCGACAGAACTCCTAGTTGGTCAAACTCCCGAGAGGACACTTTGCATATTAGGCTTTTATATATATAGATGGTGAAAAATTATAATCTAAATGTCAAACTGTAGTGAAATGAGTATTACTGGGAATGCTTTTGGCTACAAGTAAATCCTCTTAGCAGTGACATAAAAAAATAAAGAATTTTTCTCACATTCTGTTTGTGGGTAGTCCTTTTCTCTGACATTAGCTGTTGCAGTTGCTCAGTGAAGACAAAGAATCTAGGCTTTTTCTCTTCTTTTCTGCATCCTTTACCCCCAATTTTGTGGCTTATTGTCTTCCTTCTTGTTACATTGTGAGTACAAGATTGCTAGACAGTATTGTGTTCCAAGAACCTTCTCCTCCAGTGTATGCCAGAAACTGGATAGTACTGAACCCCATATATAATATATACTTTCCCATATATACGTATACTTCACAGCCTCTTTTTGGCATATTCGAATTGCCAGGATCACTACTCTTGTGCTTTGGGGTCATTATTAAGTAAAATAAGGGTTATTTGAACACAAGCACTGTGATACCCCACAGTTGATCTGATAACCAATTTGGCTGCTAAATGACTAACATGCAGGAGCTTATACAGTATGGATACACTAGACAAAGAGATGATTCATGTCTCGGGTGGGACAGTGTGAGGTTTCATCATGCTACTGAGAATGCTGTGCAATTTAAAACAAGAATTGTTTATTTCTGAAATTTTTCATTTAATATTTTTGGACTACAGTTGACTTCGGGTAACTGAAACTGTTGAAAGTGAAACCATGGAGAAAGGGAGACTATTGTAGTTACAGACATTAAGACTTCAGTAAAAGCAGATGAGCCTTCTTTATCAGTGAGTGATAAACTTTCCCAGAAGTAACCTTCTCCCCACCCGCAGCATTCATATATATCTTACTAGTACTCTGGTTTCTCTTCAGACTGTATAAATCTTTCACTAATGCTGGTGGTCTTGATCCAACATCTAGAAGGGTTCTGGAATCTGGAGAAGCGCTGTGTGTGAATTAATCGAGAGTCCAGAGAGGAAACATAATTTTGAAAGGCATTTGGGGGCCAGAGGAGCTTGGCTAAAGACACCAAGTTCTTCTTTGTCTCAGGACCCTGGGCTCTTTATTAACACAATTTGTCCTAAGGCAAGGTAGATATACATCAAAGGCCAGGGTTAAATTTACAGAATCCATTGTCAGATTGGGGAAAAACTGCCTACGGTTTTAGGTGTTTGGCCACTAGGAGGCAATAACATGTAGATTAAGATACCCTTAGTGTCTGACAGCAAGCAGTCATTTAATGCATCTTTTCCAGGTTTGATGAAATGCCCTCAGCCATCTCCAGATGATTCACCCTGCTGACATGCTGGAATTAGCTTCCGACATTTCACCTTATATTTCACTGGTTACGTAGCTATGTGTGGACACACAGAGCCCAAGACAGCAAGCATTTGGCTTTCCAGATTCTATAGTGGGAAGTTACAAGGTGGAAGGGGGATGGGAATGTGTATTTTGAATAGCTAGTACATAGAATCTGCCACAATGATTAAGTAAGAGTTATGGTAAATTTACTTGGAGATCTATAATAAACCAAATGAAAATGATGGTCATAAAAACAGTAATAACACAAAAACTGCATAACAAAATGTAAACTATAAAATCCTAGACCATAATTCTACCTATGTAGAGAAATGGATTGAAAGGGAAATCAGAAGGAAAGAATTCAAAGGATAAAAATAGAAGCAAAAGTAGAGTGTTTCTGAAAATCTGTGCATATTACTTTTTTTGGATGATGTGGAGGAAGGGGCTGGTGTTTTCATACCAGGTTATAGAGTATGTGTGTAGCATTGTCAGGCCCCTTTTGCCAAAAAAAATTTTGCATTGCTGCCAGCCATATAAAGATATATCTGTAATTCATCTGTCTGTGAACATTGTTTTATATTGTTAACAGGTATGCTATGCATGATGCATCAGAGCTGCCTTTTTAAAAACTTGAAAAAAAAATTCCAACTTAAAGGAAAGTTCCAAGAAGAGTACTAATAAATCTTTGCCCAACTTCAATTGTTAATATTTTATTTTTGTTTTTAGAGAAAGGAAGGGAGAGAGAGAGAGAGAGAGAGAAGGAGAAGAAGAAGAAGAAAAAGAAGAAGAAGAAGAGAGAGAGAGAGAAACATTGCTGCGAGAGAGACACATTGATCAGTTGCCTCTGGCACACACCATGACTGGGGATCAAAACCACAACCTGGCTATGTACCCTGGCTGGAATCAAACCCGCCATCTTTTCGTGTATAGGATGATCCTCCAACCAACTGACCCACACTGGCCAGGGCTTAGCTGTTTATATTTAAAACTGTGATAATTTGGTATATTGTTTTACTAGTTAGGCTCTGTAATTTTTCATGTAATGATCTTTCATCAATATAGCCTCATGGCTCTTCATTTTGTTATTGTGTTGATTAATATTGACTTTTTTTTTAAAGTAAGCTTTTATTATATCTCTTGTTTACATTTTCTATTCTGTTTTCCTTTGGAGTATATCTTATAGTTTATTAAATAAAATATCATGCATTTGCATACTTTTATTATAGGCATTTATCTCTGATTTTAATAACTTCTTCAGAAGTCAGAAAGGCTTATGCCATTTCTATACAAATATTAAGAAAAAGGACTCCTTCCCTAACCGGTTTGGCTCAGTGGATAGAACATCGGCCTGCGGACTGAAGGGTCCCGGGTTCGATTCCGGTCAAGGGCATGTACCTTGGTTGCAGGTACATCCCCAGTGGGGGGTGTGCAGGAGGCAGCTAATGGATGTTTCTCTCTCATCAGTATTTCTAATTCTCTATCCCTCTTCCTTCCTCTCTGTAAAAATCAATAAAATATATTTTTTTAAAAAAGAAAAGACTCCTTTAAGAAATACGCAGTATTTTTTTAAATATATTTTATTGATTTTTTACAGAGAGGAAGGGAGAGAGATAGTTAGAAACATCGATCAGCTGCCTCCTGCACATCTCCTACTGGGGATGTGCCCGCAACCCAGGTACATGCCCTTGATCGGAATCAAACCTGGGACCTTTCAATCCGCAGGCTGATGCTCTATCTACTGAGCCAAGCCGGTTTCGGCAGAAATACAGAGTATTTTATGTAGATTATAAGCTCTATAAAAAATGGACTGTGTCTCCGGTGGGGTTGTCCTTTCAGTGTTTAGCACAGTTTGGTTACATGGTAAGCTCTCAGTAAATGAATGGGTGGATTTTATTGCAGTATATTGGTTAGACTGTAAAAATTATTTTAAAGAATATCTACTAACTTTATGTGTGGTAGATGAGGATTTAACTATTTTGTCCCTTCTTGGCTCTACTTCCTATCCCCCAGTTATATAAAACTAGTGGCCTGATGCACAAATTCGTGCACATTGAAAGGAAATTAATTAGAAATATTTTAATATCGCTATTCGCCCTTTCTCTATAATAGAAGTGTCAACCAGATTCACCATTGACAATGACAGATTGAAACACATGCATGCGATTGGTACCAGTGAGAACTTAAATGTATTGCGCATGCGTGAGTCAATTTAGCCTTTTATATATGTATACACACACACATACATACATACATATATCGAATAAACTTGCTTAATTAGACCTACTTTCTGATGTAGCTAAACTTTTTCCAGCCCAGCAAAGCACCCTAACTTCTCTTTCAGGTAATTGTCAGCAACACAGCAGTAAATATCAATATGAAGCAGATTATTATAATTTGCAGGGAGAACAAAGGGTAAAATATTTAACTGCAGCAGTGTTTGACTATATTCTGCACAGTGAGAAAACCCAAAGTCATTTTTTAAAATATATTTTTTATTGATTAAGGAACACAGCAGAATATCAATATGAAGCAGATTATTATAATTTGCAGGGAGAACAAAGGGTAAAATATTTAACTGCAGCAGTGTTTGACTATATTCTGCACAGTGAGAAAACCCAAAGTCATTTTTTAAAATATATTTTTTTTT
>NW_006300370.1:150327-165709 GCF_000327345.1 Myotis davidii
TCAAGTTTCTAAACTTTCTAAATCTCCATTTTCTGGCTAATGAAAAGAAAATAGGATTTTACCGAGTCTCCCGTCTACCTACTCCAAGACTTCTGTGAGGATCAAATGAGATGAGGCATGGGAAAACGCTTCACTGACGTTTTGTTAAAGTGTGAAATGTTTGCACCTGGCTATAAAACAAGTCGTGTTCCTGGGCTGAAGAAATTGCAAGGAGGCTAGTCATTACTAGGGAGAAGAAGCCAGGTGTTGCTATGTGCCATCATTACCTGGTGCCCACAGCGACCATTTCTGGGCTGGGCTGTAGGCCACATTTTGTGCCATGGGGTCTCAGCAGTGTTGACTCCAATTTGGTGGGCTGTTGCCAGGGTGATGGCAGGGCCTTTGTCCCACTTGGGGAAAGCCGAGTGTTGCTTTGTGGGCGCCAGGTCTGCAGTGCCATTTCTCTGTGCACATCACGGCAACTCCTGCATTGATTATCTGCCCCCTGATGGGTCACTGAGTGTCATAGCGACCAGTCGGACAGTTGGACACTTAGCATATTAGCCTTTTATATATATAGATATTTATTTATTTATTTTTTTAATATATTTTATTGATTTTTTACAGAGACGAAGGGAGAGAGATAGAGAGAGTTAAAAACATCGGTGAGAGAGAAACATCGATCAGCTGCCTCCTGCACATCTCCCACTGGGGATGTGCCCGCAACCCAGGTACATGCCCTTGACCGGAATCGAACCTGGGACCTTTCAGTCCGCAGGTCGACGCTCTCCCCTGAGCCAAACCGGTTTCGGCAAGATATTTAAAATTATTGTTTATATTTATGTAAACATACATAAATAATACCCATTTAGGAGCCAGCCAAATAGTATACTATGATTGTTTCTTTTCCTATGCAACTTTTGGTTTTCCTGCAGTTAATGATTACCTCCTTTTTTTCATGGCTTAATTTTCTTTGAGCATTGTTCTACTTCTGTTTCCATAAACTTCAGTAGACTTTCTATACAAATTTATATGTGGGGAAAATTACCAAATAATTTTTAGGCCCCTTATTCCCTTTTTTCAACTATTGATCTTATTTCTAGAGTTTTCTGCCTTGCTCTAATGTAGGCTAACTGCTATTTTGGCCTGTGAGCCAGTTCTTAATTTAAAACTTTCTTTTGCTGCCCTCCATTGTTAGAACTCTTGTTTCCCAAATCCCATGTCTTTTTCTTAATTTGTCCTCTTAATGGTATTGTTATCTCTTGACTAAGAATATATGATGTATGGGAATGTATGTTTTGGACATTTATGTTCTAAAAATGATTGAATAAATAAGTAAAATTTATGATTGAAAGAAATGTTAGATAAATAAAAATGACACAAACTTTATAAGGAAATTTCAGGAAAATCACTAGTTTGTTAAAAGATAAAGTTAACTATAGAGTTAATTCTGGAATAAGATACAGTTTTTGAGTTAAACATCAGTTCTTTACTTGCCTCTAGAATTAAATAGGCATCCCACTGTATTTTATTTGTATATTCACTGCTTTTGCCTGTAATTTCTGGCTCTAGTAGCACACAACATATGCTACCAATCCACATATATTTTATTCAGCATACATGTTTCATTCACTGGACTATGAACTCTGTTTTATTTGTTTGTCACTACTTTAGCCCTAATGTCCTTAGATTTTGATGTGTGTATGCATAGTAGGGGAGGCTATGCTATTAACCTGGAAATGCCAGACCTTTGAAAAAGGTGTTAAGATTGAACAGCTTAGGGCATGTGGTATGGAGACTGGTACTAGAGTGTTTATGAATTTAGATTTTGGCATTAGTGATTCATATTTTCATTCAACAGATGTTTTTCAAATGCCTATTTCATGCCAGGTCCTGTTCTAGGCACTGGAGAAACAACAATGATTATAACAGATCCTACCCACATGAAGCTCAACTCAACAGTAATAAATAAAAGCGTTCTTAAAATGTTAGATGGTAATAAGAGCTGTGATAAAATGTGATAAGTGGGATATGGAATGCTTGGGTGGGTAGAATGGGGAAGAAAGGCTCTACTGATAAGGCCATTTGACCTGAGAAGATGAAATCTGAGGAAGGAGTGTTCCAGGCTACTACTAGTTGCTTTTCTCTGGCGTGCAATCATTGCCTCTAGCTATCCCTTTCTTCTAAAGACAACATCACCAAACTTGATATCAAACCTAAGCTCAGAATCACCTAGAGGACCTGTTAAAACAGCTTTCATCTGGCAGCCCCACCCTCAGTTTCTGATTCAACAGGCCTGGAGTGGGGTCTGAAAATTTGCATTCCCACCAAGTACCCAGGTGGTGCTAATGCTACTACTCTGGGACACTTGGAGAACCACTGACTTACACCATTTGTGACACATTAGGTGGCCAGAAATAAAGCAAAAGGGTCTGTTAAGAGCAAGGAACATAGCTCTTTACCCCACAGAGGTATGAATCTTATGTAGGCCCTCAAGCCAACTGACTAGTACACACTAGCTTTTTTGATTCTCTCCCAGATTCCTTGTTTATCATTGTGTTTTTAGCTGTATCCTGATAAGAAAATAAAGTCCGCCATTTTCATCCAGTTCAATAGAGTGTTTGAGGGAATATTTAATACCTGCCACAGTCCAAATTGCTGTAAGGAAGAATAAAGGAAGGACAAAACCAAGTTCTTTCTCACAGTGCACTTCCAATCTAGTTTGGGTATAAGAGCAGAACACATACGTATACAAAAAAGCTAAGATGAGACCTGGGAGTCTCCTAATACATGAGGCTTGGAGTTGCAAATATCAAATATTCACATTTATTCATTTAACAGTATTAACTGATTGCAATTTTAATTGGCATTTCTCTTGCATGTGCTTTTTCATATGTTTGAGCCTTTTGTATTTCCTTTCGATTAACATGTCCTTTGTTTTTCTATTGAGTTCCTGACCTTTTCCTTATTGAGTTGTAGGTACTGTTAATATATTTAAAAAAGTAAACTTTTGTGATTTGTAATGACTGCTTTCCTATTTTTTGCACACTTGCTTAAAAATAATTCTTACTTTTTATGCTAGTTGTTCAACAATTTTTTATTGCCATATGTAACTGTTTTATTTTTTTGAGTTTAAGTTTATTAGTCTTTTATGGCTTTGAGTTTTGTCTTATTTTCAGAAAGGCATCCTTAACCCTGAGATTATTAAAACAAAAACAAACTCTAACTTTTCTTCTCACTTTGGGGCTCCTTTAAAATTTTTTGACCCATTTGGCATTTGATTTGAGATTATTCCTGATATAATGGCACTATTAATAATTTTCAGATGGCTTTCCATCAACATTTATTGAATAATCCACATTTTCCCCAATCATGTGCATATAGTGTCACCTTTAGCTTTAACTAAATTCCTGTATATACTTGGCTTTGTTTTGTGATTGTACCATGTGTGTCTCCATTTATGAATCACTACACTTTTTAAGTGACTTATAAAAGTTTAAGTTTTAAAATATTTTAAGGCTTTTAAATAATTTGTTTATTGTTGCTTTTTAATTTTTCCATATGTGAAAGGTTAACGTGGGTGATGCGTGCAGACGGGCTAAATAGCCGTCTCAGATGGTACTTAAGAAAAATTAAAATATTGAATTTATTTAAGGAAAAGGATGACAGATGGAATAACCAAAGGGAAGGGGCTGCACAGGGGACATTGGGATAATGATGGCAGCACTCAAGACCTAGAGTTTCATCCTTGTATGCAGTCACTGGCGGGCAGCTCTTGTCAGTGGGTCTGGGGGCTGGTGAGCTTGGAATGCTCATGGAATGCAGTTGTGCAATCAGGTGTCTTTAGACAGTTTCAGTTCCTTATATGGTCTGATTCCTGGTGTCCAACAAGTTTTTTCTGGCCTTTCTCCTGTGGGGGAAGCTTACAAATGGCCTTTAATGATTGTATTGCTCTATAGTCCTAACAATATGTACTTTAGAATCATTGTGTATGATGTTTTTAAATATATTTTTATTGATTTCAGAAAGGAAGGGAGAGGGAGAGATAGAAACATCAATGATTAGAGAGAATCTTTGATCAGCTGCCTCCTGCACACCCCCTACTGAGGGTCGAGCCCACAACTTGGGCATGTGTCCTTGACCGGAATTGAATCCAGGACCCGTCAGACTGAAGGCCAACGTTCTATCCACTGAACCAAACCAGCTAGGACTATGATGCTTTTAAAAAACATACTGTTGGTATTTTAATTGGGCTTGCATAATTTTTAAAGATTTATTTAGGGAGAAATAAAATCATTGTAATTCTTTTTAAGAACATGGCTTTGCTTCTCATTTGTTTCAGGCACTTTTTAGTGTAGTATTTAAAATACTCTCTGCATAGCTCTTATTTTATTCTAATCATCTTACCATTTTTGTTATTATAAGTGGGATTGTTTCCTTTCATTATATCACTAGAGGCCCGGTGCACAAAAATTTGTGCATTCGGGGGAGGGGGGGGGTCCCTCAGCCTGGCCTGTGCCTTCTCGCAGTCTGGGACCCCTCGGGAGATAACAGCCTGCTGGCTTAGGCCT
Source organism: Myotis davidii (assembly GCF_000327345.1). NCBI lineage: Eukaryota > Metazoa > Chordata > Mammalia > Chiroptera > Vespertilionidae > Myotis > Myotis davidii. Next base: position 154,878 of record NW_006300370.1, read on the forward strand.
GCGCCCGGGTGGCAGAGGGCCGGCCTAATCCCTAGGGTCAGCCCCTGGTCGTGCGCAGAGCAGGGCCGATCAGGGGGTTGGGGCGCCGCCACTCTCACACTCAGGGTAGGGCCAATGGGGAGGTTATGGCTCTATCCCGTCACACACAGAGCAGGGCCTGTGGGGAACGGGGGGGGGGGGTGGGGGCCCCGCCCCCTGTCCCACACAGAGCCGCAGGGCGATCAGGGGGTTTGGGGGCTGCCCCCTGTCCCATTGATCCCCGTGCTGGGAGGCATATTCCCCTTTTAGTATATAGGGTAGAGGCCTGGTGCACGGGTGGGGCTGGCTGATTTGCCCTGAAGGGGGTCCTGGATCAGGGGGGGGGTCCCCCCTGGGGGGCCTGGCCCGCCTGGGTGAGGGGCTGAGGGCTGTTGTCAGGCTGGGACTGAAGGTCCCAACCACTCCTTTTTTTCTTTTTTTTTCTGGGCCAGCTTTAGCTCTGAGGCCTCGGCTGCTGAAAACAGGTTTCTGGCTTTTGTTTACCGTCTGTATTTGATATAATGTTGCGGTCCGGCTGGCCGAGTAAAGCAGTTTTCTGGGGTTTTTTTTTAGCTTCTTTATTCGCAACATAGTTGCTGAGAGTTGCAGCTGAGAGGGGGGCAAGTCAGGCGGGGAACATTGGAGTTCTCCGTCACTGAAGCAAGCAAGCCTCCCTGTTCGCATCAGCTGCCTGGCTGCCGGCCGCCATCTTGGCTGCCAGTTAATTTGCATATCTCAGCCCTACTCTGTGAGTGACAGGGGAATTAGCCAATGGGAAGGGTAGCGGTCGTACGCCAATTACCATGTTTCTCTTTTATTAGTGTAGATTTTACTAGTAGTTTTTATAGAAGCCCATGGGTTTCAATTGATTATTTTCTACATGCACCAACATTACTAAAATTCCTCTATTTTTATAATTGTTTACAATTAATTTTATTGGATTTTCCAGGTATCCACTCATATCATTTGCAAATAATAGTAATTTAATTTGCTTGTCTCTATTTTTAAACTTATTTGTTTCTGAACTAATGACACTGGCTCCCACCTCCAGAACAAGGTAAAATATTTGTGGTGAAAAATTAACATCCTTGTTTTGTTTCTGATTATCAGTACTTTTAGGGTTTCTTCATTATTCATGATGCTGGTATTAAATTGTATTGCTTGTATCTTATCATAGCAAGGAAGTTGGCATAGTATTTGTTTGAAAATAAAAGATTTTAAATCTTATATTGACAGAAAAGTTGCAAGGACAATACAAAGAATTATTTTTGTCCTGAACCATGTGAGGGCAAGTTGCTACCCAGCCTGATGGTCCATAGCCTCCCACAAAATACTTTAGGGTTTATTTCCTATAAACAAGTACTGTTCTATGTAACCACATATAGCCATCAAAGTCAGGAAACTAACATTGACATGTTAACTATCTCCAATCCTGCGACCCCATTCATGTTTTGCCAGTTGTCCCAGTGACTTCCTTTTATAGCCAAATCTAGTCCAGAATCATACATTAAGCCCCCTTTTTTTCCTTGCAGTCAGTGCCTTCCTATATACTTGCATACTTTGTGACAGATATGTAAAGGAAATGTTTTTTTCATCTAACTGTCCTATCTTCCAAAGGTTCTTTCCTCAACTGAGTTTAAAAAAAAATTATTTGCTCTAAGCTGAGTTTTATCTTTCTTTTCCCTACTCAGGCCCAGATTGCATTTCTTCAGGGTGAAAGGAAAGGCCAAGAAAATTTGAAGAAGGATCTTGTGAGGAGGATCAAAATGCTGGAGTATGCTCTTAAACAGGAAAGGTAATTCAGTAAAATGCAAGATAGACTTCTCTTAAAATTTGGAATAATTTTCCTGCCGTTCTTAAATCTAAATTTTAATACTTGATGCTTCTGAATTCAGGAAATGTCATTTGTAGTAAATGTTTATAATGGTTGTAATATGTTAATTTTATTTTGTTGTTAACATTTAATAATGACCAATAAACTGATTTATATGATTAAAAAAATTTTAGCAACAATTTTCTCATACCCTCTTCTTTCTTAAGGAACATGTACTTATTGAACTTTTATCCATTTCTTTATGGAATTGAAATAGTTTTTAGTTGTAAAGGAAATTCTATAATGCTTATAACCATTTTCGTATCATCTAATATTACTCAACTTGATGTATTTTCTTTGGAAAAAAATTGCTCTGACAGAGGAATCTTTTTATAAATTTTTTTGATATTTTGTTCCTTTGCTATCAGCTATTCATATTTCTCCATAAGCAAACCTTACCTTTTTAGTTTGCTAGTGTCTGAGATACTCAAATTACAACACTTGAGTCATAAGTCAAGGATAATACGTCATAAATAAGAGTTTTGGAAATTTTCATATAAATTAGCTTTATTTGCTTTAGTGGATGATGGTCTTTGGATGTGTGTGTGTGTGTGTGCGCGCGTGCGTGCGTGCGCACACGCGTGCATGCATCAGTGGTGTGAAACAATTCTTTGTTTTGAGTACTTGATAGATATATTGAAATTCTCTATTTTGCTTTATTTTTGGTGATCACATTCTTTTCTCATTATTTTGAAGTTGATGTATGGGCTATTTGCAAAACTACCATAAAATAACATTTAGCAGATAATATTTATGAATATTAAGAAATAAAACTTTATTGGAATTTGTGTTCAGTTTCGTGTGGCATCTTTAAGTGGCACAAGAGATTGACAACAGGTTGACTTCTTAGTGAAAAATAGGCAGTTCTTTTCCTTGAGAAGTTGATTGAAAACTGGATTGGGGAGATGGAAAAAAACACCCAGACTTTTAAAGGTAGTAATTTTGGAATAATTTTGGAATAATTGAGACTTTATGCTATCTAAACTAAAGGCAGAAGTGAAGTGAGAAATAATAAAATGGACACTGTTTATTAGCTACTATATTGCAGCCCTGAGGCTTAAAAACAAAGTGACTGGATAGAGTTACAGTCAAGTAGAGCTGTGCTTCAGATTGCTTAAGTCTGTGTTTCTGAAGCCTGTACTCTTTACCAGAACGTTACAGTATTCGTAAGATGGAAGTATTGAAATACACAGATATTATATAACCAAGAATATTGTGTGTGTGTCCGTGTCCCTTCTCATTAAACATATTAATCTGTGCATCCAGTTTAAGCACTTGTGCTGGACCTGAGTCTAAACATAGGCCATAGTCCTTGTCCTTACTGGCTTACAGTAACTGGAAACATACTTGGAAGCCACAAAGTGCGATGCATTCTGATTGGTGCTATGGGAGAAATCTGTATGAGATACAGTGGGTCACAAAGAAGGGAGTGGATATTTCTGTCTGGAAGGTGGAAGTAGAAAGGAAGGTGTAATTAGAAGAGGTGAGGCTTGAACATCATAAAAAATAATGTTTGCCATCATAAAAAATAATGTGTTTGAACACTATAAAAAATAATAGACAAGGTTCAGGAAGTAGAGAGGGATATGTTTTACACAGAATAAAGCAGTTTGGTGTGTTCAGAAATTTATAATTACTGTGTTTTGTAAGGAAGGACGTTAGTTGTGATTTGATAAGTGATCACAGAAAGCATAACTAAGGAATTGAAACTTTTATCTTACATATAATAGGGAATATTGAAAATTTTCAGAAACTTGCTAAAATAATCTCAAACTAATAGAAGTTGCAGGACCTGTATACCATTTACCCAGATTCATCAATTTGACCACATTTCTGTATATTAACTGTCATCATGCACACTATACCATTGTTTTTCCTGAATCATTTCCTACTGAGTTGCAGACATTAAATCCCTTCTCTCCTAAATTCCTTCCTATATATTTTCTAAGAGCAAGGACATTCCATTGTATAATTACAGCTTATTATCAAATTAAGGAAATTTAATGTTGATATAGTTCCATTATCTAACAAAGTCCATATTCATATGTTCCAGTGATGATCTGCATAGCATTTTTTAACCAAATATTCTAATATGATCTTTATAGGTGTTTTTTTTTTCTGGTCTAGAAATACATATTGCATTTAGTTGTCATGCAATTGAAAGGTTTAAGCATGGAATAGTGTGAAATAGATTTTAGAAAGATCATTCTGACTTCATTTTGGGGGATGGACTGGAAAAATCTGTTAATATAGGCAGGAAGATTGTAATAGTTGAGGATGAGACACTATAGCATAGTAGCTGCAGAAGAGAGGAGGCATCAGCTGTGAAACATTTTAAATAGAGAATCTATATAATTTGGAAGACAATTGGGTATAGGAGTTGAGGAAGAAAGATAACTTAAGAAAGATTCCTAGGGTTCTGCAAGTGTGAGTTTTGGAACTTATCAATTGAATTTAAGGGTAACAATTAAGAATTTTAAAAAGGATAAGAATTAAGGGTTTAAAAGCAAATATGGGAGGGATTCATGACTAGAAATGTACACATCAATATTGTGGGTAAAGTTATAGGAGTAGTTCAGACAAGAACAAATATTTTGGAAAGAGAATAGAACCCATAGTAGTCACAGAAATGGAAATATTTGAAGAAAAGGCAGAGAAAGAAAAGCCAACAAAACAATGGTTGGAGAAGGAAGGAGAAAGTAGTATATTGGAAGCAAGAAAAGGGGAGTTTGACAATTGTAAGTGCCAAACAGACTCCAAATACATTGTATACTGAAAATAGTCTTTTGGATTTGCCAGTTAAGAGTTTGTTGGTATCCTTGCCAGAACAGCTTCAGTGAGGTAGCAGGAACATAAACCAGATCATAGGGGACTGAGGGGTGAGTAGGAAAGGTAAAGTGGAGACAGATACAGTCGCATATTTTTCAAGTAGTTTGACTTTGGAAAATAGGAGAGAAAGACTGGCCTGGTCCAGGGAAGTTGTTTGTTTTGGTTTTTTGTGCGTGATTTTTTTAACAAATGGGATTTTCCTGGAAAAGAGTCCCTGATTTTGTATCTTTTGAAGTTCATGGAGTGATCTGAGATTATTCCTGATATAATGGCACTATTGAAGTGTAATAAATTATTTCTTTGTGAATTAGACCTCTTAGATATTTTCATGTTCATTGGACTAGTTTTTTAAAACACAGATATTATATCCCTGCTTAAAAGTATCTGGCTAATTTCAAAATTCTGCTTAGTAAAATCTTTTACATCCAGGCCCCTTGCTAGTCCTATACATATACATGCACACATGACACACATTCACACACATACGTATACACACAGCTGTTTTTTGACTCACTTCACACACACACACACACACACACACACACACTGAGGAACTTTTAGATGTTTCTTCTGACAGAAATGCTCTCTATATCAGTTTATTTGGTGGGGAAACTGACGGTATTTTGAACTTTAGCTAAAATCTCATGTGTTATCTCCTTTTTGGTAGGTCTCCTTGACACCACCTTTGACAGAATTAGCTAATTCCGTATCTGAATTTCTCTGACAGTTGATATAATTCTGAGCTCTTAACCAACAGTATGCTGTAGTTATTTATTTACATTTCTGTCTCTTAGGCATCGTCTTGCCTCCACCTTATAATTGATTACAAGTTGCAGGTTGTTCCCAGCAGCCAATACAGTGCCTGGCATGTTATAAGAATTCAGTACGTTTATTGGATATAATGAAATTATTTTTAAGGGAACCCAGCTTGTAAACACAGCATTTCTTTACTTATTTTGTCTTTGTCTAATTTTTTATGAAGTGTTAGTTCATAGTGTTTTATTATTTTTTGTTGTATATATTGCATAGAATATTTTGTTTCATTTCTGTAGCTCTGTTGCAGTTTTTCCTAAGAATACTAGAATGCACTATAATGCAGTATTTTGTGTTTGAAAATGTTTTTCTTTATATGCATATAACAAAAATATATAAATTAATTCCATAAAATTTTATTGCTACTTCTACTCTGTCCTCAGCCAGTTATTTTCAATTCGTGTTGTGACTTCTAGGAGGTATTGTTACTTTGAGTCAATTTAATGGCTCTAAATCTTACCCTCTTATAATAACATTAATACAAAGACATTGAGGTAGACTAGGAAATGTTTAGTATGGTGAGGAAATCATTGATTAAGGGAAGCATTGGGAGTAGAGAAAAAATGTTCTAAATTATTTGGGACAAAATACTTACTAAAAATATTTAAAAAGACATATATACATATGGTTAATTCTCCAAATAACACAAAGTAGTTTCCCTTCTGCATCAGTTCACTGATTTCCCTTCCCAAAGGAAATCATTTTAACTGATGTTTTATGTATCATGTATCCAGAAATATTCAGTGCATATGAAATATACATAACATACATATAAACCACATAAATACATAGTATTTTGTACTTTGCTTTTTTACTTAAGCTTAGAGATCAATCCATATTAGCAAACAAATATTTTTTTCTTTTTAATGGATAGATATTATTACAAAACATTTTCTATCTATGCAGAACATAAAGACTAATATAAAAAATAATGATGTACCCACCACCTACTCTAAGAAATAGAACATCAGCTGTCTATAACTTTTATAGGTTTTCTTAAGATTCCTATCTATATAAAACATTGACTTTTCTGTTGTAACTGCAAAATAATCATTGTAAAATAATATGAAGAATTCCAGTACTTCATACAGTTGAGCAAATAAATTTCATTTTCTTTATACTTTCCTTGAAATATAAAAAGCTTATAGTAAGTGCTCAATTAGTTTTTTATAAGGATAAAAATAACTTTCAAAAAAAGCTTTCAGAGTGGCTACATTATTCTTTTCTCTCTCTCTCTCTTTTTGTTGTTGCTGTTAATTCTCACCCAAAGGTATTTTTCCATTGATTTTTTAGAGAGAGTATAAGGGAGGAAGACAGAGAGAGAGAGAGAAACATCGACGTGAGAGAGACACATCGATTGGTTGCTTCCCGAACGCGTCCAGGGAGCCTGCAACCAAGGCATATGACCTGGACCAGAATCGAACTTGTGACTCTTCAGTCTGAGGGCCAATGCTATATCCACTGAGCCAAACTGTCTAGGGCTCGCTATGTTACTCTTTCATTACTTCTTTATTACTTAGCTTTTCAAATTATTATTCCAGTCTCATTATATTGAATATTTATTGTAAATGGCCTCAATATTTCAGGGAAGCAAACAAATTAAAATATACAAATAAATTAAGTAAGTATGGCCATTTTTAGTTAATCTTAAAATTTTTTACCTTATCTAGTTTATTTTTCTGGTTTCAGATGGTTAAATCTGAGATGGTTAAGTCAGATGAACCAGAAATAGTAACATTCATATTTAAAAGAAGAGAAGACAAGAATTCCTGTTCACAGTTTTTCTTGAGTTCTTCCTGCAAAGAAAGGCAAAGGATGCTTTGACTATTAAAAATATTATTTATTTCTGCTGGAATATCTTATTCAATATTCATGATTTGGGCTGGTTCCCCCCTCCGTCCTTTGCATTGTTCAATATAATGCATACTTGGAAAATCATAATTGCCTGACAAGACATAACATATTATAGATGATTTTTCTTTTTAAAAAACTCGATTTTGAAAAAGGTCAGTCTTTTACAAGTTTATTTTACAATCCAAACTTTTCTGCTTTTGATAATAAAATACTCTGGCAGTTATCAAGAAAATTTGAATACAACAAAAGGTAGCATGTTAATATGGTTCATCAGTAAGTACAGAAAGAAGATGTACGGTTCCCAGTGTTAGTCCTTTATTTGTTATAATAGCACTTCATGGGCTAACAACAAAATAGTAATGGCAAATGCTTTTGTATTATGACTTTGACATCTTGGAAGGCTATGGGCCTTTGAAAGTTACCTAGGATGACTGCAAACTGATGACTACTCCTATTGCATATATAAAAGTTTACTTAAATATGTTTTAAGATGGTTTGTATTTTCTCATTTCTTTGTTAGAGCCAAATACCACAAGTTGAAATATGGGACAGAATTGAATCAGGGAGATATGAAGCCTCCAAGCTATGATTCTGGTAAGCTAATTTTAAAGGAAGTTCAAGTGATTAAAAAGAAGTTAATATCGAGTATTGGTAGCTACAATATTTATAACTGCAAGTTGATTTCTAGTTATTTGTGTGTTATTTTTTCTGACCTACTTGTCTTTTGACACTAGTCATGTAGTGTCATTTAGATTATTTTCCACCAGCTTCCTTCTTTTATCCCCTTCCCTTTACTTTTAGTTTCCCATTTTCTGCTTATGTTCTACACTTACTGAAAGGATCAGAATTCATGGGGAAACATACATCAACATAACTGATTCTTGCTGGGTCTTCCCAGTATTAAGGGGAACTTTGAGATGTGCAGTACAAAGTACAGAATGCCCTTGAAATCCTGAGAGAAAGAGTAGGAACTATAGAAGTAAAAGATTTCTTCTTTAAGTATAGGGGAATTCCTTGTCCAGTGAGCCTAATCCCTCGGTTTCAGGTGCAAAATTGTTTTGGACTTTGTCATCACAGCAGATTCTATAACTAGATCATCTTTAAACAGCTGAAACATTTTATTATTATTTTGCATTATGTCTTCTTTATCCTTCTCCTACCTTTCTCTTCACCCCACCAAACAATACAAAACTAGTACCTGGAAACAATCAAATATTACTTATTAGTAGATGTAAAGGAAAAGAAAGAAAAGTTGTTTAAAAGTTATTGCCATGTTTTAAGGTGACTTTGTTTTTGACGTAATTTCAGATTAAATTCCTGGATCAAATATCTGAAGATAACAACTATTGTTTATATCACTTACTGAAATACCTGCCTTGTACTAGGGGCTTTATGTATGTTAACTGTAATTTTTAAAATAGTTATTTAATAAAGATAATATTATTCTCATTTTATTTATTTTTTTGTTAATCCTTACCTGAGGATATATTTTTTCCATTTTTTTTTTAAGTGAGAGTGGAAGGGAGGCGGGAACGGGGAGGTTGGTTGCCTCTTGCATGTAAAGTTTCTGAGATAAGAATATGCCACATTTGAGAAATGAAATAACTGGCTAGTATTTGGAGGGAGGAAATTAATGTTTATAGATAAAGCTAGAGAGTTAGCCAGGGGGGAAGAGACGGTAAAATTTGTTACAAGGTCTTGTAAAATATGTTAAGGAGTTGACACTTTATCCTAGGCGTTATGAGAAGGCGCTTGAAGGACTTAATTAGGACTCTTGTGATCAAAGTTGTTCTTCAGTGTAGAAGGTGGGTTAGAGAGTAGCAGAACTGGAATTGGGGAGACTAGTTAGAGCACTGTCACAGCCACCTGGCTACATGAGGAAGGTTACCCAGACAAGGGTTCTAACAATGGAGTTTAAGAGAAGTAGGTGTATTCAGGAAATATTTAGGACCTAAAATCTGCAGGAATTGGTTCTTGTTTGGATGTAAGGGATGAAATAAAAGGGAGAATCAAAGATGACTCCCACAGTTGTAGTTTAAAAAACGAGACTAGAAGCAGTTTTAGAAGATGGAGGGTTCACTTCTGGATTTATTTGTTAGGCAATCAAGTGAAGGTGGCTAGTAGACAGGTGTGTGGATTTGGAGCTTAGGCTGGTGGTATAGGCTTGATATGTAGATTGAGAGGCACCATCATATAGTACTGACGGCACTCAAGACATTTGAGTGAAGGCTCATCCAGGGACTTTATGCAGAGTGAGAAGAGGATTTAAAATGGAACTCTGAGGAATGGCAACATTAAAAAAAACTGGCAGAAAAATAGAATTCTGAAAAGGAAACTCAGAAAAGTTGTCCTAATGGTAGGAGAGAAGCCAGTGGAAACAAAGAGGAGAAATGGTTTTCAGAAGTAAGGACCCTTCATCATTACTGATTAATGTCTAGAGAATTGAAGAATTTAGTGAGAGATCACTGAGAATTTATTGCAAGCAGTTTCAGAAGAGAGGTGAGGACGGAAACATAGACATGAGTGGAAAATGAAAACTACGTATAGTCAACTTTCAGGAAGCTTGGGTTGTGAAAGTGAGGGAGTGGGATTAGAGGGTAACAGCTGACAGGACACAAACGGTGAAGCAAGTGTGTGTGTGGGGATGTATTTTTTTGAGGAGGAGCAAATGAAAATGAGAAAGTAGAGATATACAAAGTAGGAAGGTATCTGAAAACGTGATAGGGATTGGATTCTGAACACAGCTAGAGAATGACAGGGGGAGCAAGTCTTTTATTGTTACCAAGAGAGAATATAGGAAGTTAGGTGATGGGTTTGTAGGTTAGGGTTTCAGTTTGGTGGTAGGTATTTAATATGATAGCTTTATGTTTGAGACAAAATTATCTGCTAAGAGTGTGTGAGAGGTTTACAAAAAGTAGAGATTTATAACAAATGAACAGGAAGACAAACTAAGAAATGGTAGGATTGAGAAAAACTAAGGGTCTGGTTGACATGTGTGACCGTGAGTTTAGTAAGAAGCACTGGTCTGAACACTTGCTAAACAGAATGAAAATAGTTAATACTTGAATTCCTGGAAAACAAGGGGATAAGAAAATTGAGTACATTGGCAAAAGAATGGTTGAAGGGATAGACTTCGAACTAAAACTCCAGAGATAAGGAAATAAAGACAAAAGGAGCCTAAATGGGTAAGAATAAGGAGATAGATTATGATCTAGAGCAGGTCAGCGGTTTTTTTTCTGAGGCCAGATAGCAATATTTAGGCCAGGGGTCCTCAAACTACGGCCTGCGGGCCACATGCAAATACAAATATTGTATTTGTTCCCGTTTTGTATTTTTACTTCAAAATAAGATACCGTATTTGCCGGCGTATAAGACGACTGGGCGTATAAGACAACCCCCTAACATTTCCACTCAAAATACAGAGTTTGTTATATACTCGCCGTAT
>NW_006300370.1:166625-171843 GCF_000327345.1 Myotis davidii
TGCCAAGTTTAGATTTAAAAGGGAAATATAGACACAAAGTAGATAAGTGGTTGTCTAGGGCTAGGAAGGGGGATTATTGAGAGGTGAAGCTAAGTGATGTAGGGTTTCTTTCTGGGGTGATGAAAACGATCTAAAATGGATTGTGCCGATGGTCATCCAACTGTGAACAAACTAAAAACCTTTAAAGTGTGCTTTAAATGGGTGAATTGTAGTTCTGGCCTGGTAGCTCAGTGATTTAGAGCAGCGGTCCTCAAACTACGGCCCCGGGTGTTTTTGCTGCTGCTGCCTGTTGCTTAGCAGCCGACTAGGTTTTTTTTTTTTAACTATAGTCCGGCCCTCTGACGATCTGAGGGACAGTGAACTGGCCCCCTCTTTAAAAAGTGTGAGGACCCCTGATTTAGGCTTTGTAGGCCATATGTTTGCTCTTACAGCTACTCAGCTGCTGTCTTAGTCTCCTTTTATTAGGGCATCAGTCACTTTGGATTAGGGCCCACCCTCAAGACTTCATTTTAACTCAATTCTCTCTTTGACAACCTACCTACAAAGCAGTTACAGTCTGAGAGGTACTAGAGGTGAGGACTTCCACGACATCCTATCTCTCACATGAGGGGATGGGCTGAGAAAAACTCAAATCGGGTTCCAGCGAATATTCTTCCTTTCGTCTTGACAGTACTCACTCACATTCACATACTGGGCCCATGTGATTAAATATGCATTCAGTTTAACTCTTTCATTTCTCTTCAGAAGTGCGCCAGAACCCTGCGAGCTTGCTCATAATTTGTCAGCAGGTAGTTTCTGTACTCCATCGGCTTTTTCCTGTGTTCGTTCTTTCCTTTGTACAATTGTTTCAGTCTTGATTGATGATTGATTTAGACAAGTAAAAAAGGTTCTTCTCAGCCCTCTGAGAAGTAACTTTGCCCACCCACTTCTACTTTACACCTGCCCACCAGAAGTTTTAGGATTCTGAGATCACGAACAAGTTAATTGTTTAACATGGGTGGGGAGCCTTTTTTCTGCCAAGGGCAATTTGGATATTTATAACATTGTTCTGGGGTCATACAAAGTCATCAACTTAAAAATTAGCCTGCTGCATTTGGTCAGACATTTAATTAGCTCACCCCTAATGCCTTGGCAGGGCCAGACCAGATGATTTCACGGGCCGTATAAGGCCCACTGGCTGGATGTTTCCCACCCTGCTTAATACTCTCATCTCCTGGCAACCACTAATCTGTTTTTTGTTTCTGTAGTTTTGCCTTTTCCTGAAAGACAATATGTAGCCTTTTAATTCTAGCTTCTCTCACTTGGCATAATGCATTTGAAATTCATATGGGGGTATGTCATTAGTTCATCCCTTGTTCCTATTGAGTAATATTCCATTGAATGGCTATACCACACTTTGGTGACATCACTGGCTGCCAGATTAGGCACAGGCAGTTGGCTATATCTGAGGATGGTATAGAAAGGATTTAGGCCTGTTATTAAGGGAAATTAGATGACCTCAAAAGTTCTTTCACATCTGAAATTTTAGTTTTTTGAAATGTTAATATAAATGTTTTTACATGGTAAGTACAATTTATTCACTTGACTTAATAAGGGGATGTATTGAAAGATACTGTATTATATCCACAGTTCTTGAATTTGTGAGTTAGTGTCATTTTTCTTTAGTATTGAGACCTTTGTTTTTGCCTTTTTTTTAAAAAAAGAAAGAAAATATACCCTCTGAAGTTATCCCAAAGTAGTTTTCCTTTTTTAGTTAACTTAATCCCCTGACTGCACTTTCTACCCTCCGTCTACTCTACTGATATTTCTAGATGGTGTATTACAGAGCTTTGCCTCATTATTTTAGGAGAAAAATGAAAGTGCAAGATCTAATTTTTTAAATTTATGTATTTCTCTAATTTCTTATTGTTGTAGTGATAGCATATGAAGGAAAATACATGAGCTCTGGGGTTAGTCATGATGTCAGTACTTACAACTCTACTTCTAACTTAGAAACCTTTCAGTTAACATGTAAAACTCATCTTTAAAACAAGGCTAGTAGTAACACCTATCTTTTGAGTTGTAAAGATTAAAACAGATATTGTAGACATTTTAACACAGCATCTGGAGCACAGTAAATGTGTAATATCAAATATCATAAAACAAACATACCCAGTCTTTCTTGTATCTTCACTTGAATAAAACCCTATAGAGATAACAGTTTCTTATAGTTTAATCAGGGACTGATGGAAAGTGTGAACTTTTTTGTATTTTTAAAGTTAGAGCCATGCTATAGTTTAGAAATTCTTTAGTTTATACTTAACACAGAGAAGGCTCTTTTAGTTTACCACCTTCTTGAAAGGATTAAGCTTCTACCAAGTGATGAATTTAAAGCTTTACGAGGCCTATGAGATTTTCTTTCACAGAATGTCTTAAAAAGAATACTTGAAGTTTTCATTTAATAACTAGTAAAGGAAGTAGATTTGGAATGAGATTATTTCCTACCTCCTCTTTAATCAAACTTTTTTAAAAAGCCATCATTCCTGGGTATTTTGTTCTAATTTTGACCTGGCACTTCAAATACTTTTATTCGACTCTTATTGTGTGACTTGATGTGGATCGGTCTTTGTCTTAGAGGGAAATTCTCAGGCTGCCTAAGGAATTGGAAAATGTTTTTATTTCAGTTCTACAACTCCGAGGGAAATTCAGTAGCAGTAATGAATTCAGACTTTTTTTTTATGGAAATTTGACTTAAAAACAGAATGTACATGGTCCTGAAACATACCTTACAGTGCAGTATTACATTTCTTAATCTTACAAATATTTTTAGATATTTTTTATGAATAGAGATACCCTCTAATGTATATGACAAGTCAGTTTTATTATGATTTAATGTTTTCTAGATGAAGGTAATGAAACAGAGGTGCAGCCACAACAAAATAGCCAGTTAATGTGGAAACAAGGTCGTCAACTACTCAGACAGTAAGTAACTCCTGGTCAAATTAAAGAGAAGCATCATGTATTTTCATGAGATTATTTTTGTTTTGTATTTTCAACTCAGAATAATTTTTCTCATTTTATGCTGCTGCTGTGAAAAGTTTAATTGAATTACTTTTCCTTTTTCATATTAAACACTTTTCCCCCTGGTAGTGGAATTTATAAATTATTAAATATTAATAAGGATTATAAGGCATAAATACTTTTCATTATTTTAGATTCATCAAAAAGATTATCATTTTAAGCTTCTAGATTTTACATACACTTAAATTTATAGTTTAAAGAATTTTATACTTTGCATCTTTTATACATGAATATACAAGTTTTAATTAGTATTTATATGTAAATTTGTGTTTTTTTAAAATTATTTATTGCTTAAAGTATTACAAAGAGAATTACATATGTCTCCTTTTTTCCCCCGCCCTTGACAGTCCCCTGGCCTCCCCTACCCGCCCGTGTCTTGTGTCCATTGGTTATGCTTATATGCATGTATACAAGTCCTTCGGTTGATCTCTTAACACCCCCCCCCCGCCACCCCCTAAATTTGTGTTTTTAATTGATTGAAGAACTTTTTGATTTCCCTCTATTTGCAAATATTGCACTAACATGTACTTTCTCCTATGAAATGGGTAGTTGAGTATAAGGAGGGAGCAAAGCTAGGTTGAGGTTCAGATGTCAGTTGGTGGGCGCGATCTACTCACCAGCTCAGTACCTGGTCCTTGCATATCACATTTGAAATTGATATTCAGGTTTATGCCTCAGTAAAATGAAACTTGCTGCTTGTTTTGGACTTTTCAGATCGCTTGTGAATACTCTAAATCTATAATTTCCAAAGTGGATGCCTGCCAGCCATTCCTTTTGGCGATGGAAAGGGAATAATAAAATGTCTTCATATATCTATTCTTTTATCTACTTGAAGTTAAAAGAAAGTGAGATTTCACTGGTATTTAAACTATTTTAAAAAATATTTTTATTGATTTCAGAAAGGAAGGAAGAGGGAGAGAGAAATAGAAACATCAATGATGAGAGAGTCATTGATTGGCTGCCTCCTGCACGTCCCCTACTGGGGATCGAGCCTGCAACCCAGGCATGTGCCCTTGACCTAAATTGAACCTGGGACCCTTCAGTCTGCAGTTCAATGCTCTGTCCACTGAGCCAAAGTGGCTAGGGCTCACTAGTATTTAATAAGTGGATTCTTTCACTAGTGCCTTGACTTTGGTCTTAAATATGATTTATGCATTTTCTTTTTATAAATAAATACGTGTTCTTAATCTGGTGGGGTTTATTTTAATGGGAAGTTGTAATAGTGAGCAATCCAAGAGATATTTGCAAAAACTTTAGAAGACTCATGATCTGTCCCTTAAAGGAAAGGTGAACCCTGACCGGTTTGACTCAGTGGATAGAGCATCAGCCCTGAAAGGTCCCAGGTTCGATTCTGGTCAAGGGCATGTACGTTGGGTTCTGGGCACATCCCCAGTGGGAGGTGTGCAGGAGGCAGCTGATCGATGTTTCTCTCTCATCGATGTTTCTAACTCTACCCCTCTTCCTTACTCTCTGTGAAAAATCAATAATATATATTTTTTTTTTAAAAAAAGGAAAGGTGACATTTTATCAGTGAATTAGGAAGTAACCATTTAGTAAAGCCAACTTATGGAAAGTGCAGTTTTCAAAACAGTTATTTGTAATGTGATTTTGCTGCCAATGTGAAGTATGTATCAAATATTATTTGTTAAAAATAGAAAAACATAATACCTTTGTATTAGTTTGTAAGAACAACTGATTAAGTTTAGGGAAGTTAGAAATTTATTATACAAATTTTAATCAAACCCTTTCTATAAATATTGAATAGGATTAAAAAATGAATGTCTTAATTCGATAGGATGCACTTATTCCATTTTAGTCACATATCTTTGTGAGATATCTCTTTGAGCTATAATAACTATTAATATCAGGTCTTGAAATAAATTGACCTTAGACTGCTTATCTTGTCCACCTTTATTTTCTCTCTCATCCCATAGACTGATGCTTACTTATAAGTTAATGCCTGACATTTATCAGTCACTTTTATTAATGGTTCTATTAGTGACACTTGCCTTTTTAATGTTCCTGCCACTACCCTTTTTGGGTTTGGTTTGTTTTCTATTTTTTGGTCATCTTTTTTTGTTAATAGAAATTGAGTGCTTTCGATATACCAGGCACTGTAATAAGTGTGTCCCTTTTAAGGGAAAGAAAGCTGAGGTTC
>NW_006300370.1:171857-189007 GCF_000327345.1 Myotis davidii
AAAGTAACAGTGAAAATGGCAGAAATGGGCTTTACACCCATTTAGGCTAATACAAAGCCTATTCTCTTTTATTCTGTGCTGCTGCCCCTCTTCCTGTGTACCCAGGCGTTACACATTCCACAATTGAATTGTGGTCTGCATTTTTCATTTTACAATTGTCCCAGGATAGAAGTGTTCCTTCTGTAGAAGTGACTCTTTGGATTATACTGTCTTATTGTATGTCATAGAGGAAATTATGTATGCCAGAAACATTCTCTTTAGATCTTAAACAGTGACACTTTACATCAGAAATGTAAAAAGACTACTGAGTATAACAACCACTATCATAAAATAGTAATTTATCTGAGAGTGAGATTGCTCCAACCCTGCCTAGAAGAAAGAATGTGCTATTAGGTATATTAAGAAACAGTTTCTTTTTATGATAAATATAATGAATGGTGTATTGTATAGTTCTTTGATTTTTCTCAGTGATGGTAGAGACTGGTACTGCAAGAGACAGCTCCATCTGCAGCTGGAAGATTATTTATTAGCAAGTCATACTAGCATGGTACTATTCTGTTAAACCCTATGCAGGCATTGAATTTAAAGAAATACTTTTATTTATGTATTAAGTTATAGAATGCTGATCCAGTATGGCTGAATTGTAAGGATCATCTTTATACACAGGTATCTACAGGAGGTGGGATACACAGATACTATTCTAGATGTGAAGTCTAAACGAGTGAGAGCTTTGTTGGGCTTTTCAAGTGATGTCACGGACAGAGAAGATGACAAAAATCAGGACTCACTTATAAATGGCACAGAAGGTGAAGTTAAAGATACAGCAATGATTGGGTAAGTATTTTGTCTGGAAAGTGTTCTAGCTATAACTTTAGTTTTTATTAAATATATTTGGTTTATGGGTGATATTTATGGTACTTGTACTTTTAGATACTGCTACAGAAATAATTATAATAAGGTTTAATAGGGGTTTAAAATTCATTTATTAGAAGATAACATGTAGTGATTAGAGTTTATGATATTTTAAGAATATTTTTTATTTAAGGTATTTGCTTGAAATTTATGGTTTTATGCAGATTTTTATATCCCTAAAGCTTAGTCACTTACTATTAGAACTTCATAAAAGATCTTATTTTGGAAATTCAGTTAAAATTTTTAAGAAGTAAACCTTATCTTAGCCACTTTTATTTAGTCAGGGGCACTGATGGCTTTTCCCTTAGATTGTCAAATGAAAAAATGATAACAGCCAACACAACAATAGCTATGCGGTGTGAATGAATAAAAATTATACCCTTTTTTTTGTCTGATTGGCAAAAATTTTTTGGTGTCACAGAATTTTAGTAGTTTATGTGTGCCATGACATGGGAAAGGTTGAAAATTGCTGTTCTAGTGAGAACATAGTTTCTGTTCTCTGGACCATAAACTAAAATTATGAGATTTAGGTAAAGGTTCAAAAATATGACTTTTGTAAACAGATGTCATTAGGGTCTTCTTAAATATATTCATTAATAATTAAAACTACATTAAATTGTTTTTATAAATGTGAGATGTAGATTGTTTCTCTATGTAGACATAGACAATGTAGGCATTCTTGCTTTTAGTTTTACCTAAGCAGCGGTTCTCAACCTGTGGCTCGCGACCCCTTTGGCGGTCGAACAACCCTTTCACAGGGGTCGCTTAAGACCATCCTGCATATCAGATATTTACATTACGATTCATAACAGTAGCAACATTACAGTTATGAAGTAGCAACGAAAATAATTTTATGGTTGGGTCACAACATGAGGAACTGTATTTAAAGGGCCAGAGGGTTGAGAACCACTGAAAAGGGTTAACAAGTCAGTATAAAGGCCTCAGAAAAGACCACTTTAGTTGTCTTGTGTTTTGGTCTGACCTATCTTTTGAAGCTGACAAGGATATTATTCTGAATATCTAATTATGTAGAGATGAAGAATAGGGTGGAAAAACCTCAAACGTAGCTTCCAGCAAATTTGAAATTTATTATTTGTCTTGAAAATTTCATCCATAGTGTGGCTATATTTTTTCATAGACATACCTTCGTTTCTAAAAGATTTTTTTCTTTTTTTTTATTGCTTAAGGTATTACAAAGGGTATTACATATGTGTCCATTTTTTCCCCCCGGCCCTAGACAGTCCCCTAGCCTCCCCTATCCCCCAGTGTCTTATGTCCATTGGTTATGCTTATATGCATGCATACAGGTCCTTTGGTTGATCTCTTACCCCCCTACCTCCTGCCCCCCAACCCTCCCCGGCCTTCCCGCTGCAGTTTGACAATCTGTTTGAGGCAGCTCTGCCTCTGTATCTATTATTGTTCAAAATGAACTAGAGAGAAATCATCCTTTCTGGTCATTAGGAAATTGTTTACTAGGGAAATAAATTAAAATCTTACATATTTGAAATCATTTCCAAAAGTTTAATGCTCACCAATAAGATGAAGTTTTGTAGAAATGTTGATTTGAATAATATATTGTATTTAGTAACGTGATGTGCACATTTGCTCTTTTTCAGCTCGTCAGCTGCTCAGAAATATAAGATAGCATCAGAGAAAAATGACATATTTTCTAGTTATGGAAACTTAAAAAAAATACTTTATTGATTTTTTTACAGAGATGAAGGGAGAGGAATAGAGTGCTAGAAACATCGACGAGAGAGAAATATCAATCAGCTGCCTCCTGCACACTCCCCACTGGGGATGTGCCCGCAACCAAGGCACACGCCCCTGACTGGAATCGAACCTGGGACCCCTGAGTCCGCAGGCTGATGCTCTATCCACCGAGCCAAACTGGCTAGGGCATATTATAGAAACTTATGTGTCACAGGAAGAGTAGCATAGAGGAAAAGAATAGAATAAAGTTGTGGTAGAGAGAAAAAATATTTTAAAGAAGAAATACATGAAAGTTAGCCTAGGATCAAAATACATCTGAATTAGGAGGGGTTCTTTACATTAGATTACCATTAATCTAAATAGATAGGGTTGCAAAGTACTTTAAAAAGTAATCACTTCCTATATTATACTTTCATGGATAAGAATCAATGTCATTCATAATGTTATTTGAGGAATTGTCGTTACAATATAAACAGAAGGTAGTGCATCATATTACAGATTAATTCTTATGTTGAGTTTAAAAAATTAACTGAGCAAAGTGTACATGTTTTAAACCAGGAAATCTGAGTTAACAGATTCTGCCTCTGTGCTGGATAATTTCAAATTCCCTGAAAGTGCAGCTGCAGATTTCAGTGATGAAGACGAAGATGATGACATTGATGGACGAGAGAAAAGCATCATTGATACTTCAACAGTGAGTTGGATAACTCAGATATAATTATTTTTAGGGACTCATATGCATACTGTAAAAATAATACATATCTTTCAACCTAAACCCGTAACTTTATTTTTTTCATAAATTTGAAGCAGTATAAAAGTTTTTAGTATTTATTGTACACTCAGGAGTATTTTTAGTATAGCAGCTTTCTGTTAAGGGCCTCATTTTTTGTTAATTCATTAAACATTTCAACATTTCTATAGAGCAGGTGAATATGGTAAACATTGTGTGTTATAACAATGCAGTGTTATTCGCTGCTATAAGACAATAGAATTGACAGACCCATTATGGTGCCTAATGGCGACTGGCATCAACTCTAATTGATAATTGATGCAGTTTTCTTCTTGTCCGGGTTGCTTTGGTAGACAAGTTCTACAGACTTTCAGAACTCTTCCATTAGGTTTCTTCAAGCTAGTTTAGGGTTTTTCTGTAGTTTTGCTTACATCTTTGTAAGTGTATTGACTTTCCCTTGGTAGTTTCTTACAATAAGAGGTGTGTCTAAATTGCTTTTTCTCACTTCTCTTCCCTTCTCTATTCTATCCCCTTCTATCCTCTCCTTTCCCCTCTTCTTTTTTCTTTTTCCTCTTCAACTCCTTTCTTTCTCTTCTTCCTTCTACCTCCTTTTCTTTCTCCTATTTTTAAAGTAAGAGATGAAAGCATGCTTTGCTTTGACTAGGAAAATATTCACATTTCCTCTTCCACTTTTATTTAAGAAGAGGGAGGAGGAATGTAAGGTAATAGAAAGCAGACTGAACCTGAAGTCAAAAGCCTTGGGGTTAAGTCCCAATTCTGTTACTAATTATTTGTGCTTATTAATCCTTCAGGCTAAACGTTTTAGTTTGTAAAATGAGGATTATAATACACACCCATCTCCCCAGAGGATTTTGTGAAGAATATGAGATACAATATGAAAATGATATATTTAACTATAAGTATTTTCTAAGTATGACTTCTTTGTTCTTTATGCCCTCTGCTTCCATCAGAGACTGTCAAATTATTATTTCCAGATTATTGTTTCTCTGGGCAGGAATGGGGTGGAACCTTAGATATAAGGAAGAAAAGTAATACATGCTTATTAAAATAAACTCCATCCATTCCCATTTACTAATCTACTCTCCATTGGTAACCACAGTTCACTTTTTTTCTATGTCTCACCATTAAAAATACAGGAGTTTTTGTTTATTTGTTTAAATGGGATACTTGACAGACAGTGGTTTTCATCTTGCCATTTATCTTCCTTCTTCGTTAGGTTATATAGAGGAGATGAGACCTAGAAACAGTTTTTCCCCCCCAAAGAGTTATTTTAGTGACTTAATACCATACTTAGTAATAACTAATGTTGAAAATACATTTAGACTCTGAATTTACGGTTCCAGATATTTTTATAGCATTTCTTGATTTTAGGGAAATATTCTAAATAGTCAAACCAATTATTCTAGCATCATTTAAGAATCCTTGATTTCTCCTATTCAGTTTTCCTATATACTAGGAAATGCAGAGTAGGTTTCATCCACTGTGCCAGCTTTCTTCTATTGATAGTAGCTTCCTGGAGTGTGCATTGAGAAGGATTCCTGAGGCTCTGAGTGCTGTGATTGACAAGTGGTATCAGTCATGAGCATGAGAGCAGGGCCATCCAAGTCAGGTAATCGTTATCCCTTAGGGTCTACTTCTAGGTATTTAGTCTGACCCATTGATCTGTATGTTGAACCATTATATGTTTAAACTACTCAAAATAGTCCAGTGATGAAGTTGATCAGATCACGCTATTTCTGTTTTACATGAAGTGAAGAAGCTGAGGTCTGAAGAAGTGGAGATACTGAGTCCATTTTTTCAAAAGAAGCTGCAAATCAGTTGTCCTAATTTGTTTGGGCTTCTGGTTGTGGAGGTGACCAAAAAGGAGATAATTCATAAAAAGTATTGGCATATAGATCTCAAAAATCATCTTTGGTTCAGCTGGTATGGCTCAGTGGTTGAGCGTGGACCTCCGAACCAGGAAGTCATGGTTTGATTTTCAGTCAGGGCACAGCCCAAGTTTATCCCCAGTAGGGGGCATGCAGGAGGCAGCTGATCAACGATTCTCATCATTGATATTTCTGTCTCCCTCTCCTTTTCTTTCTGAAACCAATAAAAATGTGTTGTTTTAAAAAATCATCTCTGCGTACATTAAGGCTAAGTTTTAATCTTCCAACTGGATTTGTGGTTCCAGAGATTCCTAAATATATAAAAATGAGATATTACAGCCCTTACTAGATTTGCTATTAAATCTAAGTCAAGTCTCACTCTGAAACATCCATATTTTAGGAAAAACTTGAATATTATAGAGAGTTATTGGAGAAAATTGATGCAAGGCTGGGACAGTAGAAATAATAATGGGAATTCCTTTCCTATTCCTCCCGCTACCCCCCCCCCCCACCCACAAACAGAATAGTTTCTAAGTCTAAGGAATTCATTACTGAGTTTGTAGTTTCTGTGATTGTAAATTTTATAAGGGAATGATATATTACAGTTAAAATTGATCATGGTTATATTCGGAAAGCTCTTGCAATGTTTCATGAAGTGTTTCTTTCTTTGGACAAACTGTATCCAAGAAATACAAGATTTGGTTGTGTTTCTTATAATAGAGGACATATTTTTATCTATCTAATTTAAATAGGTGTCTTATATTCCAGTGTTTTCAATATATGACTCCATTAGTTTATTTACAGTAAGAAATCATTGAACAAAATTTAAATTACTACTTTAAAATGTATAATATTAAAATCTATACACTTTTTAAAGAGACATCTGTTTTCAACTGTTGAATAGGTATTACAAAAATACACTTTCTGAAGGAAACAATTAATTGGGTTTTGTCACTCAATGGTAAAGGGGTACCTTCTCCTTTATTTAAATTACTTCCATAATACATTTTAATTTGGCATGTTTTCTCAATAGATTGTTAGGAAAAAAGCATTGCCTCAGAGCAGTGACGATCGAGATACAGAAGAAGCTCTAAAGGAGTTTGACTTCTTGGTTACATCAGAGGAAGGCGACAGTGAATCTAGAAGTGCAGGTGACGGAACAGACTGGGGTAAGGAAGGGTACTGGATCCAACCAGAGACATTATGTAAAGAAAAGAAACAAATATTTTTTTCAGGAGGGAAACATCTTAAAGAACACTTTAAATCTCTTATAAGTTGAAATGTTGATGCAATGAACTTTTTATTACCATCACCTTTTGTCTAGGGTGTGTGTGTGTGTGTGTGTGTGTGTGTGTGTGTGTGTTTAAAGAAGATTGTATACGTAATTATTTCATTTTAAAAAATGAATACAGTATGAAAATAATTTGAATTCACATACAGAATGTTTTCTATTTTCTGCCTAGATAGTAAAACTTGCAAATCTAGATTTTGTGGAAATTGAATATGACAATGTATTAGAGCAGCAATGTGCTGCAAGAATTTTTAAAACATACAATACCTGACTGTTTAGTCAGGGGCACTGATCTCTTTTCTCTTAGATTGTCAAATAAAAGAAAAAATGATATCAGCCAACACAGCAAAAGCTGTCAGTGTGAACGAATCAAAATTATACCTATTTTTTTTTTGTCAGATGGGCAAAAAATACCATATCTATTTTGGTGTGCTGCAGTATATTAGTAATTAGTTTGTGTATGTCATGAGATGAAAAAGGTTGAAAATTGCTGTTTTAGAGGATTTAGAGAGCTCATCTCTGGCATCTTCTGTACAAAAAGAAATAAAGTTTAAAAATTGTATTTATCATTCCAGTCAGGTTTTGTCAGTTTGCACAAGGCATCAGATTTTGTGTGTGAATTCTTCTAAGCGTGTTTACTATTTTAAATGTCTAACAGGAGTTAAAACAAGTGTTTTGGAATGAGAGAAAATTTTCTTGAGGTTAAAGAATTTTAGAACAACCTTAGTTTACAGTCTATGCACTTTAAAGACTGATAAGGTTAGAGAATGAATAACTATCCTAATACTTTCTTGTCCCTTTTCCTTCAGGGATCTGATAATGTTAATACCGCTTCTTTTTCATGGCAAATATTTGAAGAATTATTTGGGATAATCGCTTAAAATCATAATATGGCGAATATAATGGCTATTTCAGTGACTGACCTTTTCCCCCTCCCCAGAACAAAGTTTGGAAATCAGAGGAAGTTAAAGTGAAATGAGTCTCTCTTCTGTCTTATTCCCTAATGTGCTTATATATCAAGTTATTCAGATATTTCAGGCAACAACTCTACCAATATAGCTAGATCACTGTGCAACACAAAGGTCTTTTCTTTAAGGAGTCATACATCTGAATAATAATAGTTGGCCCTTTTCATTGCCATTCTTATTGCAGTGGTGATTGGGATTCATTTTCCTTCAAAGACAGCTGTACTGTCCCATATGTAATTTCCTTACCTTTAAGGCATGAGTTATGGTCCCACATCCTATCTAATAATAGACAAACATGGTAATTGACTGTACCCTTGCTACGCCTCCCATGGGCTAATCAGCATGATATGCAAATTAACTGCCAACAAAGATGGCGGCTAATTTGCATACTGCAGGCAGGGCGAGACAGCGCCATCCTGCCTGCCCCACCGCCATCTGGGCCTGCTATCTGCGACCCGGGACGGCAGGCGTCTGTATGCGAACCGACCCAGGGTGGTGCCCCAACCCCCGGATCAGCCCTGCCGTGTGCACGACCCGGGTCGGTGCCCCAACCCCCGGATTGGCCCTGCCGTGTGCGTGACCCGGGTAGGCAGGGCAGGCACCGAGGGATCGGGCCTGCCATCTGCCATCCGGGGAGCAGGCCTAAGCCAGCAGGTGGTTATCTCCCGACGGGTCCCGGACTGTGAGAGGGCACAAGTGGGGCTGAAGGACACCCCCCCCTCCCCAGCCAGTGCACAAATTTTTGTGCACTGGGCCTCTAGTATTATATGATACCCGTGTGTACATTTTAACCTAGCCTGCTACGAAGTTACTGGTGAAAATCTGAGGCACTGTTCCCACATCTGAGCTGTTGCACTCTTTAGTAGTGCACTGGGTATTTTTGTTTATGAATATGAGTGAATGGAATCTTTCAGTCAACTGGAGGTTTCTTTACCAGGACGTTGATCTTATGTGTTTTATACTTCTAAATCAAAGCATTCCACTTTTAAGCAATTAACAAAACTAAATGGCAAATCCTGTGTAGTTGAATGGACATTTAAACCATTTTAAGTGCTTCCTTTATCCCTCCTCACACCCCTAAAAAGGTGAATATGCTTAGGTTAAGAATCTTGTTAGTTTCTGCCAAGTAAATAGATTGTACCACACAATTTCTATGACCTTTCATTGCTATTGTTATTATAAGTCTAGTTAAGATTATGATAAGGATAATGTTTTTATTTTAAAAAAATTAAGACTAATTTAAAATCACACAACTGAAGGCAATTGAGGATCCAGAAGCCACCCAACAGATTACTGTTTATTCTGGCATATTTTGGTTTAGTCCAATCATTCAACAAATCTTGATCAAATGCCTTCTGTGTGGCAAGTGTTCTAGGTGAGGATCTCTATCCCTGTTGTCCCTGCAGTCTAGTATGAGGATATAGGCACTAAGCACAGTACATGAATAGTATGTCAGAAGATGATAAATGCAATGGAAAATAGAAAATGTAGAACAGAATAAGGCGGATAGAGAGTGGTGGGTGTGGGGTGATTACAATTTAAAATAAATACTGGTAAGTGCCATGAGAGGATAACATTTGAGCAAAAGCCTTGATGAGGGAAGTTAGGGATATGGTATCTGGAGAAAGTGTTTGGGAAAAAGAAAGCCAGAGCAAACGCCCTAAGATAGCAGCAGCCGTAATATGCTTGAGGAATTCAAGGAAGCTAGAGTGGCTGGAGCAGAGTTTTTCTAAGGGGAATATAGTAAGAAGTGACCAAATCATGTAGGGTTTTGAACACAAGGATGACAGGATCTGACTTTTATGTTAAAGCATTACTCTGGATGCTATATAAAGAACCCAGGGCAACCAGTCTTGATAATAGACTTGGTGGGGCGAGAGGACAACTATTGCAGCAAGTTAAATGGGGAATCCTGTGGATAGAACAGATTGGATGGGGAAGATTGGGAATTTGATTTTGTTTGTTTAGTTTGAGATACTATTTAGGCTTCCAAATGGAAATGTAGAATGAGCAGTTGGATATATGAGTCTTGAGTTCAAGCGAGAGTTCTGAGCTAACACATGACATTATATAGTATATAAATTATTTTATAGTAAGTGTAATATATATATAACGTTTATTCTTTAAATTTTCTTCTCCCAAAATAGTGAAAATTAGTGATTGTAATTTTTTTCTTACTAGAAGCTTTGTTTCCATTTAAGGAATTGATTAAATTGTATAAATTTTGGATGTAGGTTAAGTTTTCAAGTATTCCTTATAAGTCCTATAAAATAAAAATGGTCATTTGTTGATGAACACATGCCAAAAACATAAAATTTTCCAAATGAAAAGATCATTGAAGTCTATTTGTATAATCTCTTAATAATAATCTCTCATTATGTAAATAAATAAAAATTTGTGATTCAGTCCTAATTTAATTCAGAAAATGGGATGAAAATGAGGGGTTCCTGATTATAGCATTTTGGGGCCTAATTTAATAAAAGTCACATCTTCCAGGTGTGTGTGCTTTTTTTCTATGTCTCTTTCAAGAGAAATTTAGTATTATTACCTAGGAAATTGAATTGGTCACCATTTCTTAGATACTGTGTTTTGTGTGACATATAGCTAATGTCTTTTTTTAAGTTAATGATACAAAGAAGAAAATAGTTATGTCATTCATAACTATTGACTTACAGTGTTTAATATTTCATTGAAAAAGGCTGTTTCATTTGTTTTACTTTGTTTAGAAAAGGAAGACCAGTGTCTCATGCCTGAAGCTTGGAATGTGGACCAGGGAGTAATTACCAAACTCAAGGAACAATACAAAAAGGAGAGAAAGGGGAAAAAGGGGGTGAAGAGTAAGTGGAAAACATTGTATCTGTAAATCATAAATCTTGCCTCTTTCATATCCCCCAATTTTTTTTCAATGTTTTCCTAAAACTACTTACTCTTTTTCTTTTCTACTCCTGACCTCTTTCCTTTTCACTTGCTCTCAGGGGTTGAAATTAAATGGTTAGCTATTCAATTATGAACTTTAAAAAAAAAGAAAAACTATGCATATTATTGTGGAATCATAACATATTTCAGTAATAAATCCAGAGCCTCATGAGAGTGTGGGACTATGTATTCAAACATAGTGATAATTTGATTTTTAAAAATATTTGTACTTAAATTACAATAATGATTTTTCACTGTTGACAGTTTTAGACAATTTAAATCTCATCTAGTTTGACCCTGTGGCAATCCACCAAAATTATTGCTTATAATTTTAGAATTAAGAGACAGAGAGAAAGTTAATTTCTACCCCTGAATATTCTATGTGTTCATAACACACAGTTCATTTGCTTTCACCATTATATGCTATACAGGGCACAAGTATACAATTTCTAAAAGTATTTATTAATTTAAAACTTTTGGCCAATTCCATTTATAACATTACCAATTAGCTTTTTTTGTTTTCAATAAAATGTGTGCCACATGAAAAATAGAAGCTAAAATTAAATTTCTAGCCCTGTGAATCATATATATAATTCACTATGCAAACTATTAATAAAGTTTAGCAATAGCTCTAGTTAAGCCTGTAAAGTGGAAATACAAAAGCTTTCAAACATCCCTGAAAACATTAAACACCTTTTTAGGAGAACAAGGTGAAACTACCTCCTTGTGCTTCCTCTTATTGACAGTATGAATGTGGGTCTTCCTTTTTTGGCAATAGGAATTTCATCCTTTGGGATATTAAAGTAGTGTAAAGTGAGATTAAAATCCAGTTTAGTAAAACATGTATTTAAAAGTTGTAGAAGACTGGAAGGATATATTTTTTCTTTTTGTAATGATGCTAAAGCTTATCAAAAACCAGTCACTTCTGTTAGGACATTCTTTTATAACCTGGTAGTTATTGGAAAACATTTAAGTGTTTATTTAAAATATTTTAGAATTTACAAGTAAGTTTGAATGGATAAAAGTCAGTGACCGTTTTTGATGTTATCATTGTGCCAACCATTACATAACTGAGAGATGATGTCATTTGATGTCTTCTCAATATAAATTAAATCAATATAAATATTAAAATAATATTTTGTACATTTTATCCAAATAAATTGCTGACCAACCCCTTTAAACTGAAATTTTGAGGAAAATTTGTATATCATATATGAGAAAAAGAATATTTTAATTTTTAGATTGAGTTAAAGATGATATATCTCTTTAAGTCATTATGCTGAAATAATGTCTTGAAATGTAAAAGATCTTTAAATTGGAATGGTATCAGGACTTACATAGAACCCACATACTATTATATTGATTGTTCAGTTCTTGTCAAATATCAAGGCATTGCTGTAGTTGAAATTTAGCACTTTAAGATCTAAAACTGCACCATTTGACTGGAACAGTATTCCTATTAATAGAAGTTATTTCCTGAATGTAGGGATTATGATCAGTATTTAGGCATAAAGCATAAAGTTTTTTAGTATGATGAGGAAAAATGACTCTCTGGGGAAAAATTTTAATGTCTTTTCTTGAAGCTGGAGAGGCTATAGACAGGTTCAGCACATTTTGTTTTCATTGTCAGTTCATATTATCTGGATAAATGGTAGTCTGGGAACAAGTCAAGACGATAAAAAGAACTGAAACAAAACTTTGAATCGATAAATGAAGCATTAATTTATAATCTATACATATTTTATTAATTGAACTATTTACTCATTGGGAAAGATTGAATTCTTTTAATATGGTCTAGTAGATATATTTCCAGTCAAATTGTGTACTCCAGTCATGCTGTCTTGAAATATATTTCTAGGTATTAGTTAAAATTGCTTATGCTGGTATAGGAAAAAAACATAACGGACTATGGGTAAGATTTCCCATTCTTAATTAAACTTATAACAGGAAAAACTACCGAAGATCTGTTTCAGCCTCTATCCTATATAAAACAGTCAAAACAGGGATGTGGGAGAATGAAGAATCAAGTTTCAGGTAAGTAATCAGCAGGGCATGAGACTTCACTTCGGGTACCGTAGCTTCAGGATGTCAGGCAATGAATGCAACTTAATTTAAGCAAACAAACAAAAAGTGATGTTATTGTTTAATTTGGTATACAGCAATAGCTTCACAGTCTGTGGTGTCTGTCTGAATTTAGACCAATATGCGATAATGATAGAATATTGTTTTTAATGGTTGAAATTGCACATGAACATTTTTTTCATACAAATAGTGATGATATTTCATTAACTTAATTTTAAAAATAAATGTAAAATGCCTTTTCAAGAAATAAACTTTTAAAATAATTTGAAAGTTTGGAAAATAATTACTTTTTAATATAGTAGGGTAGCTTTAAAAGTGGATGTTGGCAGTTGTGAATAAAGTTTATAGCACCATTTCAATGCAGTTGAATAATTCTATATCCTCTCTTTTGTTCTCTCCCTCCCTTTTTTGGGCTAGGGCCCAATAGGTCAAAACTACAAGATATGCTTGCTAATTTGAGAGATGTTGATGAACTTCCTTCATTGCAGCCATCTGTGGGTTCACCTTCCAGACCCAGCAGCTCCAGGCTTCCTGAACATGAAATAAATAGAGCAGATGAAGGCGAGTATTTATGATACTCTGGAGCACAAAAAGCACTTGGATATACATATCTAAATTCCTATTAGAAAATATTCTCTATAAGAAGAATTGTATTCTACCAATACTTTCGTTCCCCAAATCTAGATTATCTTATATTCACTGGGGTTTGATTCCAACTTCAATCTTTAAGACCTACAAATGGGTACACAAACTTAAAAACCAACTCTAAATTCTAGCTTAGAACATCTTTGCCATTTCAGATAAAAGCTTCCATGGCCTTTGTGTGCTATATACATTTCTTTATTTTTATTTTATTAATTGAGGAGGCAGTGCCATACTTAAGATGCATTATAGTCTTAAGTTCTAAGAAATCGTAGCAATCAAATAAGGTTATACCTATTGTTGCTTTCTCTCTTCAACCCTCAAGGCTGCTAGTTTAGCCACTGGTATGTGTTTTCAGGCTTTTCTTGGCCATTTCTCGAGCACTAGCTAAATTACCCAAACAATACGTATGGTCAGATCCCACAAATCTGTCTTTTTTTGTAGGAGTAATTTTTGTTTAACATCTGAATAAAGTTATATGAAAATGGTAGAAAACAAAACACCTGGCTGGAGACCTAGTCTCAGTCTTGCATGAATCTTGTGGTTGAAATTTTGGCATGAAAATTGCTTTTCTAATTTAAATAATCCCCTTATCATTAGTAAATGTTCAGGGTTCTTTGAATTTCCTCAGAGGACATATGGTATGTTTTGGTAAAACCCATTTGTATTATTGCTGCTTTAATAATAACTAAAGCATGGTGGTTTGAAAATAACTTAGTTTGTACTCCACTTTGTTCTTACAAGTTTCTTCAGTAGAGTTTCTGCCACTACTATTTTTAAAAGCACAAAGCTATTCTTTCATTTCTTTGACAAATATTTATGACTGAAAAAAAATTATAGAAATGAGTCTATTGCTGAAAAACACCTTGTAAACTCAGTTTTCTACATATACTAATTAATAAATCTATTTGTTACTTTTAAGAAAAAATTTATTTCTTTAACAGCCAAAGTTTAAACTACTAAATTCATCTAATGAGCTCATAAATGCTTGTTATCAGTGAAGTAACCACCCACCTATAGAAAACTACAGAGTGACCACCTCTGACAGTTTGCATTTATAAAAAGTGACATTTTATTATTGGTCAAATTAAATAAAATCTTTGTTTTATATAATAAATTTAGCATTTTACTTTTAACTGGTTCTTCTGTGATGGTGACTAAAGGGATTGGATTGGTATATGTACAGTGTTATAAAGTAAGGGTATTTATATTTATCACAAAATAAATATGACATCTTGAAGCACAGTTGGAAACTAAAGAAAAGTGTTCAAATGGACACTTTAAGAATTTTTGTTTAAAATAAGCATTCTTAAATGAAATATAACATACCTACAGAAAACTGCTGAAGTCACCAAAGTGTAGCTCAGTGAACTATTACAAAGGGAACTCAACCATGTCACCACTGCCTCTAGGCCAAGGAGTAGGACATGACCAGGACCCTAGAAGTCCTTCTAATCACTATCCCTTCTCTCCTCTTTAGAGGGTATCCTGATTTCTGTTGCTGCGTAATAGTTTTGCCTCCTATCAGCACGTTTCATTCGTACCATTTTTATTTGAAATTTTCTGCATTCCTCTAAGTTATAGAATTAACAATTTTATTTGAATGAGACCAACAGTGTTCAGAATTACTTGCTATATATGTTTAATAATTGATAGAAATAATTTTGGTAATTAGCAAGAACTATCATGTGAGGAAAACTGACTCTCCTTTATACACATTATTTTTTTGTGTAGTGTAAAAGAAAGGACAATAACGATTGGGTTTGTTTCATGTTTTATTTTTCTAATTACATGACACCTTTAGCTATGATTATGATATGAAAAAAAGCAAGTAATTCTTCGGGATTTTCTGCTCACTGAATTTTATGTTTAAAAGCATTTTAAAATAATCAAATGTAGACATGCCCTTATGAGATTAATTATTGACTCTATAGAGGTGTTTTTTTGTTTCTTTTGTCTTCTTTCAGTGGAAGCACTGACATTTCCTCCTTCCTCTGGGAAGTCATTCATCATGGGAGCAGATGAAGCCCTTGAAAATGAACTGGGACTTGGAGAATTGGCAGGCCTCACTGTGGCTAATGAAGCAGATTCACTAACATATGACGTGAGTGGTCATTTTATTTTTGTTGCTTTTACTCATTTTTGAAAGTAAAAAGTTAATGTTATAGAAAAAGATGGTAATAAAGGAGCAAAACTTCACAAGTATAGAATTTTATTCATGATATATTATAAAGATAAAAATATTTTCCACATCATATAGGGATTAAAATTACGTGCTTTACCTAAATCTGTACGTTAGTATAGCTTGTTTATTGGTTTTAGATAAAGGAAGGATTTCCCTTTTTCATTACTACGTTTGAGTTTTGTTTTATGTTTTAGTAATTAATTGAAATTCATGCCTGCCTAAGATATCATTTGTCTTGCTTCTTTAGTACATCAGTATTCTGCTGAGAAGTGATTTTAGCTGTTATTAGGTAGGGATGTGTACAGAGTGCTCTGAAGGTTTTAAGGCTGACTCATAGTGATTTGGACCAAAATTGAAATTATCATACCTTGCTGCAATCAAAACACAGTTGTTTTATAAATGCATTTGTAATTGTTCATCATAATAAATTGTCAGAAAAACAGTTGTTTATTCCATAAACTACTTACAACCTATCTTTACCTCTTCATTAAAATCCTTTGACTACTACTTCATCGTCTTTGTTGGAGAATACAGTGTAGCTCCTGATGCGTGGAAGATGTAGGCCAGATGCTTAAGCAAACCATGACGATGATAAGAAAGTACTCCAAGGAGGAACCCTCACCACTCACTCCTCTTCCTGTAAATCCAAAACTCACAATCTCTGTGCTAATTCCATTAGTAGTTGTTTTGGTTTCTTCCTCCAAAAACAGCTAAAATCCATATTTCTTTATACCTCCCATCCTAGTCCATTTTTCTTCACCTGGAAAAAATATCCTCAGGTGATGATTAACAAAAATAACAACAAAACTCACACCCTATGTCTATGTCATTCTTGTTATACATTATAATAACTTAATATAAACGGACTCCTTGCATTCCATTTTTCCCATATGTGATACAGATTGTTATTCAATGTTTTTGTATCCTTGTGTTCTGTATCTGTCTTTTAAAAACACCATTTAGTTGACTTCTTTTTTTTTCATCTAACCTTTGTCAAACTTTTAAATTGGAGCTTTTAGTCCATTTCTTTTTAAAGTAGTGACTGATACCTTTGGATTTAAGCATGTCATCTCCTTGTGCCACTGTTCTGTGTTTGTTTTTTCTCTTATTTTTGCCTATATTGGGATTGATTATTTTTTATTATTCTCCTTTTCCCCCATTCCTTGGAGTTTATACACTCACTAGAGGCCCAGTGCATGAAATTCGTGCACAGGTAGGGTCCTAGGCCTGGTTGGTGATCAGGACCAATCAGGGCTTTCTGTCTATCGGCCGGGGCCTCCCTTCCCTGGCTGCCAGCTGCTGGCTGGGGCCTTCCTTTGTTCCATGCTGCCCCATGGGGGTCAGCGTACATCATAGCAAGGGACCAATCTCCTGGTTGAACTCCCACAGGGACAGTTTGCATATTAGGATCTTATATATATAGATTACTCCTTTAATTATTACCCTAGAGGTTACAATTAAAATATTACACCCCAGGCTGGTTTGGCTCAGTGGATAGAACATCGGCCTGCGGACGGAAGGCTCCCTGGATCGATTCCAGTCAAGGGCACATGCCCAGGTTGTGAGCTTGATCCCCAGTGGGGGGCGTGCAAGAGGCAGCCAATCAATGATTCTCTCTCATCAATGATGCTTCTCTCTCTCCCTCTCCCTTCCTCTCTGAAATCAATAAAAATATTTTAAAAAATATTATATGCACATACCTTTTGAACATTTTTTTAATATATTTTTTATTGATTAAGATATTACATATGTGTCCTTATATCCACGATACCCTCAACCCCCCCCACTCTTGCCCTGCCCCCCCCTGTTGTCCGTGCCCATT
>NW_006300370.1:190095-201758 GCF_000327345.1 Myotis davidii
AATCTGCCACTGGGTACACTGGCTCTTGGATCTCTAAGAAGGTGCTAATTTAGCCTCTTCCTGAGGCTACCCAGCAGGAGCTATGGAGAGATCTGCATATTCCTCTTCTTTGTTTGGGGTTTGGAGGTGCCCAGATGAGGCCCAGCTGTGAAGCAATACAAGCTGCTGTGAGGCCTTGGGCCTTCTCTTGTAAGTTCTGGGTCTGTGGCCCAGCTGCAGTTTGTTAGGTAATTTTCAGGTTGCAGAGGGCCAGGGCATTCATATGCAAAAGCCTCTGCTGCAGCCTGGGTGGGGCGGGGTCTCAGGGACTCAAAGGAGCTATGGCGGATTTTCAGCCCTGCCCTAAGGGGCCGCGCGCTCATCTCAGTGTCCCGGTAATTTAATTGCTGCAAGCACCTCTGAGGGAAAGCTGCCCTCGAGTTCCGAGTTCTGCCTGCTGTCAGACAGTCCAGTTTCTCCCCGTATGAGTCCTGGGTCTCCAGAGACTTCCTGGAACCGGAGTTCAGAGCAGTCGGGAGCTTGTGACTCCTTCCCCAGCCGCGTCCTCAGGTACCAGCCCCCTTTAGCCCACATGAACCTCTGTACCTCTGCACTTTACTTCCACAGCTCCTGACCCTCAATGTGCTTTTCTCTTTTCTTCTAGTTGTAGAATTTCCACTCTGCCAGCCCTCCTGTAGTTCTGGATGTTGACCGTCCTGTCCTTTTATTGCGTTTCTGAAGTTGTTGTAGGAGGCAGCAATCTCGGTGTTCCTCTATGCCGCCATCTTAGTTTCTCTATCCCCTTTTGAACATTTTTAACTCTATTTTTAGAACTCCTACCCTGTCCCTGACCAGTGTTTTCAGTGGTTAGACTGCATTGACCTGCACACCGAAGGGTTGCAAATTCCAGTCGAGGATTCAATTTCTGGTCAAGGGGGCACATGGTTGCAGGTTCGATCACCAGCTCTGGTCAGGGTGCATGCAGGAGGTAAATATCTCTGACATTGATATTTCTTTCTCTCTCCCCCTTTTCCCCTCCCTTCCACTCTCTCCAAAAAAATCAATGGAAAAAATATTCTCAGGTGAAGATTAACAAAAACAACAAAACACACACCCTGTTTATAATGTCATTCTTGTTATATATTTTATTTCTCTATACATTTATCTCCAACAAGGTACTGCTTTGTACACTCGATATTAAATTAGGATTATCCATTTACACTATTCATTTTACTTTTTTCCATTTTCCCTATGTGTCTGACTGTCCATCTGGGATCACTTTCCCTTTATTCTAAGAACACTTCATATTTCTCTCTCTAGTGAAGATCTATCTACTGGTGGCCAGTAATCTGTTTCTGGTTTTCTTAAATTTTCTTTATTTCACCTACATGGGTTAACATCTCTAGTATTGAATTCCAATTACCAAGGGTTTGTTTTTTTTAAGCACTCTAGATATATTATTTCATTGTCCTTTTTTGTTGTGTTCTGCTAAAATCAACTGTCATTTCTATTGGCCATACAATGGTAGTCTGATTATTTTTTTCCTCTGACTGATATTTCCCTATGTCCTGATTGTCAACCAAGGTTTAGTTTTCCTTTTATTAAACTTCTTAGATCATCAGCTTTATAAAGTTCTCAGCCATTTATCTTCAAATACTGCTGTTGCACTACTCTATTTATCTCTGTCCCCCCCATAATATAACTCTAGTTATATTGTTAGATCTTCTTTCTATAGCCTCTGTCTCCTATTTCCTTTGTCTGTATTTTTCATACTTTAATCTAGATTATTTTATGGCCCCATCTTCCAGTTCACTGCTTTTCTCTTCAGTTATGTGAAATTTGTAATTAAACTAATTGATTGAGGTCTTATATTTTTGCTTCTAGAAGTCCTCATTGTTTACAGATTTCTTCCAAAATTGTAACTTTTGCCTTTTTATCTTCTTGAACATAGTAAGCATGATTATTTTAAAATTTGAATCAGAAAATCTAGTTCTGTTACTATTATGTGCTGTTTCTGCTTGTTTTCATTTATGTTTTACTAGAGGCCTGGTGCATAAAAATTCAGGCACTAGAGGGGGTCCCTCAGCCCGTCCTGCCCCCTCTCACAGTCTGGGAGCCCTCAGGGGTGGGAGGCGACCCAGTGATCAGGGGAAGGCGATGCCTCATCACACCTCTGCTGCTGCCACTGCCGGCAGCGCAAGCCTCGGCCAGCCCTGGTTACCTGAGGCTCGGGCGGCCCTGGGCAGCTGGGCAGCCGCCATCTGAGGTTAAGGGGCTGGGGGTCTCTGGAGGCAGGCATGCAGAGTGGCTGCTCGAGCCTGCCGCCCCAGTGGGGCTGAGCGGACTGGGTGCCACCATCTTGTGGCTGTGGGTGCCGCCATCTTTGAGGGTGGGGCAGTCAGTTAGCATATTCCCTTCTTATTGGCTGTGGGTGCTGCCATCTTTGAGGGTGGGGCAGTCAATTAGCATATTCCCTCTTTATTAGATAGGATTATCTCATATGGGCACAGTTATCTTTTATTATGTCCAAACAACTATATTTGAAAAATTGTCTGTAGAATAACTTTGAGCCTAGGATGGTATCTTCCCCCAGAGAGTATATTTTAATTTGCTTCTATCAACTGCCTACAGCCACTAGAAATCTGTATCACCTCACTCCATTTTCAGGTTTGGACATGATCTATATATAGCTCATCTGCAGTCCCTGCAAAGGCTTGTGTTCTTCCAGTTTACTCTTATGTCTAGGATGCAGCCCTTTGAAATCAAAACCCAAAGCAAGGTAGTTCACTGAGCCCCAGTTTTTGGATACCAGTTTGCATCCCCCTGTACTGCAGAGGAGTCAGAAGCACAGCTCCACCTCTCAGCCTTCCACTCTGGTATCAGTACACACTGTCTGGGGAAAAACTCCAAGTATCAGACTCTCCTTCTTAAACTCTGTCTTCCCCTGGATCTGCGCCTGGAGTGTGAGAGTTCATACATGGTGTGAGTGTAAAGTCGTAGACCAGTGATGGCGAACCTATGACACGCGTGTCAGAGGTAACACGCGAACTCATTTTTTTGGTTGATTTTTCTTTGTTAAATGGCATTTAAATATATAAAATAAATATTAAAATATAAACCTTTGTTTTACTATGGTTGCAAATATCAAAAAATTTCTATATGTGACACGGCACCAGAGTTAAGTTAAGGTTTTTCAAAATGCTGACACGCCGAGCTCAAAAGGTTCGCCATCACTGTCATAGACCAACGTCGTTAGCTTCCCTGTTACTTGAAATGAAAACATTGTGCTTTTTTTTTCAGTGTTGAGATGGAGTTTATGTGGAGAAAAACAACACAATGATGTGTGTGTTTTATCAATGAAATCTATTTTTGTAACATTTGATTATCTCTTCTAATTTTAACATTTTATGTTTCCAGTTTATAAACTTTGTTACCAATTTGATGAAAAAATTTAGTTATTAGAGAGTATTGAAAATCTCAAAAGTATGATAATATTCTATAATGTTAACATGTTTAAAGATAACTTGGTTTTTCAACTTTTACCCAAAATTAGTTTCTGTATTAGGATGAGTAATTTAGGTTGAAATTACTTGTTGTTTTTAATCATCCTACTGAAGATTTATTTTACCTTATTAAATTATTTCATCCTCTTTCTGTATTGGATTGTAGCCTGTTTTCTTATTATAGTGCTTATATTTCTTCAAAGAAAACCACTGTTGACCTATTACTAATTTTGCTTATTGATTTGGTTATTTACATGTAAAAATTATATTGTTTTGAAAGTTGCAAAATGGGATGGTTTAATGATAAATCAGCAAGAATTAATGTTGAAATATAGTTTTTTTCTCTATCCTGATCTAAATGTATAGGTATTTTTCTTTTGTTTCTTTAATAGATAGCAAATAATAAAGATGCACTGAGGAAGACATGGAACCCTAAATTTACGTTAAGAAGTCACTTTGATGGCATTCGAGCCCTTGCTTTCCACCCCATTGAGCCTGTTTTGATAACAGCATCAGAAGATCACACATTAAAAATGTGGAATTTACAGAAAACAGCCCCAGCCAAAAAGTGAGAATATTCTACTTTAACTTTATTTGAATATTTTAATTAACAGATTTTCAGCAGAAAAATACTGACTTTATTATTTACTATTGAATTCCCATATATCTCTTCTGTTCTTTCTTCACCATGTCATATAATTTAGAGTGGTTTCCCCTTTATACCCAAAGTCTAATACTAGGTTAGAAAACTGACACTTAGGGAGGAATGGTGTGATCTGGTTCCGCAGGAATCCTGATAACAATCCTTATACAGTATTTTAAACATTTGGGGAGCCCTTTAAATGTACTGAAAGTTCTCCTATTGCTGTAAATAGGTATAGGCATGTATAATTATCACACTCCACCCCAATCTGTTCCATTGTTTCCAAGCTTTGGACTTTTGGAGTGGAAGGGAGGGACGGTTAATTGGGAGGGAAGGGGGGACCCTCTTTGGCCTTGTCTTTTTGCCTTGACCCTTTAGGTACTTTCCACACTTTCTATATGTACCAAGATGTCTAGACTGGAAGGCAGTGTTGTTGCCATCGTATAACTGCTAGTCTTGGCCCCCTTGGTTTTTCTGTAGACATGGACAGACATGAGTTGGTGCAAACCCTTTTATCAGTCACCAAGCTAGCCCTAATCTCACTTGTTGGGGGCCTTATTGGAGCTCCTTTCTTCCTTGGGTCACATGGTCCAGAACCCAGCATCTGCCAGCAAAGACCCTTCTATAGTGTCAGGCATTTCTGTTATTAGAAGAGTAGAAATGAATTTCAAATGGAGGAGATTACAGAATTTTTATTATTGGTAGAGGATATCTGTTGCCCATTTAAAAGAGATCAGTGACAGTCCTGCTGTGAGTCATATGTAGACTAGATAAATACTTGATTTATCAGTATTTGTCAGCTGCACCAGATCTTGCTAAAACCAAGTGAATCCTCACTTGGATCAGATAAAAAAATTACTTCTGTTATAAATTGTGCTCTTTGTCTTTCTGATTCTTTGGTCACAGTGGGCATCACATTAGACTAGAGAATGTGAATGTGTCAGCATATATTCTTGACTAAATTTTAAGAAAAATATTGAAACACGTTTCTTGTTGGTGATAGCTTAGTAATAATACCTCCACTTGTAAATAACAGTGCCCTGTTCATCTTTGAACTTGAAACTTTGGAAATGACTTGAGGAGAGAGACCATATGCCTATAAAATGTGCATTCAATGT
Organism: Myotis davidii; assembly: GCF_000327345.1. Classification (NCBI taxonomy): domain Eukaryota; kingdom Metazoa; phylum Chordata; class Mammalia; order Chiroptera; family Vespertilionidae; genus Myotis; species Myotis davidii. Next base: position 195,339 of record NW_006300370.1, read on the forward strand.
AGGATATGGTCAGTATTGGACTTTAAATCCAGTTTCCATTAACAGTCATGGCCAATTTAGGCACTGTAGAGTACTCATACACTTGTATTCTGAATAATGAATGAACTGATGACTTGGACAGTTTCTGTAAGTGTTAAGGACAGACATATTAACCCGCATGGAAATACTAGGAAATTACAGAAAGTTCATGGTCCTGTCCTAAACTGTTTTTCTTGTAGAAGCTCATTTAATCTTGTATTTGGTATCATCCTATTTTTTGTTTGTTTTATTTTAAACATAAAGGAATCTGAAATTCCAGAAGATTAAATAATTTGCTTAACAGCACTGGAAATTGAATCCAGAATTTATGATGTAATTCAGTAATATTGTTTACTGCTGAAACTTAGAGAGGTAAAAGCTGTCTTTTCTCTCTGATTTAGGAGTACATCTCTTGATGTGGAGCCTATCTATACATTCAGGGCTCATAAGTAAGTATGTGCTTTTTAAAAAATCAACATCACTATAAATCAGCCAGATTAGAATATTTTCATTTCTTTCACTTATGTATTTGTGTTATGTATTTTTGTATTTAGTAACTTTTTTTGTAATTGTAAAAGAAACGGGCAGATAATGTTAAAAATAAGTTTATCACTACCAAATAGGGATCCTTGCTGAAATTATATTTTATTTGCATGATGTTTAAATAATGTTTATATCTTTCTTAAAAGAAAGTTGAGGCAATTAGGTTGAAATATTAGAAATCCTGACTTTTTTCGCCTTAAAGATAACCTACATAAAAATATTCAAGAATTTGTTATTGCGATCACATATTGCTTTTCCTGTTAAGCTTAAGGAATATCCATGGTCACTTGCTTTGTAACACAGAGATCACAATACTTTTTAAAAAATATATATATTTTTATTGATTTCAGAGAGGAAGGGGGAGGGAAAGACAGATAGAAACATCAATAATCAGAGAATCATTGATCAGTTGCCTCCTGAACATTCCTCCACTGGGATCGTGCCTGCAACTTGGGCATGTGCTCTTAACTGGAATCAAACCCAGGACCCTTCAGTCTGCAGGCAGACACTCTATCCACTGAGCCAAACTGGCTAGGGCCACAATATTTTTTATATAAAGGTTTAGATAGTAAATATTTGTAGGCTTTGCAAGACACACACACACACACACACACCCCACACACACATACACACATTTTAGTTTAGTTTGGACGTATAACCCTTTTAAAAATGTAAGCTGCATTCTTAGTTTGAGGATTGATTGTTCAAAAGCAGACCTTGGCTGGTTTGGGCCCATAGGCCATCGTCTACCAACTTTTGGTTTAGTAGAGGAAGAAAAACGAACAATGCTTTGATAGTATCATTCATTGTACAAAGCTAAAAAATAGAAAGCCATTTGAATAATGAAGTATTCTTAATTTTAGTAAGTCTTATTATCAGATTCTTTTTGAGACTAGAAATTGATTGTTATCTCCCAGAGGTCCAGTGCTCTGTGTGGTGATGAGCAGCAACGGTGAGCAGTGTTTCAGTGGTGGTACCGATGGACTGATCCAGGGCTGGAACACGACCAACCCCAACATCGACCCCTATGACTCCTATGGTATGTGAGTCTCCAAAGATATGAAAGAATAAAATTTGTTCTTTTTATACATTTTACATAGCATTAAAGGAGAAAATGAGATATTTAAAAAAATAAATTGATAAAAGAGAACTATATCTTTATTTTGTTCAAAAGAACTCCTCCTGTATTTAAGAACCAATTTGATATATAATGTAAAAGGAAAAATGTATTCTTCCTGAGTAAACAGTTCCCAACACCCAAAGTCTTATTGATGGGAGCTGCTGGCTTGATTGACAGTTGTTTTCCTCATTTTAGGCATCTGAGCAGTACTTGATACATTATTACTAATCTGTAATCATATTTCATCACTATCCTAATAAACAGCTTTGAAGGAAAATGCATGTTGGCATCATCTTCTTGATCAATTATTGGACGGCATAGAGGCTAATGACTTTTCAAGTCCATGGCACCAAAATATTTGAAAGGTCTAATAAATTCAGAAGTTCCAGGAGGCACAAATCCTTATTATAATCTGTCACTAGCTATTACATAAAATTCCTTGTAAAATCTGGTTTAGGAATTGACTGTTTGGTGTTTTCTTAAATTCTAGAATGGTACAAAGTGTCATTTACCATTAAACCATATTTTATTTTCATTATCACTTTAGATTAATTTTATCACCAAACCGAAGTAAAGATAAGAAATTCAATAAAAAATTTTCCAACATTTACTTAAGAAACATTTAACATATATTTTTGTGAGAGGTGAACCTCCTCTCTCTTCCCAGTTCTCTTGCTCATTTATGTGTTTTATGCTTTTCCTTACTTCTTTATCTAACAGAGGATCGATCAGTTGTCCTCATTCTGTCCCAAGCCAACCCTTCTGCTTTTGCTCTTGACCCCATTGTCTCTTGTTTCCTCTGAGGTTGCGTGGTACCCTCACCCACTCTTCACCCCAGGTCTCTCTGGCTCTCATCTTTAATCTCTTTGTTCTCTTCTCATCCCCTGAGCATATAAATAAATTAAGATATCCCCCCATCCTGAGCAAGGGGAAACCTTTTCTGGCTTTATTTCCCTCCCTGGCTTCTGTTTAGACTCTCTTTCCTTCACCTTCTCTGTCTCCTTGATGGTGGAAAACACCGTCACTAGTTAATAATTCCATGTCCTTTCCCTGGGCACCACCTCTCTTTGTATTCCTGGTCACACCACTAAAGTATAACAAGATTTTCAGTCCTGATCCAACGGGTATTTTACAGTCCTTGTTTTACTAGATATATTGGCTCTCTGAAACTGTGGACCATTCCATCCTCTTTTAAATTTGTCCACTATTGGCTTTTTTTTTTTTTTTTTACTATTGGCATTTTTGACATGTAACTCTGTGACAATTTCTGTTCCCTATCCTTCATAAGTTCCTTTTCTTTTTCTTATCTTAAATATTGGAATTTATCAAGGTCTAGGCCCTAACTCATTCTTTGCATTGTTCACTCTAGGTGTCATTCTCCCTAAGAAGCTTTCGCTCATCCCAGTTACTGTCCATGTAACTGATTTCTGTCACTATTACTGTGCTTGTCACACTGTCTTGAGGACAAGAATGATATTATGTCTTAATCATCTGTGTGGCCTGGCGTATAGCATAGTGCCTAACACCAGTATGTCTTTAATAAGTACTTTAGGGTATAACTGAGAGAAGATATGGGACAGATAACAACAGTAACATTTTAAACTTAACCTCTGTGAGCCATCTTGAAGGTGAGGATTAATAGTTTGAAATTTAACTTTTATCGTGAAATAGTGCTAAGTGACCCTCTCCCTGCCTCCTCCCTCCCTCTCCCCCCTTGCACATCATTCATATGTCAGTTACTGCTGTTTGAGAATTTGGGGGTTTCTGTAGGTCTCAGTTCATGTCCTTTATGTCAGAGGCCCGTTGCTCCCAGGAATAACTGCCGTTCGTGGTACTGTGGGATAAGCGGCCTGAAAGAGTATATCCACAGTGCTCAAGGAGGTGGAGGAGGGAGGGATCTCTCTTCATGTTCTCAGGGAATGTGAGTGTGTTTTCTCTGAAGTAGTTAAATTCAGATGATTTATTTGTGTTAACATGCTCTTTAAAATATCTAGACAAATGGAAGAAAAAAGGGAGGGAGGATGAAATGCCTAATTTTTTAAAATAGAAAAATGTGTACTTTGTAATTTTAATTTCTAAATTTTAAACCCTACATTTGCATATTTCCAAGCCTATTTTTAATTACAGCATTTCAGAAAAAATCATAGACAGTAGGAAGCGTATTTTATACTGTTATCATGTCCTTTTGCTTTCTCTGGACTCAAAGTACCTTTGTAAGTTGTCTTTCTCCTGACTTTGCCATCTCGCTGTTCTCTGTAGACCCTTCTGTTCTAAGGGGCCCTCTGCTCGGCCACACCGACGCCGTCTGGGGTCTGGCTTACAGTGCAGCTCACCAGCGTTTGCTGTCCTGTTCAGCAGATGGCACTCTTCGTCTATGGAACACAACGGAGGTTGCTCCAGCCTTAAGTGTGTTTAATGATAATCAAGGTACATACTTTTAAAATCATTGCACTGAATCTTTTATAAAATTCTAAATTATCTATGTCTTATTATAAAAACAAGCATGCAAATAAATAAATGATTCCATAAACTCTTACTGTTTAAATTTAATTTGAAGGGTTTTTGAAGTTGTAAAAATATGTATATTTGAATTTTCAACTTACTAATATTATGTATAAGTTTTAAAAACATAGTATTTGGTGAAAGAACACATCTTTAAAAAAATTTTAGTTGAGATATAATCTGGTTTTTACTGTATATAAATTATAAGAATACATTTTAATGAGTTTGACAAATGCATAACTCTTACATCAAGATATAGAACATTTCCTTTATCTCCATAAACTTTTTTTATGATCTTCCCAGTCCATCCCCTCTCCCCATTCCCACCCACAGGTACCCACTGTTGTGATTTCTTTCATCATAGATTAGTTTTGTCTATTCTAAAACTTCATATAAATGAAATCATAAAATGTGTACTCTTTTTGTGTCTGGCCTTTTACTCTCACGATAATATTTTTGTGATTCATCCATGTTGTAGTAAGTATCAATAATTTATATTATTTAGTAGTATTTTATTAAACCACAGTGTGTTTATTCATTTACTTCTTAATGGACATTTGGATTGTTTTCAGTTTTTGACTGTTTTGAACAAGCTGCTGTGAACATGCATATGTTCTAATTATAGGTGGGTAAAGACTTGGAGTAGAATTGTGTGTTTGACCTTATGTGAAATTGCCAGACTTTTTCCCAGAGTGGTTATGCCATGTTACACCACTGACAGCAATGTATGAGAATTCCAGTTGTTCTACATCCTTAGTTACTAACATTTGGTGTTGTCAGTCTATTTAATTTTAGCTATTCTGATGTGTAGCAGTATTTCATTGTGATTTAATTTGCATTTCTTTGGTGGCTAATTCTTTTGAGCACTTTATTTGTGTGCTTATTGGCCATTAATATATCTTCTGTAATATACACATTTTTAAACTGTTTGCTTTAGCTAGATATTGAACCAAATGGAAAAATCAGGTTATATTCATATATACATATTCTATTTTTTATGTTTATAAATAAGCTTCAAGTTTTAACCAAGTTTTAGCTATTATAGATGATAAATAAAAATACCTTCTTTATTCTTGAGCTATGATAATGTGTGTCTAGGTTTTGATGAGTTGCCTGCATTTAATATTTGCATGATTACCAGTAACAATTTGGAGCTTTATTTCTTAAATTCCATGTTTTTGATAAGTTAGAATTTCTACTAAGAGATGGGCTTTTAAAATGAAGAATTTCCAATGATGCCGCTCTAAGCTCCAGGTTGAGGTAGAAGCAGCAAAACTTGTAGTCCATACATGTTTTTCATTTAGTTTTTGAATAAAGGCTTGCATTCCATTTATGTATTAGGTGAGTAATAGGTAGAAGATGTGCTGAACAGGTAAGAGTAATGAAATAGGCTAGGGCTAAAAGAAAAAAAAAGAAATAATCTCCATTGAATGGCAGCGGGCAAATTCTTATCCTAATGTCGAGCCTTATTTACTCCTCAAAGAAATCATGCTATTATTTGTTTTGCTATAGTTTAAGCACATTGTTAAGAAGACCCTCTAATTAGCGTTCTCTATGAATATGTTCTGACTTTTTTAGAATTTGGAATCCCTGCCTCTGTGGATCTAGTAAGCAGTGACCCGAGCCTTATGGTAGCATCATTCAGCAAAGGATATACAAGCATCTTTAACATGGAAACACAACAACGGATTCTCACTTTAGAATCCAATCTAGATACGAGTATGTATAATAGTCTTTAAGCAGTCTTCATCACAGTGAAAGAGTTGACTCTGAAAAATGCTTGTCATTCTAAAGTCTTTAGCCTGCTAAATCACAGAACATAGTTGCTTAATTAGAAAGATATACCGTATTTGCCGGCGTATAAGATGATTTTTTGGCCCTGAAAAATATGCCTCCAAGTGGGGGGTCGTCTTATATGCCAGGTACACTTCAGATAGACTGCCCATAGTGCTTGCCCCGTGCCATAGTGGCCTCCCGATGCCCGCCCACTTCATTCCACATACCGTTCAGGCATCAGCAGAGCTGCTGGGTGTATGCTCGGCTGTTATGCGATTTTGCTGTTATGCCATTTTACCACACTCGCAAAATCGCACACAGCCAACCATACACCCAGTATGGTATCGCGATTCGTGATTTTGCGCTATCATACTGGGTGTATGGTCGGCTGTGTGCGATTTTGCGAGTGTGGTAAAATCGCATAACAGCAAAATCGCATAACAGCCGAGCATACACCCAGC
>NW_006300370.1:201871-204893 GCF_000327345.1 Myotis davidii
ATCTTTCTTCTATCATTGACAGTCCCTCTAGGTTGTGGGCTGCTTGCCTGTGTTCCTGAGAAGCATCTACGGTACCAGTCTATAGAGTGTGTTTTCTTTAGTGAATTACCGGTATGTTTACCGGTAATAAACTTGCACTGTTTTATGTATATGTTTGATTACATACAGCCTTGTGACAGTTTTCCTGCATGTCATAAGCATTTGAATATAAATTAAAATGTTAAAATCAAATCTGATATTGTTTTACCTTTTATTTGGTGTGTGGAAGGTGTGCGGAAGAGGGGGTAGTCTTATACGGCGAGTATATAACAAACTCTGTATTTTGAGTGGAAATGTTAGGGGGTTGTCTTATACGCCCAGTCGTCTTATACGCCGGCAAATACGGTAATGACTTATAATTGATTTTAAGTCTTTGGGTTAAGGTTCTGCACATTTATAACTATACTGTTTGAAATAGCATTTGACCTATTTATTCCAAAGAGGAGTCAAGTTGATTTTATGCCAAATGATTAGTTTTCAATTTTGTTTGAAGAAAATATTTGTTTGGAATATAAAATATTTTTCATTTCTCACAGTATTTTTTCAACCAACTTAACTTTATATTAATGATATAATTTGACACTGCTCCTTACTGATTAGAATATAGATTAAGTTGTGCCTCTCAAAATCCCAAATCTGAAGCTTCTTCTTGGATACAGGAAGCCAGGAGATAATTTCTCAGGTTGTGAAGAGTATACTACAAAATTATTTTGTTTGGGGCTTTTTTATTGCTTCCTATCTTTATTCTTAATCCAGACAATCACAGTTTCGGCTGCAGTGGCCAAACATAGGTAGCAGGGAGTACCTCTAGATTTATCAGAATAGTATTGCTCTGGCAGCTCTCATTTCCTAACATTAAAATTATGAACACAATTTCAGAATAAACTAACTAAAACACTAAAGTGACATCATTTACTTTTTCAGTCTCTTAGGAGAGTATTCAGTTCTCTTTTGTGTGAAGAAATAGTAGCTTTGACTAATTTGTGTTGTTTTTAATTTTTTCTTTTTAGCAGCCAACTCTTCCTGCCAAATAAATAGAGTCATTAGTCACCCCACTCTTCCCATCAGCATCACTGCTCATGAAGACAGGCACATCAAATTCTATGATAACAATACAGGTAAGAATGTATTAAAAATTGATTATATATTAAAGCAAAACAGAAAGTCTTCACTCTGTGTAGGCTGATTTTGGTATCTGTTCATGACTTTATCACCAGGGAATAGGCACTGAAATATGGGTACTCTCCCAGCTCAATTCCTGATCATTTCATTTAGATCTGCTGAGAACTACTTATTGTGATAGCATATAGAATTATCTTAGTTTATTTAATATTAAATACATGCTATATTTTTGCCCTGGAGTCTAGATTATCAGTAGGAACATAATGAAAATTTTATTCAAATACCAATAAAAATGATCTCTTACTGTGAATATACTGAGAGAAAGTGTAAGTAGAGGCATCTATGATCACTATATTTTGTTTGAAATTATTCGTTTTTGAATAGCCTAAGTGTTCAGGTGGAAAATCCCTGAGTCATTGGTTATATTTTATTCATTTTCACATGGACTAATCTTTCCTGCATTATAATACTGACTATTTGGTCCTCATTGATTTGAATTGGGCCTTTTCCATTTTTTATTGAATTACATTTCACTAGTCTAAAGGAAATTCACGAAGAGCTCTGCTGGGAGAAAACACTGTGTTTTATCAGCCATATTTACCTGAGTGTCCGCTATAGGGTTTGTAAATACGTTGACTTTTGCTGACTTTGCTTAGCTGTGAGTGATGAGTAATTTAATGTTCTCAAACTCTAGAATATATTGTCTCCACCAGAATTATGGCCAGTTTTCTCTCTGTTCCTTTGTATCAGTCTCTTCTTCTGTTCCCACAATCCATATAATTTTCTTGTAGCTAAAGGATGCAAAGTAGGTGGTTAATGTCTGAGTTCTAGTTGATGCACATGGCTTAAAGGGATATCTGTTTACAAATTACTGACTTTTATATTGTGATTTGAAAGACAAAAATATAATCTGGAATTTGAGCTTTTGTTTCTCATCAGGAGCATGGCCAGAGTAGGGAGGGCGATCTGTTCTAAGTGATGAAAAAAAGCTATTGATGCAGTAAGTACACAGAGAGGGGTGACTGAAGAAACCAGTATAACGTAGTAACTGGCATATATTCGTGGAAAGCTATTAATAAAGAATAACAAACAATCTCTTTTTCCAAAGGCAAACTCATCCACTCAATGGTAGCCCACCTAGAAGCCGTTACAAGTTTAGCGGTTGATCCTAATGGCCTGTACTTGATGTCTGGCAGTAAGTACATCAGCTACGGATAATTTATTTATTCTTATCATTTTCATGTTAATGTAGTTTTTTTTAATTAATCAATCAATCAATTAATTAATTAATTTTTTTATATAGGTCATGACTGTTCAATACGTTTATGGAACCTAGAAAGTAAGACATGTATCCAGGAGTTCACAGCTCATCGGAAAAAGTTTGAAGAATCAATTCATGATGTAGCTTTCCACCCATCCAAATGCTATATAGCCAGTGCTGGGGCTGACGCACTGGCTAAAGTCTTTGTATGATAGAATGCATCTTCTTCACCTTCTATCTCTTTATAAATAACCAACTGCACAAAAGAGATACAGAAGACGAGGGAAAGAATCAACGCATTCTGCCCTTTTGTTCTGCTGAAGGAGCACAGAGAACATTTGTAAAGTATAGTTTTACAATTCGTATATACTGTTTTCTAAAACTAAGGTTTGTTCAGGTTGCTGCAAGCTCAGCTGAATCTGGAGCCTGAAAACTGTTTGTTTCAGATTTTCCCCAAAATAGGAACTTTTATTTCTGGAGTAGTTCTGATTCGCTAGGCAGGCCTGAGCGAACATAGGTTTAGCTTGTCCCCTGTTGAGTAAATAGGGCATGTTATAAAGGATAGCAAAAAGCTCCATGGCTGGGAATGAGTAGAGGAAG
>NW_006300370.1:204949-212695 GCF_000327345.1 Myotis davidii
TTAAACACATTAGGTAGTCAAAACAGTAATCTATACCATATCTGCTGTACTAATCCCTATGAGCATAATGACCAGGCAGTGTTAAAATGAGTTTTTAATCTAGCTCTCCTTTCAGCTGTTCACATACAGCACCTGACAAAGCATTTTACCTATTAGGGGGGAAAAAAGAAATGCAATAATATGTCAAATATATTATTATTCAGAAATGCTAAACAGATATTCAGTTTGTAAGCACATTTCTGTATTGTATTACATTTTTGAAAGTGGATTTGGTATCATTCTAAAATTTAGTTGTCAAAAATACTTACCATTGTGAAGAGTAGTTGATAGAGTCTGCTTTTACTAAAGGATTTAACTTAATTCTGTTTATTTTTAAGGGCAAGCAGGGCATATAATAATTTCTATTAATTTTAAAACTCACTTTATTCACATGGTATTTATAGTATCAGAGTGATTATTTCATATAGATAAAATCTTAACTTTTCAGTGGTTGAAAAGATGGTAGTTATTTGCAAGTACTCATTTATCAAAACCCACATAACCACACTTCAGATGATCTCTGCTCTTTCTTCTTTGTCTCTCATATTCAAATTATCTGACACTTACTGAAAAAATACTTCATAATTATGTTTTAACAGTCCAAAGGGTATGGTTAATCTCAGCTGCTTTTGCAGACATACTAAATAAAGCAAATGTTTTTTACCTCAGAAGTCCTCCATTAGCATCTCCAATAAGAACCTCTTGAAAATCTGGATGGAAGGGTTCAGTGTATAATGTTGGGTAAATAGTTCTCTCTCTCTTTTCCTCTCCCTACCCTTCCTCCATTGTTTAAAACACATGTTTAATGGCCAGTAAATCAATATTGTTTCTGGGGGAAACCATATATTAAAGGACCAGGGGTCCCTGAGCTCCTTGCCTTTGACCCACATGTGGTCAGCTCTTGGGAGTCCCATGACCCACTCTCTGAACCTGGTATTCAGACCTCATCCCTGCAACTCTTGCCTCTCCTCACACACTCTTGTTCATTCAGAATGTCAGAGACCAAGCTAGAAATTAGAAATAAATTACTAATGTCCACCTTTTCAGTAAAATGTATATGTCGTACGCTCTCAGACTTTACAAAATCCATATCCATAAATATCTTAACCTTTTATACAATTCCTACATTCCTGTCCCCACATATTCCATTGTCATAACATTTGCACTTCTAATGATATTTCTCCTTGAAGAAGTATCATGGTGTTAATGTGGATAACTAACTATTTTTTCTTTAAAATTACTGCTTGTCTGCTTCTAGAAATCTGCAATATACAGGCAAATTTTCTTTAAAGTTAAGGGCCTGTGCTAAATGCTTGGTTGATATACAGTATGCTTTAATATTTTGACACAGCTACCTTGTCATTTCATCTGAGCTTTGGTTAACAGTGGGCTCAAGGAACTCTTGTATAATCAAATGAATTGACCTGGACATGAGCTACCACATCATAGCTGAGCTATATACCAGGTGAATGTTTATATTCCCATGCAGATATGGAATTTCACATTGTGTTTATGGAATTCCTCTTTTGGTTCTTCACAAAGTAAAGTAATGCTGTGGCTAGCCTGACATTTGTAGAAAGATACTGGAAAATTCTAGCCAGATGCCCAACCTTCTTGTATTTATGATGGACAACTACAAAGCTATTGTTCTGCCAGTTATTGCTTTAATTACCTTCCATGGTCTTCAGTACCTTCTTTACTTATGCCACTGAAATTCTCAAAACCAAGACTTTTCTCTTTACCTGCATTTTATAACTCACAGCTGAATTTTTTCTGATAGTGAGTAGAAAATAACCACGAGATAATGTAAACAGTAGTGTCAGTGATGGAACTGTTGAAAGTTCCTTAGGAAGCCAGTGCTGTGCCACTGGAGAGTGTACACAGAAACAGATTCCTCTGTACTAGCGCTGTGTGATGTCAGCCTAGAATTGAGTCAAAGTGTCTTCCAGCCAGATAGAAACATATTCATGTGTCTGATTTCCCCCTCAGCCCATCAGAAAGGTGAACAAAATGAAAAAAATCAAATTCAAACAGTCATTGACATGCTTTCATAGGGCTTAGTTTGTAAATATTTTGGATGAAATGTATTGGAATAGTATGAAAATCATCAGAAGATGTGGGTTCCTGCCTTATTTTCCTATGCTGTGGGTACATCTGTGGGAGCTTGCAGCACCCTTCTCTAAACTCAGCTGTCATTTGGAGCTCATTTGCTACTCAAACCATAGATAGATATTTAACATGAGTGATATAATGACCTTCAGTATTTTTCTATTGAACAAGTTTATCAATTTTTGCCATTAAACAGATAATTAGTTATGCAAAATATTTAGCTTTTATAATCATTTTAGTTATGACTAACGGGGGAGAAATTGAGCTGCATCATTGATAATGAACTTTGTGAGAAATTTTTTGTTTATTTGACTTTCATTCCTTCAGTATTCTTGCTACACATTTTTTGGAGATGATTTATTTGAAAATGTCTAAAATGTATGTATATTTTATAAATATATATTATATATATTGTGGGAATATATATAATATATATATAGACTATATATATACATATATATATATATATATAAAACCATAGGTGCATTTTACTGTTTTGTATTTTCATTTTTGGAGGTGGTGTACACAGCAGGTAATGATGAGTATGATGAGTGTTGTGCTGTTTGCTTTTGCGGTATAATATATAGTTCTAAATGTTTAAATTACTGTAAATACTATATTCATTATAGGCTAGCATGCTTGTTTTAAAGATTGTTGTTCTAGTTTATTAAAATCTGAATGTAAGAAAACTTGGCTATTTAAATGTGAATTGAAAAATTTTCCATTCTCAGTACTGAACTATTTCCATTGAACATTCAGGATTTTTAACAAAACAGATATCATCAAGAAGGCAATAGCTAGAGAATGAGAGGTGCCTTTAAAAAAAAAATTCAAATGCAGCCTTACAGTGAGGATGAGGATTGAGTTTTGGGAGGAAAGGGGAAGAGTGAGAGAGAAAGTGTGTGTGTGTGTGTGTGTGTGTGTGTGTGTGTGTGTGTGTGAGCGCCAATCTGTGAAGGTCCTGATTTGTGACCATCACTGTCTTTTTAATGTATCTGCTCAACTTCTAGGACTTCAGGGGACATTTCATGCGCTGTCTTTGTGCTCTTCTGAGTGCCATTTATTCTTCCAAGAATTTGGAATGTGAATTCCTAAAAATTTCAGAAGAGAAGAAAATAACTCTTATTTAATTATAGTCAAGTTCAGGTAAAAGGAGAAGTTACTGGTTCACCAAAATTACGGGATCTCATTAATGTTGGCTAAGTAAATGTAATTTTTGAAGGCCACCTTTTTTAGTACTTCATGTATTTCCCCTTACACAAGAGCATGTCATGAAATTCTTATGTAATGAAGAGATTCAAATAGTAAAAATTATTTTTAGATTAAACACTTTGAACTAGTTAAAATTCCACCTAAGAATAGTATTTAAGTGGCATCTGTCATATCTACCTCTGTCATTGCTGCCATTTTAACTAAAGCAAATCTTTATGACATGAAATGATGGCTGGGTACAACTGAAAAAGCTGTGTTGGTGCTTTTCTCAGGCTTTGTCATTTAAGTTATATTGAACTAAGATGTCACAAATCAGATTGAAAGACTTAGTTTTAATTTTGGTTTTCTTTTGAAAGAACTGCTTAAATTTTATCATCAATGTTGATAGTGAGTCTAGATAGCTAATCTCTGGTTAGTGTGTATGTCTGTGTGATGTTTTCAACCAAGAGCCAAACTGTTATTAGAGAGAGAGAAAGAGAGAGAGAGAGAGATCTAAGTATAATTTTCTTCAGCTTTCTTTGTTCTTTGAAAGTTATTTCAAAGCTATTAAGTACATGATCATTAATTTTATTTACTTAGCATTGCCTCCATTACTGTGTTACTCATTTAATTATTTATATCATCGCAGATCTTTAGTGTTTGACACTGGGATTCAGGTTGTACAAAAGTAGTTGCTGACAGAAATTATATGTATATTTTGTGAAATAAATCAATTCCCAAAGTTGGTTTTAGGGGAAGGTCCCAAAGAGTTAACAGCTGTGTTTAAAACCAGAAGACAGGTCATTGGTAAATGACTTTAGTAATTTTCACTTCTGTCACAGAAGGCTTTTTAATTGGCCATATTCATTATCCAACTGGGTCTCCATGTCAGTGTAAGGGACAGAAGGTTGACAAAGTATTTACAAATTACATCACTTTTTTTAATGCTTGAAAATGCAAATATTAGGCCAAACATAGCTCCCTAGTCCCCATTTACTTATCCTAGCAGTATTACCGAAGGTAGTGCTTAGGGGCCAGCATTTTCTGGATCTTTGCTAATCAAACTTTGACTTGATTTAATTTGACCACATGCTTGTCATCCCTCTGATGCAAATTAGAAAGTTGACTTTATTAACTGTAATGTCTGCCTGGGTTTTTAACAGGCTGTGAACCAGTGAGTGCCTTGTTTATGTAGAATGATTTTTTCCCCCCTGGTTGTTCGTTAGCTCCTCTCTGAAAATGTCTCAGAGAATGGTATTTTAGTTGACTTGTAGAGAGCTGCTAAATTTGGTGTTATCAGCGATCAGAAAGTCTTCAGTGTATCATATACCTCCCTCCCGACTTTCTTCTCATTGTTTGGCGAAGTTTGCCTCTTGTGAAAAACTAATACCACCACCACCCCTCCCCCCAACACACACACACACCTTCTCCACACACTTTTTTCCAATCAGATTAAGAGTTATCCCCTACATCCATCCCAACTATATGATCTAATATCTGTTTTTAGGAGGAACCACTTCTTTGTAATCTTGAAGTTTATTGGTTATTTTATGTTTCCTTAACTACAGTTTACTAGAGCTGACCTCTCGGGGCATCATCAGTTCAGATTCCTAAGTCAGTCCTTTTCTCCACACCCCACGCCCCTCAACTGGTGAGCCCTGGGACAAATTGTTTGATCTTCAGGTATTTTAAAAATTAGTTATAATATCAATTAATGTAAATTAATCCAAATGCTAATTTTTGTGGTGCAAGAAGTTTCTTTTGTAAATTCAGGGTATAGATAAGCTAATTGAGATATCCTTTTCTGGTGGCTCTAAGTGTATTATTGTTTTTAAATAAAGTGTACAAATATAGATAATGTGCTATAGGTGTCATGAATTGGAATAATTGTCAGATTTGAAATATAATGGATTTGCAGTTAAAATACTTTAATACAACCTGATTTTGTTATTTTGGGGTGGTAGATGAGGGGTACAGAGAAATAAAAGGTTATTAGACAAAGTAGACGTGAATCCAAAACAATGAACCAACCTTAATTATTAATTGTGAGTACGGTGAAGAAGTTTATTATTATAGAGAGTTTGGACCTTAGGAAAACCAATAAAATTAAAATACCCCATAAGATTGGATCATTGGTACTTTTCAGGGCCACAGGCTTATTTTTTTCAAGTGTTTAGTTACATAATTTTTAAAAATTATACGTGTAAATATATATAAATTTCATGTGTTTTTATTTTTTCCTTGTTTGGCTACTTATCACACAAGCATTAGCCTTGTCCTTTCTCTTGTGCCTTCACATCAACATTATTTTTCAAGGGCTTTGCCTGCCCAGAACTCACAATCTCTTTGTTCCAATCTGGAGTCGTAATACTATATGGAAGAGATACTGATGTCCTTGAAACTATCCACTGTTCTTTGATGTTTTTTATGCAGCTGTAGTAATGAGTATTGAATCCTTTTGTATGTACACATTTTTCAGTAGTGTCAGAAATGTCCCCCCCGCCCCGCTTTTTTTCCTTTTGTTCCTTTTTTTAAAATATATTTTATTGATTTTTTACAGAGAGGAAGGGAGAGGGATAGAGAGTTAGAAACATTGATGAGAGAGAAACATCGATCAGCTGCCTCCTGCACAACCCCTACTGGGGATGTGCCTGCAACCAAGGTACATGCCCTTGACCGGAATCGAACCTGGGACCTTTCAGTCCGCAGGCCGATGCTCTATCTACGGAGCCAAACTGGTTAGGGCCTTTCGTTCCTTTTAATGAACATGATTTGCTTGGAGTTATTTTCGAGTGATCTAGTTCAGAAGGTCGTTTTTCACTGACTGATGGACCCTTGGGATCAGCCCAGGTTCAGAGTAATATTCTGACTTGCATTGGGTTTCCCAAGACCAGCACTGAGGTTTTGCAGGATCCCAGAGTTGTCATGGCACTTGGGGTATTCCCTAGTAATACCTGGAAGCCTGGCGGCAGGCTTCCCACCATCACTATAACCATGAAGCATCCCTCCACTTGTTACTCCTCAGTTACACTTTGTTTACATCGATTGGGACACTCCAATTCTATGGAGGAGCACTCACATACAACTCTGAAAATTTGAATCAGTATTTTCTGGAATGCAAAATACTTAGTAATATTTTGTATACTTTCAAAATCAAACAGAATCCAAAATCTATCAAATGAAAAAATGACTCACTTTGAATTTCACTTAGATCCTGCAAAATCCTAACCCCTATCTTATTCCTAGTTGTTATTAGTCTTAAGGTAATGGTCAGACTTGAAGATGGATCTGACTATTTGGGTGAACAAAATCTGCCATATTCTTCCTAATAAGAAGGGGCTGTTTCATAGAAAATTCTCTTGTCCTTGGTAATTTAGTACCTCACCTTACATGAAGACTGTCCAGATGCTAGCACCACATTTACTTTTCCTGTGTGCCTCTTTAAAGAGACAATTAATCCAGTGATGTGAAGGGGAGCCCACAGTAAAACATCTGTTAAGTAGCGCTTGTAGTACTAGAGTTAGTATTTATTAATTCATGTGCCTAAGTTCTTCATGTCCTCGTAAGATCCAATGCATGTACCAGGTTTCCAATCTATGACCTCAAACCAAAGAATTTTAATTACCTCATATAATAGCAACATCATATTAAGGGTAATGGTAAGGAAACCCATCACCCATAAATGAGAATTCCCAAACTGAAAAACTTCCTTTAATTAAGAACTGCACGGAAAGCAAAATGTAATGCTAAGCATGAGCTGTAAAAATACTTGTGGTTTATATAGGACTAGATGACTGGTGCACAAATTCGTGCACAGGTGGGGTCCCTCAGCCTGGCCAGCTATCAGGGCTCATCTCGCACAGTCCTGATTGGGCTGATTGGGCCGGGGGCGTTGGCCGGCCCCGAGCATGGCCGATCGGGCCTCTGACCGTGGGAGGTTGGATGTGGGAGTACAGTGACCACGAGGGGACAGTTCCTGCATTAAGCATCGCCCCATGGTGGTCAGCGTATCATCCTAGCGACCTGTTGTTCGGTCGACCAGTCCTGATGGTCACTTAGGCTTTTATCTATATAGATGTACTGCAATGTTGAAGTATGCTAACGTTCAATTCTTTATGGGAGGGGCACCAAGGCAGAAATATTTCATTAAAAAGATGAGTTTACCATAGAGCAAAAGAAATATCATAGAAACAGTTTACTTGGGCGCTGGATAAGTTGGGTGAGGGTGTGGGGAAAGAAGTACCACACCAAGAAGGAAGAGTCCATCCCTCACTGTCTCCCTTTCTCTTTACATGGCCTGGAAAGCTGACCTCTGAGGTCCTTTGACCTCTAAAAGTGAATGGATCCAATTCTGACTTGTCATTGGTCCTTGTAATCTAAAGGTTTTTAGGAAATGCCTCGGAGCCC
>NW_006300370.1:212727-233990 GCF_000327345.1 Myotis davidii
CTCCCCCCTCTCCTGCCCCCTCCCCCCAAAGTGTCAGACAACATAGCTTTTTTATTATTTTAGGAAGCTATATTAACAGGCCCAGGTATGCTGTGTCATGTGCATGTCTGAATGAGGACTAGACATGTGAGAAATGTCCTCATGTGGCCAAGTGATAATCTCATGAAAAGACAGGAGAATCAGTTCTGTTTTTAATGATTTTGACTGTTTTGAAAGTATTTAAAATATATATTTACATCTTTTTCTACAGACTTTTGAGCCTAGATATTTCAGAATAGCCTTTTAATGGCATAATTTCATTCAAGGTGTATTTTAGAAACAGACCTCAATGGTCTAACATATCTTTTGACAGTCATTGATGAATAACATTCCTGATGCCCTCCACTCTCCGCCCCCAATACGCAACTGCTATGTAGGAATGCTTTTATATTTGGTAAATGTCTCAGCATTTTGCTGACAGGGAAAGCAATAGTACTGTACATAGTTTGCAGATAAACATGGAGCCTTATGCTTTTGCTAAATGTTAAAATGAGTGGAATGTTTAGATACAGCATATATGTGATGTAAATAATGTTAATAGTAGTGTCCTCCTCAGAGCTAATGACTGGTAGGTTAAAATCAGTTTGCCATTAATAAATTTTAAAAGTATGCAGGTTTAACCAAAATACTATTTATCATTCAATTCACTTGAGTGAAAGCTTTGCTTTTCAGTGAAATAATTTCCTTGTCTGTCTCAGAGTCAGAGAAATCAGGCTTTCTCCCAACTAAAACATTCAGACTTTCACTTATTCCTTTTATCTGCCTTTTGAACAAGTAAGACAATAGCTCCTATTTCTCACTGCTGTAGGATACTTAGGAATACATATCTAATTCCAATTTTTTTTTAAATGAAGCTTGCAAGCAGTCTTTTTTCTTTTTAGAAACATCATTGCTTTCTGGAGGCAGAAATAATTTTATTTTTAAATTTGGGAGATGATGGATCCAGGCAGATCTGTGCCCTGGATGTAAGTTATATACAGCTTGCCTCTACAAATAGACACAAGTTTTATTTTAGAAATTATTTAGGGAGTACAAAATTGGCAAGAAAGATATGTTTATTTTACATATTTAAAAGCTTGTGGGGTTTTTTTGAGGCATGGGTAACCCATAGTGTGATGAGTTTTATTCTGAATGCCTTGATTCTACCCTATCCTCAACTCAGATTTTACATATTAAGTACTGTTGGTGACCTACCAGCAACAACAAAAACAGTTAATGATTATTTGTTTGCTTCTGTCTCTAAAAGCTCCTTGAGGCAGGGACAATGTTTATTTTTCTTATATTACCCTTAGCACCTCTCCTGATGCCTTACTATATAGAAGGTACTCAAAGATTGGTTGGTTGAGTAATCAGCACATTTCTAAAACTCTATACCGGTCATCAAAGACAAAAACATCATGCCTTCCAGTCCTTAGGTGATATCAAATGTATTTAGGTCTGTGGAGCTGATTCTAAGATTGAGGTCTGGCTGAATATTTTAAGGTGAGGAGGGGTTTGGCCCTCCATTGGAGGGTGGCACCAGTTCCCAGGCAGCACCCTCTTTCTGTCTGCACTGGAACAGAGCAAAGCCTGGGGGGACCAGGAGGTGTCTCCCAGCCTTGTTATGGTGTCCCTTCTTTCTCTAACCTTCCCAACACCAACCTGTTGGCCTTGAACTCCTTAACAGGAGCTCCTCTAGCCTGAAACTTCAGCCTACCTTGACTGTTGGCCCAGACCAGATCCATATTCCTGACTGGCTTCTTTTTCTCCAAGGAGGTAGGAAATTCCTCCAGTGAAGCTTGTTAAGAAAGGCATTCCTCTCGGGAGCTTGCTTTGGAGTTGAAGAATCTGGGACCAAATCCCTCAGGATATTCTCAGGGCTGCTTATTGTCTGGAAGTTTTGATGGTAATTATCTCAATGTCTATGAGCCCTCCTAGAAATAGTCCTGTGTTGCCTTGGTTTGCTGCTGCAGGCCAGCAGGGCCCACGGGGCTTGTGGCTTTGAGCTGAACAGCTTAATTGTTTCAGGAATAAAATAATCAACAAATGTGAGTAGATATATCTATTTAACAATCAAATGACTTAAATTCTTAATAGAATCATCAATAGAGGAGTGAATTCCAAGAGTATGAAATATTCAACTAAGTAAATCTCAAGATAATATAAACCTTTATAGTATGTAAAATTTTCTCTTTTTTAATTGTTAAAATATGATTCCTTGAAGATCAACACAGCACAGAGGAAAGAACAGGATTTGGGCCTGGACAGAGGACATTAATTGTCTGTGAGATCGTAGACAAGCTGACTCTTCCAAGTTGGTTCTCATCTATAAAATGGAGCTTCCAGAGCCACCTTGTTATATTGCTTTGAGAAATAGACATAAAGCACCTGATGAAATGTCAGGCAGTAATAAGCATCCAATAATTATTATTCATTCCCTGAATTCACATTCTTGGCATGTGATTGTGTCACACTTTTGATAGCTTCTAGAATATCAGGTTCTTCAATAAGGTTTAAATGAACATTAAGAGTAGCCCTAAAAAAGAAGTTACACGTATCACACTGTTTTCATCAATATTTGAGTGCCTGTGATATGCCAGATAGTTCTAGGTGATGGTGTGCAGCAGTGAACAGAATTCTTTACCTGATGCAGTTTACATTCCAGTGGGGGAAACAATAAATAATACAAGTAAGATAAATAGAATATTAGTGATAAGTGCTGAGGAAAAACAAAGCAGGGAAGGGAGATGATTTTATGTTTCTCAGATTATAAGAATTATGCAAATTAAGAGAACGATAATACAATTAAAAGAAACAAAAAAGCAATAAATGAAATAAGGTGCATAATGCAAAGCTAATACTCCACCATACCAGTTCACCCCCACTTCTCAATGATGGCCTGATATATGTATTTTTCTTGTTCATACAAATATGTATACACATATTACATATGGGGTTTTGTCTTCTACCCATTACTCTACAACTTATAATTTTTATGTGTATTGTGAGCATTTTACAAGTCTATATATATATAGCTTTTAAATTTCTTAATATACATATACAATGTTATGCATAAAATGAGGTTTTTCTGGTGGGTCAGTTTGCTTTAGATAAATGGGATTTGCATCTTTTCTCATCCAACAATATATTATGAAAATCCCTCCAAGTCTACCTTTAGCTCTTATTTCATACTTTTTTAATGCCATTTAATATTTTATGATGATGACGTATTAAGCCTCTTCCATAATCAGTGGGTATTTACTTTGTTACCAGATTTTTATGATTATGGTAATTTTGCCTGAGCACATATTCACAACCATGATGGTTTCACGCCTATGGAACAGATTCCCTGGAGTAGAATTGCTGGATTGAGAGATACATAAATTAAACCATTTTTAATACACATTGGCAGATTGGTTCACAAAATGGCTGGAACAATTTATATATGTATAAAAATAGTCTACCCACTAGCAATAGCTATTGCATCATTAAAAACAATAACAACAAACAATAAAAACGCCTGGCAGTGGGTATTTCCCAGTGTTATTTTGTTTGCATTTTCCTAACAACTAGAAAGCAGGACAATTTTTCATTTGTTCTTTGGTCATTTGGATCTCACCTATAATTAAATTACCTAATGCATTAGTGTTCTATTGCTGCATAACAAATTACCATAAACTTAGCAGCTAAAAACAGGACCCATGTATTATCTCATAGTTCTATGGGTTAGAACTTCAAGCACACTTGATTGGGCTCTCTGGTGTCCAAATAAGTCTGCAACGAAGGTGTGTGCCAGCGGGGCTTTTAACTGAAGGCTAGGGGATGAATTCACTTCCAAGCTTATTCATTTTGTTGGCAGAGTATTGTTCTCGGCTCCTAGAGGTTGCTCTGCCGTGCTTGCACATGGTCACCTCCATCTTCAAAGCAATCAAGGATTCATTAGACCCTTTTTGTGCTTAAGTCTCTGTAATCTCTTATGCTACCAGCCAGAGAAAATTCTCTGCTTCCTTTTAAAGGGCTCATGTGACTAGGTTAGGCCCACCCAGATAATTTCGGTATGTTAAGGTTACCTGGTTAGTAACCTTAGTTACATCTGCAGAATCTTTTTACTCTGTAAATGTAACCATCATGGGAGTAACACCAGGGGCAAAAAACCTTGGGGGTCATTCTTTAGAATTCCTCCTATCACAAAGATTTATATTTTCACTTCTTCCTTTACATTTATTTTATTCATATTTTTTTTGTCCATATTCCTATTGTGTTTGGCTTTTTATGTAACTAGTTTGTAGGAGTTTTTTGTATATTATATATATTAAGACTTTCTACTCTTGGTTGCAAATATTTTTTCCAACTATTATAAGTTGCCTATAGACCACATTAATAAATACTTTTTCCCTAGAAAACTTAGCCATTTAGATTTTACTCTTAAAGGTGAATTACATATTTATATTTTAATTCACACTTAATTTTTTTAAAAATATATATATTTTTATTGATTTCAGAGAGGGGGGAGAGAGAGAGAAAGAGAGAGGGGAGAAAGAGAGAGAGAAAGAAACATCAATTATGAGAGAGAATCATTGATCGGCTGCCTCCTGCATGCCTCACACTGGGAATCGAACCTGCAACCCAGACATGTCCTCTGATCAGGAATCAAACTGTGACCTCCTGGTTCATAGATTTATGCTCAACCACTGAGTCATGCCAGCCAGGCCACAATTAAAATTTTTATTTTTTCCACTCATTTTATTTTTCATTTTATTAATATTTTATCCATATTTGCAATTTTTAAAAAATTGTAAGTGCTCTTTGTATATTGTATATAAACTCATATTTGCAAACTTTCTCCAAAATCTAATTTCTCTGTTAATCATATTTATAATTCCTTTTTCCATTCAAAACTTTATTGTATTCAAGTATATTATATTATTTTACAAAATGTATACATTTGTGAATATATAAAAATTTCAAAGTATTCTATATTGATTAAGGTCTTCATTCCTGGGTGGCAGGTCTAGAATGGCGTCTGCATTTTACTGTTGGTTTTCTTTTAGTTGTTTTACATTTGTCTTTACTCCATTTGGAATTTGTTTTTGTATTGAATACAAGCTACAAATCCCACTTTCTTCTAATGGTTTGTCAGTTGTTTCAGCACCCTTTAGTAAATAAATTATCTTTTCCCAATGAATTAAAATGCCATCTTTGTCATATATTAAATTTTCATATACAATGAGATTTCTCAATGTACGATTCTGTTTCACTTATAGTTCTCTTTACATATGGCAGTATCATATGGATTCAATTACAGTGACTGATAACATGTTTGTATACAGTGACTTAATAAAATGGCCAGGTAGAGCTTCCTCCCCTACACTCCTGCCTGTTGTTTTTTTGTTTTGTTTATTTTTAATTAAAAAAATTTTTTACTTCCTTTCTTTGCTATTCTCAAATATTTAAACTTTGTGATCATTTTATCCAATTAGGGGTTAAAATTGCATGAAATTTACAGGTTAATTTTGGAAATTTGACATTGTCTTCTAAGAACTAAGAAAAATCATATCATTTTTCCATTTGCTCAGATCTTGTCTATATTTTCGGTAAGTTTTGAGAATTTTTCTCATTAAATCCTGCAACTTTTTTATTAGATGTATTCTTGTTTCTTACCCTTTGGGTTATTATTGTGAATGGATTTTAAAAATCCACTTCCATTTCTAAAAGCTTCTTATAAATAAAAAGCCTATTTTATGTGTACTTACCTTTAATATAACAAATTTATTATATATACTTACTAAGTTTTATCATTAATTCCAGCAATTTTCCCTAGAAATATAATGATGACTCTCACAAAAATAACTTTTCCCCCAGTGTTTGACAGATCCTTTTCTTTTCTAGAATCTTTGTTGTCTAAAACACTATTATAGAGTTGAGTGACAATAGTGATAGTGGGCATTCTGTTACTGATTTTAGTTGAGAGAGTTTGAGTAGTTATTTAAGATATGTTTATGCTCTATGGTGAAGACTCTTATTTTATTTAAATAAGTTATATCCTGTTTTACCAAGAGATTTCATTAGGAATAGCTGCTGAATTTTATCAAATGACTTTCAGCATCTTTTGGCATGGTCATATGTTACTCTCCTTTAATCTGTTGACTAGCTGGATTGTATGTGGAGTTGCTGACATTAAATCACTCTTGTGTGTCCTTGGAATAAAGCCTACTTGGTCATAATGTGTTATTCTTTTCTTATAGTCAGTATTTCAGTTGTTAATCATTTATTTAGAATTTTAACATGCATATTCATAAGAGATTACTGTATAGCTTTCCTTAGTGGACTATTTTATTAAGTGTAAGAAATGATGATCAGCAAAATGTGGAAGTAGTCAAGTTTCACTCACCCCTGGTGAGAACGTAAATTTTTTCAGACATGTCGGAAAACCATTTGCTAGATCTGCCAAAGTGAAATATTCATAACATGGAATCTAGTCACTGTGCTTCTAAGCATATATCCAATAAAATGCATACATATGTTCATCAAAAGATATGTCTTGAAATATGTATAGCAACACTATTAGTAATAGCCTCAAACCAGAAACTACCTAAGTTTCCCTCAACTATTGAATGGATAAATACGTTTTTGTGTATTCATACAATGAACTATTTTAAGTACATGCAACATATGAATGAGTCTCAGAAACATTATGTTGAACCTTAAAAAGCCAGATATTAAAGAGTACTGTGTGCTTTCCTTTAAATAAAGGATAAAACAGGTAAAACTAATCTTTAATAACTCTAATCTATGCTCTATGATCATAAATGGTGAATAGTTCAAACAAAAGAAATATTCATTTTTCACACACAATTCCATGGCATGAGGAGAAAATCAAGGTGGATCAAGAATTTGCTCAGAATCCCACCTAAAGGTTCCTGGATCAGTCACGGAGGTGGTGTATTGCTCAGTCCCTCCATTTCCTTTACCTTTGGAAAGTAAGGATACCAATTATTTTCTCCCCTTTCCTCAGATCTCAGTGCTTTACCCAAACTTACCTCTTTTTCATGTCATTTGGAAAGTTTTCAAATTAGCTTGATTCCTGATGTAGTCAGTAAACAGTTTCCCACCAATTTAAAAACTCTTCCAATAGAAAAACAAGAAATTGTAATAAATTGAAAAGGACCCAAAATTAACACATATGATGGACTTAGTAAACAATGACATTTAAGTGTTTTATAACTATACTAGAGGCCCAGTTCATGAAAATCATGCATGGGTAGGGTCCCTAGCAGCTGCTGGCTGCCAGCCAGGGCCTCCCTTCCCGAGGTTGGCCAGCTGGCCCTGCCCCCTGGTCGAACTCCTAGTTGAGGGGACAATTTGTATATTAGGCTTTTATTACATAAGATTGATATCTCAGAAGACAATGAAATAACATCTTTACTGAAAAGAAAATTCCCATCAACTTGCAATTCTATACCCAGCAGATATCCTTCAAAAAACAAAGGCAAAGACATACAAGAGTCAAAAGTATTCATGACTACTAGATATATTAAAGCACATCCTCCAGGCATAAGAAGTTGATACCAGATGGAATCAATGTCAGCTAATAACTGAAAGAATGACTTTTAAAATCACCTTAAATGATAATTGACAGTTTAAAGCTGTCAATATTATACAGAGGGTTATAAAACAAATGTATAAGTAAAATATATGACAATAACACAAAGACTGGAAGAGGGTAAATAGAAGTATACTGTTAAGTTTTTATACTATATATGAAGTAGTATAATATTACTTAAAGGTAGACTGTGAGAAGTTATAGATGTATACTATTAAACCTAAACAAGCCAATTCTTTAAAAGTATACCTAATAAGCCAACAAAGCATACAAAATAGAACAATAATAGCCAATTAATCCAAAAGGAAACAAAAAGGGAAAGATATGGCAAATAGAAAACAAATATCAAGATGGTATATTTAATGCCAACCATATAAGTAACGACATTAAGTGTAAATCGTCTAAATACCATAACTAAAATGCAAGTTTGACAGTTTAGGGTACAAATAGTGAGACCTTATCTACACGAAATGCTGCATACAAAATAACCATTTTAAACAGACTCAAATACGTTAAAAGTAAAAGGATAGAAAAGGTATGCCGTACCAAAAGTGAGCTTCAGTGACTATTAATATCAGAAAAAATAGATTTCAGAGAAAAGATTACTAGGAACAAAGAGGTTCATTTCATAATGGAAGTTAATTAATCAAGAGAAAATAATCCTAAAAGTTTATGCACCTAATAACAGACCTTTAAATAAACTGATTGAATGAAGGGAGAAATAGGCAACTCTACAATGATAGCTGGAATTTCAACACTCCTTGTCAATAACTGACAGAACAAGTAGACAGGAAATCAGGATATAGGAGACTTCGGTAACATCAATCAACTTGACCTAATTCACATTTATGGAACATTCCACCCAACAATAGCAGAATATTTTTTTCCTTTCAAGTGCCAAGAACATTTACCAAGATAGACCATATTTTGGGCCATAAAACAAGTCTCAATAAGTTTGTAAGGATTCAAATCACACAAAGTATGTTCGTTGACTAGTGAAATTAAATTAGAAGCCAATAAAAGATGTCTGGAAAATGTCCAAGTATTTGCAAATCAAACAATACTTCTAAATAACCAGGAATCAAAAGAAAATGAGAAAGGAAAAAGTATTTTGTTTGACTGGCTAGGCCAGTGGTCGGCAAACCGTGGCTCTTTGCCCCCTTGAATGTGGCTCTTCCACAAAATACGTGCGGGCGCGCATGTACAGTGCAATTGAAACTTCGTGGCCCATGCACAGAGGTTGGTATTTTGTGGAAGAGCCACACTCAAGGGGCCAAAGAGCCGCATGTGACTCTCAAGCCACAGTTTGCGGACCACTTGGCTAAGCTGTAGAGCAACAGTAACATTCATTCATTGCTGGTGGAAATGCAAATGGTACAGCCACCTTGGAAGACAGTTTGGCAGTTTCTTAGAAAACCAAACCTATGCTTAGTATACAATCTAGAAATTATGCTCCTTGGTGTTTACACAACTGAGTTGAAAACGTAACAATCACACAAAAACCTGCACAAGGATGTTTACAGAAGTTTTATTCATAACTGCCAACACTCGAAAGCATCCAGGATGTCTGTCTGTAAGTGAACAGGTAAACTGTGGTACATCCAGTCAAGGTAATATTTTTCAGCACTAAAAAGAGGCATGAAAAGACATGGTGATAACTTAAATGCATGTTACTAAGTGAAAAAAACCAATCTGAAAAGACTACAATATGGTTTGATTCGATAACTGTATGACATACTGGAAACTACCAAGCCAGTGGTTTCCAGGGATTAGCAGGGAGGAAGTGGTGGATAGGCAGAGCAAAGAGGAATTTTAGAACAGTGAAACTATTTGTATGATATTATAGTGGTGGATACCTGTCATACATTTGTCCAAATCCATAGAACATATGGGTGAACCCCAAGGGTGAATCCTAATGAAAACTATGGGCTTTGCCCTGGCTGGTTTGGCTCAGTGGATAGAGCTTCGGCCTGCGGACTGAGGGGTCCCAGGTTTGATTCCGGTCAGGGGCACGTGCCTTGCTTGCAGGCATATCCCTAGTGGGGAGTGTGCAGGAGGCAGCTGATCGATGTTTTTCTCTCATCCATGTTTCTAACTCTATCCCTCTCCCTTCCTCTCTGTAAAAAAATCAATAAAATATACTTTTAAAAAAACAACTATGGGCTTTGGGTAATAATGACGTGTCAATATATGTTCATCAGTTGTAATAAATGTACTGCTCTGGTCTGAGATGTTGATAGTGGGGGAGCCTGGGGGTTGGACAGGGGGTATATGGGAAATTTCTTATTTCTTCTGCTCAGTTTTGTTGTGAATGTAAAACTGCCCCAAATCTATTGAAAATATATTGGTGGGAAAGTATTTTGAACAAGCTCCTGCCTGAATGGGTCAAGGAGGGGACTTGCAACACCTCCTCACACCCAGGAAAAATGACAAAATAGAACAGACTGCTGAATCTCAGAGAGAATGCAGGGGAGGGTGGGTGAGTGGAAAGAGATCCACCAAAGAACTTGTATGCATATATGCATAACCCATGGACACAGACAATAGGGTGGTGAAGGCCAGGGGTGGGCGTGGGGGGCTAGAAGGGTCAGTGGGAATGGGGGACATACGAAATACTTTCAACAAATATTTAATTTTAAAAAAAGAAAATAGGTCTCTGGTAAGGAGAAATACTACTTTTCTACTTGCTGGTGGCTGATCTAATTCCAAAAATCAAGTAAGACGTAATGTGTTTATCTGTGAGGAAAAGGCACAGGATTTCTTGGTTCTAGGAAAGTTGTTCTTACCTAGTATTTGGGAAGTTTCTATATATACTTGAAACTTCTACAACAGTATTGTTTCTATATTTCTGTCTTCATGTTTTAGACATCTTCTTTCCTCCATGTGATTCAGAATGTATACAGTTGAACCTTTTCTGTAGCTTAACTTAATGTTTGATGGCTTTTTAGCTTATTGGCTTTCTGTTTTCTTCTGTGAGGAACAAACCTTAAATAACTTGTTTCCCCCCACTCCCCAAATATTGGTGCATAATTTTGTATTAAATTATATTGTATTTAAGTAATTTTTTTTTCTGAGACAGACTTGGGTTTAAACCTACCTATACTAGTATATCAGATGTTTGACCCTGGGACAAGTTACTTAACCTGAGTCTCTATTTTTCTCTCTAAAAATTGTGTCTTCACATCTGTTATCCCAATTAAGTCCCCCAAAGATAGTAGCAGACACAAAAAAGCCCCTCAGAAAGGCCAATTTCTCCACTCCGTTTTTCTCAGTCCCACTCCTGCCAACCCAGGGCAGCTGCAAACAGTACCTCGCCCACAGTGAGAAACTTCACTGGAGAGTTCTGGACCCAGCAATCAAAAGCAACACACTACAAAGACCTCCTTGTTTAGAAGCATGCATGGCCTGAATGTTTCCAGGTGATTTACTTAGAAACCTCCTTAAAAAGGGAGTCAAATGAAAGTAAAACTAATTTTCTCCAGTCCTATTTTTTTTCTTAGAAAATAGATTTATTTAAGTAAACTTATAGGCAATGCCATATTCATGAAGAAAAGCTAAGAAAGCTCCATTCTGATTCCACAAGTGTGTTTTTCAAGATGCAGCCTTGCTCCTTAAACCAGAGAGGTGGGTAAATACCAACTAGGAGGACTGACACTGCCCCTTCCTTCCTCGCCTTGTCATATGCTTCTTCAGGCAGTCATTACCAGCTGATCTGCCCAGGCAACACCTATCCACCATCCCAGGCCAAAGGCTTTCAGGGCGGCACTGGGGTGAAGGCAGTGTAATTAATTGCAAACATTCATAGATCTGGAGAGAGAATTCTTTTCTTCTGCACTTTGCTCCTTCGTATGAAAAAGTTCCCTGATTTCTGGCAGATCACTTGCAGCTGTGGCAGAACTCGCACTGTGAATGTGGAGGCTAAAATGAATGTTTTGTGGACACCTCGTAGGAGATGGAGAGGTGAAGGAGGGTGGCTTTGTGACAGCTCCTCCGAAACTGCCTATCTTGCTTTGTTCTTTGGATCATCTGGGGACATTCCAGCAAGACTTTGGTCATTACCTGCAGCTGAGCCTCGTCCACTCGCCTGTGTGAAGGTGGTAAGGTTGCCAGAGTGCCACGGCAGGACCTCTGAACTTCGAGAAGGAGGACTCCTCCCGGATACCTGAGCACAGATTCATAATCAGCCCAGCAGCCATTGCTGACAGAGGCCTCTCACACACCCTGCATTTCGGGGAAAAGCCGCAGACTGAGAGCGACCAGCCTTGGGCACTGTGCTCCCGCTTCTGAGTCAGCCCTTATCTGGGACCTACCCCTTCTAATCCGAAAGGCTTAGCTGTAGTCTCATTTGCATCAGACCAATCAGAGCAACTCAGTGAGGGCCAATCAGAATGCACGATTCTGACCAGTCAGGATTGTGCTATTTGGACCAATCAGAACTGTATGATTTGGAGTCCTCATTTACATAAAAATGGACCAATCGGGGACCAGGGTGGGGGTGGGGCTTTATAAAAAGCCGCCTCCCCTTTATCTCATAGGAGCCCATTTGTAGTTTTCACCGGAGGCTGAGTTCTCGGGTTTGCACACTTCCCCTGACTAGAGGCTTTGCTTTCCTCGCCTCAGTTTGAGGACTATTGACGTTTCCCCACAGGGGCCACCCGTTCTGAAGGAAGCAGATACGGGCAAGGCCTCTACCTTGGAGTCTGGCGTGGAGAGTGCCCGTACCAGACCCGAAACGGCTTTCACTCAAGGTAATTACCCCGAGCTGGGCGTGGAGCTTGGTCAAAGACAATTTTCTAGAGCAACTTGTTGCTACAAACGCTTAGTTGTGAATGTTCAGAGTCCCTTGAACATTGTGTTGAAAGCCAAAACAATTAATGAGCTTCTCTTTAAAATAGAAAATTCCGCATTGGGACTCGAGTTTTCACCCCTCGGCTGCCCAGAGGTCCAGACGGCACCTGAGCACTTCCGAGTAACTTTCCAAGATCCTGGATTCCCTGCTGCAGGGTAGAAAATAGGGGAACATACAGGCGCAAAATGCGGGGAGCCGAAAAGATGGGCCTTGGAGGGCGGAAGAGGGAAACAGCTGAGGAGGAAGTGATGACTCACAGGTGAAGAGAGAGGAGAAAACAGGCCAGGCGGCTGTTCTGTAAGAAAGGGCAGGAGGGCTTGAGTCAGCAGACCCAGGGGCATGTGGCCTTGGCCTATTCCTTAACCTCTCTGAGTCTCACGACCTTCATTTGGGAAACGGAATACTAATGGAGGGCGTAATCAACTATGAAGATATACATGGTCATCCCATAGCCAACTCCCTATTATGATTGTCATTCAAGACCAATGCCTCCCAAACGAAGTGTGGGAGGGCTTCCAAGAGCACATTTCTTTGACAACGTGAGTTTTGTGTGTCTTGAATGGCATGGCAAAGTGGTTCAGGGCACTTTGGGACTTCATAAGGATGTCTGGTTGGTCTTACTCTTGTTGTTAGAATTTCCCTCCCCAGCCTGGGGGTGCAAACGAAGTCCTGTGAACAAGAATTAATTATTCAGTGGTGTTGGCCTGCCCTCCCTGGCATAGTGCAGGCCCAGGTATTGAGGGAGTGGGGGTATTTCTGAGGGACATCCCAGATCTGCCCATGAACAAGCCTGCAGTCCTGCCAGGACAGTCTGGCTGCCCATGTGGCCAACTCCCCTTGAGGCTGCCATGGCTCCCCCCATATTATGTTTCCAGAGATCTTTGCTAACTGTCCGGGATCAGAAGGGCGCCAGCATGAAAGGGCTGATTTTTCCACCCCAGGAGAATGCCCGCCCTCTGTAGGGAGAGACAGGCCTGTGGGTGTTCCAGGCCTTTCACTGAGGTCACAGGAGCTGGAAAGCTCCCCTGAGTTTCCACCCTGCAGTAGCGCCCCAGTTCAAAGAGAGTGTTCTCTCGGGAGAAATCCGAGTGACACTGCTACTTTGCCCGTCAGAAAACTTCATCAGCTCATTTATTTTGCTTGGTGTGTATCTTAGACGGTCATTACCACCGTGGTTTATAACCTTCGACTTGTCCCTGTTCCGTCTTTGGCTTTAAAATGCCGAAGGTGAGCCTCTATTGAGATTGGAAAGAAACTCCCTTTCACTCTAATTGCAGGGAGGACTGAGATAATTGGAGGGGGGGGGGGGGGAATGAATATCATAATATCAAGACGCAGGTTTACCAACGCCTTGGGGATGTCAGACCAACAACAATTACAATGATTTGGGGTCTTGTTTTGGTGTTTACACGGTTTCCATGGCTTCCAGACCCTCCCGGTTTCTGTGCCCTGGGCAGTCATGTAAAGGCTCTTTGTTGAGAACCCAGATTCCCATTTGCCATTAACCTGAATACACCCTGCTCACCTCAAGGAAGTGTGAAACTGAGGAGTCACAGAAAGGAGCCATTCAGCTAGAATTGTGTGCTTTTTTGTAAGAAAGTCTCAGCTGCCAAGCCGAGTATAGCATTTGCTTACTTGGGCAGCTTGTTTGCTACAGGCTCCGTTTGTGCAAGAGGATGGCAGGGATAAAGTTAAGCTCAGTATTTTTCAATTACAGGGGGGTGGGGAGGAGGGAAGAGAGAGAGAAAGAGTAGGAAAACGAGCAAAGCCTGCATTGAAGTCGTGGTGTTTTCGCCTTATTTGTTTTCAATGTGGATGGTTATCAAAATAGTACATTTACTATCCTCAGCCAGACCTTCATACTAAAAACAGAAATGGATCCCAGATCAGCACCTAAGCCTCCCTGAACGCCTTCACAGTTTCCAACACTAATTGCCTGTAAACAAGTAGCATCTTGTAGCCATTGAGGCCAGAGAACTGGAAGGGAGTCTGAGAGAGACAGTCATTGGTTTTGTTGGGTAAAGCTTCTAAGCAACACAGAGAAAGACTGTTCATCAGCCTGCATCTGGTTTTCTAAACTCAGGGACTTGTGGCCATGCATCTGTCAGCACTTAAGACAACTTGATGCTTCAAGGAATTTCAAAAGGTTATATTCTTCGCAAAAACTATGTGGTTTGTTGGTGGCCCTGCGGAGGGAGGCTGTGTCGTGGGGTCAGTCTTTACTGGGTGGGAAGTCTCGCTTGGTTCCCTCTGCTGGGTGGTTCTGTTCAACAATTCCCAGAGGAAGATCATGCTGGAGGAGAGTAGCGTGAGGGGGTTAGCTGATTCTCCCATCTCCCTGACCTTGGAGTTCATGAGCTACTCCAGTTTCTGTCCAAAAATTCCCTTTTGCTTGAGCTACTGTGAATTGAGTTGCTGTTACTTGCAACCAGGAGAACTTGAACCAACACAAGTTCCAAGGCCTGGCCCCTGCCCCTCCTCCAGCTTCATTTCCTGACACGCCTGCCTCTAGCTTTAAGCTGTCCTTCTGTCTGTCTCCCTGTTTCATGCCTCCTTGCCTTGACTCCCATCGTTCGCTCTGCTGGGACACCTTTTCCCTTTTTCTGCATCTGGCTAAAAAAGACAAAAGCCAGCCCAGGAAGGCTCCCCAAGCTTGCCTGTCACCTGATAGTCAGATGCTGTCTGTTAGGCATTTCTCTCCCACACTGGTCTCTAAGCGCCTTGGGCAGGGACCAGGTCTTATTCACCTCTGTCCCCAGTGCCTACCCCAATGCCTGGTACATAAGTGCTTAAAACATGTTTGCTGAGTGAAACTCACGACAGTCAACAGAAAATGGGATTGTTATTTCTGTAGGAAAAAGTAGAAGGTGAGGAACAGAGTTACCCTGTGCAGATACTCAAAGAGGATTCTGGTTCTAGAAAACGGTGATTGTAACATACAGTTTTGGACCTTAGGAGGGCGTCTGAGAGAGTGGTGCAGTCTGGATGGATGAGACCGTCTCGTTCTCTTGCCATCATACCCTGTTTCCCTCTTCCTGAAACATCTGTCTCCCATTCTACCGGTGCCATTGTATTAGGGGTTGGCGCTCTCAAATGACTTAGACATAGTCAGAACTAGACTTGGTTCTCATCCCCTGTATTCTGTGTCATGTGATGACATGTATGAATTGTGTCCCCTATGAAAAGGGACTTAAAAAAAATCACTGGAAAATAGGTGGATCGGGATTCAGGGAGGGCTCCGGAGAGGAGGTGACATTTGGATTGAGACTTGAAGGATGAGTAGGAGTTTAACAAGAGGATGATGGAGCTACAGGGACTGTAGGCTATAGATTAAAATCACCTCATTTGTCATAAGTGAGGGCAGTATAGCTGCCCACAGGCTTAGGAGGAGTAATGGGGGTAGGAGGATCGCAGTTTGCACTGCATATTTGATAGACTTGTACATTTAATAGATCCTAAGAATACAGCTTTGCAGAATTACACATATATTTTAGGTTGTCAAGCTTAGAGAACCTCTTACGCAGCCACTTTGGTTATTTCATATGCCACCATTTTAAGAGGCAAAGTGGCTGAGTATATAATGACTCTGGGGTCAGACTGCCTCTGTTTAGTGCCCAGATCTGCCTCTACAGCTCTATGACCCTGGGCAAGTTACTTGACATCTCCATGCCTTGGCTGCGTACTCTGCAAAATGCAAATAATAACGGTACCTCTCTCAGCAAGTCGTAGGGCAGCGGTTCTCAACCTGTGGGTCGCGACCCCTTTGGGGGTTGAACGACTCTTTCACAGGGGTCGCCTAAGACTATCAGAAAACACATATATAATTACATACTGTTTTTGTGATCAATCACTATGCTTTAATTATGTTCAGTTTGTAACAATGAAAATACATCCTGCATATCAGATATTTACATGACGATTCATAACAGTAGCAACATTACAGTTATGAAGTAGCAACAAAAATAATTTTATGGTTGGGGGTCACCACAACATGAGGAACTGTATTAAAGGGTCGCGGCATTAGGAAGGTTGAGAACCACTGCCGTAGGGATAAGCGAGTTAATACATGTGAAGTCCTTAGAACCGCAGTTGGCAAACTGCAGCTCGCGAGCCACATGCGGCTCTTTGGCCCCTTGAGTGTGGCTCTTCCTAAGCCTTAGGAGTACCCTAATTAATAACAGTGTACCTGCCTATATAGTTTAAGTTTAAAAAATTTGGCTCTCAAAAGAAATTTCAATCGTTGTACTGTTGATATTTGGCTCTGTTGACTAATGAGTTTGCCGACCACTGCCTTAGAACAATGCCCAGTGTGCAGCGCACACTCACTCTTAGGCATTACTGTGATTTGATTTCTCATGAGGTTGTTGGCAGTCACCCGTCACGCACTTTGTGCATACTCCCATGATATTAATTATGCAATTTTAATTGTTCATTTGTGTGTGGTTTCCTATTGAACTGTGAATCCCTCAGAGGCATCAGTTGAATAAATGTCTCTTCCCAAAGAATTGAATTCATGCTCTCAAGCATATTTCCTACTTGCTGCGTTTATGTGCTGGTAATCTAAGGGGAGAACTTTTCTTAAGATTGTGACTGGAAAATGACATTATTATTCGGAAACTCCTCTTTGAGGCTGAAAATCCTTGGCTACAGCAGCACTGTCCTCTTTATAAACCCGTGACACTCCCCCGAGACCGCTGCCGACAGACCTGCTTCATGGAACTCTGTCCTGTTCAAAGGATTTAAAGAGAAACAAGAAATATCTGAGCCCTGTCCGCGTGGCTGCAGACTTATAGCAGAGCTTTGTCGCAAAACTCTTAGCAAAGAAACCCTTCAGGGAGCCCTCCCTCCTGAGAGGTCAGACGTGAATGGAGTGTAGGCGCTGTCCGCACCCAGAGAGGCTGCAGCATTCGAGGCTCCCGGTCTGCTTGTTTGGTTGCCTGGGAGGGGGAAGGCATGAAGAGCTTTTCTGCTGAGACCACAGTTGAAAGAGTTGCCTTAGGAGATCGGCTCTGAGTCTGTCGGACCCAGGGAGCCCTGCAAAGGCTGGGTCGGAGCCCATGAATGTGCAGAACCAGGGTGTGTGTAGGACGGGATGCGGGAGAGAGTGGGGGGCCTTCAGGTTCTGCAAGAAGGCAGTCTAGTGAATCGGTGGATTCGAAGACAGGAGACCTGAATTCCAGTTCTGTCCCTTCATGTCACATCTACACAACCTTCTTCCAGCCTGGGTTCCCTTTTTGCCATTGGAGGGTGTGACATGAGTTTTCTCTAAGGTTCTGCTTTTAGTGTAAGATTTCAGTGTCTCCCCAGCAGTGTTGGGCACAGGTTAGGTTGAGCAAGGCGGCATTTATATCCAAGCCTTCCGTGTCACCCATCACCAGCAGGACCTTTATCTCTAAACTGCTCTGTGCAAACCAGACCTGACCCAGCCCCACTCCCACCCCAGCCTTCCCACCACGTTGTGAGGAGCTGCTCTCTGTTGTCTGTGAGCTCCCGGAAGCTCACCCCTTTCTTGCCTCCACTTACCTGAAGCCTGGTTGTCTTCGGCACCTTCCTGAGTGGGGGCTGTGCTCTCTCACCCCTTGGGCTTCGGGCCTGGAAGGGATAGGTCTGCTCTTTGCCCCCATTGCTCTCCCAAGCTCCTTTTTTTTTTTTCCCTCAAAGCACCCTGCTTCCTGGAGCTCTAGCCTCAGCCCTCCACTCCTGTCACTGCTGCCTTCTCCCAACCTCCCAGTCACCTTCTTTCACTAGCTGAGCCTACCAGAGCTGGGTTCCCTCTTTCCTTTTACATCCCGACTCCCCTCACCATCTTTGGTGACTTGAACACTCACATAGACAATTCTAATGACACCGTAGCCATGAGCACCTCATTTCTGGAGATGCCTTCCTCCACACTCAAACAGTTATTGACAACAAACATAGAGACAGTGGGCCCATTGGAGGAGGTCCCATTTATCTTCAAAATTATAATTTCTGTAACAGGGGTGACTGTACTTATTTCCCAAACTGGGATAATTCTGTGAATGAAAGAGGATACCAGAGTAATTAAAAGTATATTATTTTGGGAAATATTTACTTATTGATGACAAATGGTTTTTGTACTAAGGCCCCTATAAAATAATTATACTCCAAAACTATTTTCCAAAAGAACATTTCTCTTTTTTTCGAAGAACATTTTTCTTAAAATAATAAATTACTTGTGTGTGGACATTGAAAAAAGAAGCAAACTCCTTTATATTGATTATCTGCATGTTTAAAAATATAGGCCGAGTAACTGTTCGTAGTACTTATTGAAGTTCTTTGATTAGTTTCTGAGCAGAACTATCACTAACCGTGTGTCACTGGTATCTTTACAAAGAATTTCCTTTTTTTAAAAAAATAGTTTTCATATTTTGAAGTTTTTGAACGTATTTGTGTACAATTGCCTTTAAAGTTAAATTTATGGTTAATAAATTTGAAATTGCTGGCACTGTTAATTGATTCTTCTCTGTAGCCCACATTTTAAATTGTTATACTCTCTCTCCAGGTACTGAGAGATTGGGTAAGCTTTATGCAAATTCTGCTAAATGGATGATGAATTTAATTCAAAATGTTTTATGTAAATCTTTTGTGCCAGGTATTTACACAGGTATTACCTTTTTGCCTCCATTCGGAGTAGCATGCTTCAACACACATTTTTACAACACCTAACTTGCTGAATGTCATCTCTGTTTGTGATTCTTCTGAATGTTTCCCAGTTGCACATGATTTTACATCCTAACACACGAGTCCTTCACAGAAGCTGGAAGCAAAAAGTGGATTCAACCAAACCATCCCAATGTCCTGCTATTAATGATAATGTCTAGTTAACAAACAGAAGCATCCAGGACAAATGCTAAACTGGATGGGACCCAAACAGGGCTCCCGCAGGAAACGGCTGTAACACTGACTGCTCAGAGGGAGCTCCGTGATTCTCAATTCTGATAACACCTCAGCCCCACAGAGAGCTCTTCAGACACGCCGGTGTTCAGGCCCCATTCCCAGACCCGAGTTCACTGGACTGGGATGGGGACTGGGAACCAGCGTTTCAGTCTTCACGTGATTCTAATACGCAGCCTGGGTGAGAGCCTCTGTACCTGCTTTTAAGCCAGACCGACTGGTTCTCTGGGGCCGTCCCCCAGCTGGCCCTAAAACTAGCTGTTGCCTGCACAGTGTCTCTGTGCCCCATGGGTGTGTCATCGCCCTGAGCTGGGCGTGAGTGCACTGCAAGTGCTCTGGGGAAGGAGAAGGGCAGAGGGTGGCCCTGCCACAAACACTGAACTGCTACCCATGACACAGAATGATCACATGTATCCTTTTAAATATTTAATTAAGCAACTCCTACATTGTCAGGACAAAAATGAAACTTGTTGAGGGTTACAGAGTTCTAATGACAAGTAAAAAAAAAAACTCACAAAAGCTTTGGTTAAGCCTGTCTTAAGTGCTGTCCTCTATTCTGAATAGTTATTTTGAAAACAGTTGTCAAAACGTAAAACTCAGCATCCTCAAAAGGATGTATCATTTTGGCTCATTTCTACAAATTCATGATCATCTTCCTAGC
Source organism: Myotis davidii (assembly GCF_000327345.1). Lineage (NCBI taxonomy): Eukaryota > Metazoa > Chordata > Mammalia > Chiroptera > Vespertilionidae > Myotis > Myotis davidii. The sequence goes on from NW_006300370.1 coordinate 232,774, forward strand.
TCCAAGTTTTGAAATAGGAAAAAAGCACACTGGCAACGACACGGCATTTCTCCAGCCCACGTGCCTCCTGCCCCGTGCGTGCCCGTGAAGCGTTGGGGGCTGTTCCAGCGGGAGGCAGGGCAGCAGCATTTGCCCGCTCCGAATTCAGTTCCGAGGCCGTGAGTTGAACTCGGTACAAATGTTCTGGATGACTTTCGGGACCAATTTGTAGAGGTTGTCAAACTCGTCCACAAAGAAGGCATGGTCCTTGGCCGGGTGAGTGGCGATGACATCCAGCTCGTCCTGTGCAGCCCAGGCGATGCCTACTGCATAGGTGATCACTCCTGTGGGGACAAAGTTTCCATGAAGCAGATGGAAATTTCCAGGCAGAGGCACGGCTCATGAATCCTTGCCTTCCTGTTGCTCTGCTGGCAGCCAAATCCAGAATCAGAAATGTGCCCCAAAGCATGAACATCTGCTATATACTCACAGTAACCAAGTTGATACAGTTGCTATCTCACTGGAGGTTATAGTCTGTTGAGGAAAAAAACCCACAACAGATAAATGCAGTAAATGCTTGATCAGAATTTCCTATCCATGAGCAGCAGAGGGGATGATATTTTGGGACAAGTGAAACGTTTGCTGCCATGCAGACCATACCACATGGCACAAGCCCGCTCTACCTGCGTGAGGAGCCACACAAAATGTCAGTCTTAAATGCATCGAAAAGACAGTTCAAGATCTTTTTAACTAAGACAGTGGCATTGGATGACTTTAGGCTTTATAAGCCATGAACTCCAAGCTCATCCCCAGAGCAGGGACACTGTACGAGGACCTGGAGAGACAGCCACTCAGGACGTGCTCCATCGTCGCCATGAAGGGAGGGTTTCAGGATATGTCAGTGGCCAACAGTGTTAAATAATGCAATGAGGTCATGTAAGATGAAAACAAAATAGTGCTCAATGGATTTAGAAAAAAACAAAGAGACATTGGTAGCCTGGAGAGAGCAGTTTCAGGGGAGTAGATGCCGAAGAAACCAAATGAATAGCTGTGCGTTGAGAGTGAAAAAGGAATGGAGATACGGGGCAGCACATACAGCTGACCCTTCCCAGCAGTGGGGCTGTAAGGGGAGGAGGCTGGAGCATGGGGCCAAAGAACATTTTTTATTTTGTAGGAAGGGAGAGGCTCGAGGATGTCTAGATGCAAATAGTGGGATTAAAGGGATGGGAGTTCAGCAG
>NW_006300370.1:234642-236234 GCF_000327345.1 Myotis davidii
TTGGAGGGATGGGAGTGCAGCAGGGAGCAAGGTGCCCGGGGAGCAGAGGACAGATTCAGAGACGAGGTGTCTGCTCTCGGGGGGAAATCCGGGACACTGTTGTATGGTTCTTGATTTGGGGTGGGGCAGCTGGTCAGCAGGCACATGACCTTACTGTCCAAAAGCCTATTCCCAGGCCACCTTCAGGCTGGCCAGAGTGGGGTGAGCAAGATGCTGGGAAACAGGCCTCTGTCCCTCAGCCACCCACAGTGGCCCATGTCATGATCTCCAGCGTCCTCTGGGTGCCCTGTCCTGACTGGAGAGCCATCCACACCTCACGTGGTTCTGGTCTAAGCTGCTTTTCAGTTGTGGCTCATTAAATGGCATTTAAGCTGCCAGTCCCTTTGCTTACCTTTCTGGGGTCTTCTCTGAATATCGCCTACATTGGGAACACCCAGCTTTGGGCCTTAACACGCTGGCAAGTGGCAGAGGAACAGCTTTGCGGCAGAATGGGGCTGGCTTAGACTGACTAAGCTCTCATTTCCACTCAGAGTTGGAAAGGCTGTCCCCTCACCCCAATGAAAATGCAAACGGTGTTAGAAATTCAGTTTTTCAGGCCCCTGAGCCCACCCTTGTAGAGCACCTTGTACTGGCAATTCTGACAGATAGCTGTCCAGCCTTGGCTGGGACGCTTCCAGGGACACGGTATACTCCCTTGACCGGAATCGAACCTGGGACCCTTCAGTCTGCGGGCTGATGCTCTATCCACTGAGCCAAACCGGCTAGGGCTCTGCTTATGGTTCTGAACGTTCTATTAAGGGGTAGACAAAAGCAAGGCATAAAAAGACAGTCCCTTCCTCGTCCCACCGGCCCACTCAGCAGCACACTGGTCAGGAGGACCAACTCACCCTTGTGATGAGCAGCCATGGCCGGGATTCGGATGTCATCATAGGACTTCCCATCGGTGATGAGGATCATTAGCTTCCTCTTGTTGGGCTTGGACTCCTTGAAGAGCTGCTCGAGGGCATAGTTGATGGCGGCGCCCGTGCTGGTCCCACCGCTCCAGTAGCCCACCCTCTTGATGGCATTGAGGATGTCAGGCTTGGTGCTGTACGCGTCAAACCCAAACTCCAGCCGCTGCTCATAGGTGTACTGCACAGCCCCGATGCGTGTGTCCGTGTCTGAGATCTCAAACTCTCTGCTGAGGTTGGCCACGAACTGGAGGACGGTGCGGAAGTTGCCCGTCCCCACGCTGCTGGAGCCGTCGATGACAAAGCCCACGTCGGCCGAGTTGAGGCAGGTCTTGCTGCAGGCCAGCCGGTCGGTGTCGCAGACGCGCTTCACCAGGGGCTGCACGCTCTTGTGAAGACTGAACCAGCTCGGAACGCTGATCGAGTAGAAGCCATTGGTCCTGCACACGGCCTGCAAGACAGGGGGAACACCTGCCAGGTCAGGGGTTAAAGTCTCCAGTCTGTCTCGATTACCCTGGACCCACCAGGCCAGGGAAGAAGCAAACAGACCCTTGTTTGCTACTCTAGTTAGTCCTAAAGTTCTCTCTCTCTCTCTCTCTCTCTCTCTCTCTCTCTCTCTCTCTCTGTTCACCCGGTTTGGCA
>NW_006300370.1:236378-250246 GCF_000327345.1 Myotis davidii
GGTTTGGCACTGGCTGGGGCAGACCCCTTGTGCTTTCTCTGAACTCACTCCCACCCCATCCTCAGCAGGGTCTGTGTGGTGGAGAGCCATCCATTAAGCACGGACTTTGGCTTCATATTTATGCCTCTGCAGAGTCGTTGGTTTATCTGTGCTGGGAGCCGGCCGTATGATTGGCGCTGGTGGGCCCCAGGCATGGGAGGATTAAAGAATGCTTTTGATCTGATGGGGGAAATGAGACACACACACGAGAGGCAGCTACAGAAATGTCTCCACAGCAGCCCTGGGCCCAGTGAGAAGGGGCCCCGCACGTGTCAGGGGTTACAGTCCATGCTTTTGGAGGGATTCTCATTAAATCCCCACCCTCATCCTGCAGATTGGAATTATAGTCCCTCTGCCATGACGGGACAAACCCAGGGCCAGCTGGGAAGGGACATCCCCAGTCCCTGAGACCAGAACATAAATCTCTCTGCCTTAAAAGCCCAATCTGTGTCCTCCAGACAGTCCTGCCTCCGGGCAAATGAATATTTATTTACTTGTGCCCAAGCTCGCTCCAGAAACACTGTAATGCAGCTGCGAATAAACACGGAGCCACCTGGTTGGTGAGCTCCTGGAAGTGACCCGGCTGGTCTTCCTAGAGAGGAGAATTGCAGACCTGCTGTCGCCAGATGAGCTGGTATAATTCACATTTTATTCAAAACAAAAAATAGCTGAATAGTGTCCCAAGAAATATTTTAAATTGGTTTATAAGAACCTAAATGGAGTTCATAAAGCTTTCCTTGGACGAGGTGACGTTTGACATGAGTGTGGAGGCTGAGCTGAAATCCAGCCGATGGATGGAGAGGAGAGACTCCCCCGAGGCAGCCTGAGTAAAATCATAGTGGGAGAGAGCAGTGGTGCTGGGTGTGGACCGACGCCCGTGGCCGGAGCCCAGGGCCTGCGTGTGGGAGTCACAGCAGAGTCAGGAGCAGCGTTTGAAAGCATGATCTCCCTGACCTGGCTCAGTACCACCCTTTCCTTGTTCATCAGAGTGGTTAACCTGCAGTGTGTATGCATGCACGTGTGTGAGCTAGTGTATGGTGCCCGTGTGCATGTTCACGGAAAGGCTCGCTGGCTGCCTGGCTCAGGTCCCTTGCACTGTGGAGGAGCCTCTTTGTGGGACCTGGGGACACTGCTCCTCCCAAGCTGCTGGCCTCAGCGCCCCAGCTGCTGTGGGGTTTTGCTTTGAGAGGGCCATTCCTGGCTCCAGATGTACTAGTCCCTCCCTGGAGACCTCCTGCCTAGACGTGAGCTTAAGGTTTGTTTGGAGGAACAAGAAACACAGCCCCGAAGGCAGTTACAGCTTTGCAAAGGGCAGAGAATCCTTGCGATGGGTGGGTCTCTGGCTGTTACATACCTTGCTTGCGAAGTTGGGCTCCATCACGTACGGTTTCTCATGTTCAACGGCGCCTTCCATGGTGAGGAAGAAAACGTTGATTCCTGACTCTCGCGCAAGCCGGGAAGCTTCCTCCACCTTGTCCGTGGGCCAGCCATCCACCAGCACCACAGCCACGTTGGGAGCGCCGCCTCTGTTTCCGTTGGCTTTGGAAAAGAAGGTCTTGGTCACAAAGGAGATGGCCCGGCCTGGAAGAAAAAGAAAACCCAAGCCTGGAGTGATTATAATGAGAGGAATAGATCGTAACAGCATAAAGAGGCCCAGAAAAACGCTCTCATTCCCTCCCTCGTTTCTTGCTTTGTTTGCCACGTTCACTATTTTTTTTTTAATTTTAACTATTTTTGTCTCTACACAATTTTTAGATACATCTGGGCTGCCTGACCTCACTGAGCGATTGCTATTAATTAACAAGACTTTGTGGGAGAAAGGAACTTGCCTTTTGAGCTTTGTACCAAAGATCTGGGAAAAGTAATGGGGTTTTGCTTTGAGAGGGCCATTCCTGGCTCCAGATGTACTAGTCCCTCCCTGGAGACCTCCTGCCTAGACGTGAGCTTAAGGTTTGTTTGGAGGAACAAGAAACACAGCCCCGAAGGCAGTTACAGCTTTGCAAAGGGCAGAGAATCCTTGCGATGGGTGGGTCTCTGGCTGTTACATACCTTGCTTGCGAAGTTGGGCTCCATCACGTACGGTTTCTCATGTTCAACGGCGCCTTCCACGGTGAGGAAGAAAACGTTGATTCCTGACTCTCGCGCAAGCCGGGAAGCTTCCTCCACCTTGTCCGTGGGCCAGCCATCCACCAGCACCACAGCCACGTTGGGAGCGCCGCCTCTGTTTCCGTTGGCTTTGGAAAAGAAGGTCTTGGTCACAAAGGAGATGGCCCGGCCTGGAAGAAAAAGAAAACCCAAGCCTGGAGTGATTATAATGAGAGGAATAGATCGTAACAGCATAAAGAGGCCCAGAAAAACGCTCTCATTCCCTCCCTTGTTTCTTGCTTTGTTTGCCACGTTCACTATTTTTTTTTTTGCGTTCACTATTTTTAGCTCAATAGCTTATGCAGATTCGCAATGGTGTGCAGCCATCACCACTATCCATTTCCCTCTGCAGTCTCTCTTCAAGCCATTGATTTCTATTTGTCTCATATCGAAAAACAAAGAAAAGAAAAGGGACCAGCAAGCAGGTAAGAAAACTTTCATGGGAACAAAGAATCCCCATGAAGCCCATAAGCTGGTCCCATCTTGTCTTCCAGAGCATGGAGCGGGAGGAGCCTACCGAGAGACTGGAGCATCTGCCTGCCTTCCTGCAGCTTGAGGTGAGCCTGGGGCTACAGGGGCTGCTGGGTGTGGAGGACTGTATTCCGGAGTCATGGTCCCTTCTGTCCGGTTCCATGGCAGGGGTACAGGTGTGGCTTGCCAGGGCACTGAGAACACCCACTAAGAGCTGAGGCACTGTGTTAATCCTGTTGCCTGTTGGCTGTGTGGCCCCAGGTAGGTCACTACCTGTCTCTGTGCCTGGATTTCCATGACAACACACTGCCTCAGCTGAGCATAACTGTCGTGACTAAGGGAGCCTCCAGCATGCCTTTCCCAAGCGCATGTTTTATACTGTCAAGGGTCTTAGGGAATTTTTGGAGTCAATTGGGGTGACTGTCCCAGTTTGCCAGGACTTTCCCAGTTTCGGCACTGAAGGCCCATATGCTCCCAGGCCCACTGGGATGACTGGTCACCCTCAAGTCAGCATAGCTGCATATAGTGAGTGAGACAGAGCCCTTAACCTGGGGTCTGTGGATCCCTAGGGCACTGGAGGTGTGTATACATAAATCCCCTGAAATGGTTCAGTGTTTTGTGTGTATAAGTATCTATTTGGGTCGAAGGGTCATAGCTTTCAGGGGATTCTCAAAGGGTCTTCAATCTACATGAAAGTTAAGAACTACCTTCTTAAGGCTTTAGGATTAATGTCATTACAGCCAACACTTTTCTGGTTTTGGTCAGCATCCTGACTCTACCAGCCTGGACATTCTTACCTGTCAAGTGAAAGGATCAGCTGGTTACATGTGCAGTTGCTGGAGAAATGTCTTAGAGATCCCACGTGAGCTGGCTGCTCAGAGAAAACCTTGGCTGCTGAGAACTGCTTTCATAATTAAAGCATAACTTCCCTCAAGGCCCAAGCGCCTTTGGCATGTGGGTGATGACGATGCTTGATCATACTGAATCCGTGATCATACTTGAGACATGATAGGTACTGTGTGAATCATTCCTTGATGTATTACTATTTTCCCTCCTATCTATGATGCTAGAAAACAATCATGTAGAAAGAGAATCCTGGTAGCAATATAAAACGAATCTGGATCACATACCTACGTTAGACAGCCCTCCTCGCTGGGTGATTTTCTCTATGGCTGCTTTCAGATCTCGGGAACTCATGTGAGTTTTGAGGTTGAATTGGGTAACAGGGTTATCTCTGAGGAGCCAGAACAAGAAATAAAAATGAGGTGGACAGTTATTACCGGTGGAGGAAAGCAGAAATCATGGCGGATTCTTTCCTGTACACCAAGCATGTCAGACTCGCGGCCCGTGGGCGGCATGCCTCATTTATTTGGCCCATGTTAGCCTGTGAGTTTGGCATGCTTGATGTACACGTAGAGTGGGAGCTGCTTCGATGAAGTACCCACTGTGGACAGAAGTAGCGGTGAGATGGGAGGATGGGCTCCTCCCAGTGTGTGCGAGGAGAGCGGGCTGGCTCAGGCTTCAGAACACGTGGGTTCTAGTTTTGACTGTTATTTCTTAGCGGTGTGACCTTGAGAAATCATTTAACTCCTCCGGGCTTCAGCTTCTTCGAAGGGGCCACAGTGCATGGAGCCTTAGAGGTCCTTCAGAGGACCTGAGAGGGGACAGTCTCTGCCCCCCGCCCTCCTTCCCTAGCTCCATCCCTGTTTGCTGACCTTCCTAGTCAGGCCAAGGTGACCTATCAGAGGAGAACTTGTAAAGGGGCTGGAAAGATGACCCTCTGTATTCTGTTGTATTAATAAGTACAAGAGGCATGGGCTGGTTCTTAGGCAAAACCAAGGCAGCCACCTTCAGGGGAGACTAAGGAAAGTTGAAAACAAGCTCAACCGAGGTGGATATTGGGCAAAATCCAAAGAGGTGCAGTGCCACCAGAGGAAAACCGAGTTCTGCTTTAGGATTAAATTAGAAGAACAACTACACAACAAAACAGAGGCAGGTGGGGCAGAAGGAGAATGATGCTTCTTCTAAAGGTCCTGATTTTGTATTTGTAATTTCATGTTATTTTCCTAAAAGGAACCCCAAATTGCATGCGTTCCAGGGTCCCTAACGTCTGGATCTTCCCTTGGTGACCAAGAATAAGAACTTTTTCAGGGCCTAAAAGAAAAAGTTGAAATAACAACAACAAAATAATATTGGCTACAAAATAAGAAAAGGCAAAATTGATATTGACCATAAGATATATGTAATTGTTTACCAAATAACACTATATATATACTTCTTTAGTTTTAAGAACTTAGCTCATAAAACTTTAATTGTATTTGAAAATGATTTGGGGGCTCCATTTTCTTACTTTGAAAGATTTCCTGAGTGTGTCTGATGATTGTGAAGAAATCATACCTAATTATAATTTGTGTTGCTTGTAGACAAATAATTGAAAAAGCAAAAGTATAAACATTTCTTTCAAAAGTTTTTACAGAAAAAACATTATTTAAATGTGGAACCTAATTGCCTAGTCATATCCATGGTGTTCTTCCCCCAGAACCCTGTGCTGGGGCTGTCTTACTGTTGATCACTTTGTAGAGCAATTGTTGATTACCTGTCTCGTTCCTATTCTACATAAACAATGGGGTCTCTGTTTTTTTGTGGTAGTTATCTTCTATGAAGTCACTCAGAGCATCAAATTAGCAAATGCTGAGCCATTGCTCCCAGGGGAAATACAGGGCTAGGTTCCTGTGGGCCTCTGGTTACAACATTTGCATCACTAGCTGAGAAGGGTTTAACATTTTCCTGACCCTGCGTAATGTTTACACAAATATCTTTGGCTTTCGGCCTCACAATGCCATCCACTATGCATTTAAAAAAAAAATCAGCTGTCATTTCATGAATTTATACGTTCAGCCACTTTTTCATAACTTCAGCATGCGCTATCGATGTTACTTTAGCACTTTCTAGAGCAGTCTCACATACAGATCCTTTCTTTTTCTAAATGTATCTTTAACATTGAACTTAAACCCACAGCACTATAACTCATACTTAAAAGGAAACTTATCCAACACTTGTGTGTTCTCCATAAGCACACCACAACCTTCTTGCACTTAGAACCCTAGACTGGGGGGGGAGGGGGGTCATTGTATTTATTTAGGTTTTAAAATTGAGATATTATTGATATATAACATTGTATTTGTTTTAGGTGTACAATGTAGTGATTTGATACAAATATATATATTGTGAAATGATTACTGGAATAAGTTTGTTGAACATCCATCACTACACATAGTTATAATTTTTTTTCTTGTGATGAAAACTTTCAAGGCCTCTTAGCAGCTTGTAAGTATATAGTACAGTGTTGTCAACTGTAGTTACCATGCTGTACCTTACATCCGGGGACTGACTGATGTTATAACTGGAAGTTTCTACCTTTGACCACCTTCACCTATGTCACTGGGGGCCATTTTAAACAGTGAAATTATCATCAGAAAAGCACAAAAATGCAAAAAATGTGGCACTAAACAGGCTGTGAAAAGAATACTTGTTTAAGTATGAGCTGCACCAAGAAAGCAGAGCATGGCCTCGTTTGACCTCAGCTGGGAAGGTGTGTATGCTAAAGGGCTCAAAAACTTCCCCTGTGCGTGTCTACAAATGACCGGGAAAGTGCCACAAGTAACTGATTTTGGAGTTACAAATAAATGTTAGGGAGTCGGTGTTTTTGCAAACATGGAAGCTACTTGAGAACAGACACTGTGTCTTAGTATTTCCCACCCCTAGTGCTTATCAGACAGGGGTAATGGATAGTTGTGCAATAACTAAGAAAGGAGGCTCACACGTCCGCTCCTCTCTTGGATCACCCCGGGGGGAGTTGCACCCTCTGCCTGGAGCTCCACAGATCACACTCACTCGGTATGACATCACTGAGGTGGATGAATCCATCTTCAGAGGCAGACACATGAGCTATTCATATGACCAATGAATAGATGCTTTTAATTTTATTTAATGTTATTTCTTTAAAAAATATTGCCTCCCATCCTAGATGGTGAAGTCCTGAAGAACAGACTCTCTATCACATTTATTTATTTAGTGTTACTGGATTGAAAGGTTGGATCAGAGGGCCTCTGAAACTCTTTCCAATTGCTAAACTGATGATTAGGGGCAAAACCACGGCTCATCCCCCAAGGGACTTATAGGCAAATGTGATCAAACCACTTACGTGAATTTTACCTCGTTATCCCCTGCAAATGGCAGAGTGCTTAGTACATGGGAAACACTCAATAAATCTTTATTAAGCTGTAATGCAATTAAATCATAGGAATGAATGATAAGTTTTTCACCTGCAGCCTGTGGCGGCTCTCGGTACCAGAGCACCTGGTGTGTGTCCTTCTCAGGATATATGGGCTGGTGGCCTGACACCCTTGCCTGGCTACTTTTAAAAGTTCAAAGAGCTATGCCAGTATGTTTTTATGTAAATAACCTTTTAATTTTATTGCAAAATCTTATTAAAGGAAACCACTTTTTTTTTTTTTACCCCTTAGCAATATCAAAGCTTTTCTTTGAAAATAAGGGGAGTGGGGGAGGAAGACATTTATAGCTCAAGGAGAAAATATAAAATTGGGTTATGTTTGAAAGAAGAGTTGGGACTAATGAAGAGACATTGTGGAGATCCAGAATTTGGCTGTGCATATAAAGGGATTATTTGTGCAATAGAAAACGATTACCCTACAAGTGTTCAAGAAGAAAGAACATCTGTAGGAAGTGGGCACAGGTGATCCCTAGCAAGGCTTGGGGGCCTGAAGGTAGGGAATTGGGGCTGTTCATCAGTGTTTCCAGACCTCCCTGATCTGACTCACCTGGGGCATTAATTAAACTACATGGGTTACTAGGCCCCACAGAAGAAGCTCCATTCAGTAGGTCTGGATGGGGTCTGGGAATATTTTCTTCAGGGATCCAGGTGAATCTCTCTCCAGGAATGTGGGGAAGCCCCAAGTCTGACCTCTGAAGACCCTTTCAGTCCTAAGGCTCCCATTGGGTTAAAATCCCAGAGCCCCCTGGTTTGCTCCATAACACTTTCAGGTACATGAAATGAGGGTCTGAAATGAATTTTTATGCCAGTAGAGACATATCAACTAATCATATTACCTATAGCAAGAACCTTTCAAAATCGTTTCCTTCAAGAAGACATCAACTTAAGGTTACAATAAAATAACCTAATTATATTTAATTTTCTTAACGGCTAAAATGTGGTGATTTATGGACTTAGTCTGAGATGAACCGTGCCTGTGAAATCAGGAAGATGTTCTAGGGTGTCCCTGGTGCCCAAGGACATGCTGGCAGCTGTAGGTTGGGTGGCAGACTTGCCCCTGGAGGCAGAACCTGGTTGAGATGAGAATGATTCTGCCCCAGGCGCTCAGAGGGCTGAGCACTATGGCCAACCCAGTGGTCCCTTTTGAAAAGATACTGGCCTTTCTCACATTTCCCAGGATCAGAGATGGAGAGCAGGGACTTACAACCAAATTCAGTTTTAGATGAGTGTTTTTTAAAATTAGTAACAGTAATTCTATCCATCTACCACCTACATGCCTCTTCCTGCAGGAGGAAAGGCAGGTGTGCAATCTGCTGGCCTGGGAGGAACTCGGCCGCTGGTCTAGTCTGTAACTGTGTCCTAGGGTTTGGAAAGTGCTGGGCTGCTGGAGGCAAAGACCAACAGTAGTTAGCATGTTAATGCGAAAGTCCCACTAGAAGGCTAATGGACTTGGATATTCAGCAGGGCTGAAAATCAGCATAATATTGCCCTGCTGTTGGCCAAATGGCTCAAGGCAATCCCCTAATCCCGTGGTCGGCAAACCGAGGCTAGAGAGCCACATGCAGCTCTTTGGCCCCTTGAGTGTGACTCTTCCACAAAATACCACGTGTGGGTGCGCACATACAGTGCGATTGAAACTTTGTGGCCCATGCGCAGAAGTAGGCTATTTTGTGGAAGAGCCGGTATTTTTTGGAAGAGCCACACTCAAGGGGCCAAAGAGCCGGATGTGGCTCGCGAGCCCCGGTTTGCCAAGCTGCAGTTTGCCGACCACTGCCCTAACCTGATAATCCTTTTACTGTTTACCGAACTTTACCTTTGATATGCCTGTTTGCCTTCCTAAAAAGCAAATGTGTATTCAAGTAAAGAAAAGCAGAGGGGCCGAGTTTTCAGGGAGCTTCTCCGCCAGAGGGAAGATGTCCACCTGGCTCCCCCATGATGTCTAAATTCATATTTCTTGTCTAGTGTTTTCATTTGTGCGTCGGCCCTTTCTTCAGATCCTGAACCCTCGCCGTGCTGGTTGCGGCTTCACACTGGGCCAGGGAATGTCCTGGCAGCAGAGCTTCCTGAACTCATCTGATCACCTGGGGATTCTGATTCTGTTGATCTGAGTGAGGGCTGAGATCTGCCTTTCAACAGCCTCCGGGATGCTACTGTGGATCCTGCTTTGAGTAGCAGTGTTTTGGATGCTATAAGAATCCAGAACATCAGCAGAGGAGCTGTCAGTGACGAGACGAAGGGAGTAGAAGAATGAGTCTAGAGCAAGGAAGAGAAAGGCCAAGAAGAAAGGGAGGGGGTGGAGCTCCTAGGGCCCTCCAGAGAGGTGGGAGGGCCTGGGATTCACCTGAGGACGGCACAGGCCTGAGGAGATACTTGTGCCTTCATTCTCTGCTTGTGCAATGGAATCATTGGGGAGTGCTGAAGGGTAGTGATGCCCCACTCAGGAGTTCTGACTTAATTCATCTGAGGTTTGGTCTGGGCAGTGGGATTTTTCAGAAGCTCCCCAAATGGTCCTAATGTGTGTTGTGGTGATCATCTGCTTCTCTTGGGTCTGGAGATCTTGGGAGAATGATCCCGGGGGCCTGGGATAGGCCCGGTGCCTGTGCAGAGGGAGTCCAAGGGGAGCCCTTGTGTGGAAGCGGAGGAAGTCACATGCAGGTCCTGTGGTATTTGTTCCTGTGGGAGAACTGCATGCTGGGGAATAGAAAAAGGATACGACTTTTGTGCAAATTGTATCCACAGCTCACTCAGCTTTGAGATTGTCCCTGAGGAGTTGGCTCAAGGGTTTGCCTGCCTGTCTCAGAGGTGAGGGGATGGCACGATGGGCCTTTGCTAGTGCCATTAGGCCCTGGAGAGCGCCCCCCCCCCCTTCCAGGCAGAAGACAGGCAGCTGCTCTGGGGTTCTGTTAGTTCCTGTAAAGGTGAAGTAGGCCGAGGGGGCAAACATAGCACTGGGTGTGTGGGGTGCGGAGCGGCCTGCGTTCCAGGTGGGCGCTGCCACTCTGTACCGGGAAGCTGGGCAGTCCCTTCTCTCTCGGCAGTTGGTGATTCTCAGCCTTGGCTGGAGGGTGGAATTACAGATTAAAATACTGACTCCTGGGTGTTTGCCAGATTCTGGTTGAATAGATCTGGGGTGAGGCCCAGGCCTTGGCATTTTTAAATGTGAAGTCAGGGCCCAGAGGGTCTCTCTCTGCCCTGAGGTCCTGTGGTCCTGGCCTCACCTGCTGTGTGTCATGGCCGGGCCTCCCACCTGCCGAGGATGCAGATTCTAGAGAATGTGACAGAGTGGTCCCCCTTGCTGGTGTATTCAGTGTATTCCTTTCTACTTCTGTTGTAACAAATGACTATAAACTCAGTGGCTCAAACAACACACTTATTAGTTCTGGAGGTCAGAACTCCAGCATGGATGTCCTGAGACTAACACTAAGGTGTCAGGGCTGTTTCCCATGTGAAGGCTCTCGGGGAGGAGGGGGAATCCATTTCCTCATCTTTCCCAGCTTCTACACTACAGGTGCCTTTGTCTCTTGCTCATGCCCCTCCCTCCACCTTCACCGCCTGCAGCCCCATCCCTGGTCATCCTCCCAGAGCCTCCCCCTCTAACTGACAACAGCTGGGGCAGGGTCTCTGTTTTTAAGGAGTGATGGGATTGGATTGGGACACGGATAGTCCCGGATAACCTCCCATCTCAGAGTCCTGAACTTGAATCATACCTACAGAGTCCCTTTTGCCGAGACAGGCAGCATATCCACAGGTTCCAGGGGTTTGGATGTGGACAGCTGGCGGCAGGGAGGCCATTACTCTGCCTCCCACACCAGACCTGACACCTCACTTCTTCCCTCAGGGTCTTCGGTCTGGGGCTGAGAAGAAGAGACAGGAGATGCAGCCCAACCCAGGGCTACTCCCTAAAGCACAGGGCAGCTGTCATAGAAAAAAACAATCTATTCCATTTTTAAAAGAAGAAACACCAACATTTTGCTTCGTTCTACAACTGTTTTCCACTGTTGATATCCTAGGGTTGATTACAAAGTTCAGAAGAACATGTGCAATTCTGTTCCATCTGTACCGCACTTGGGGACTCGAATGAAATCCTCTGGAAGGTCAAGGGGGCGTTGACCCTGTGGATCCAGGCTGCAGCCCGGACACGGGCCGCGTGGGGCCTTGTTCATTCCGTCTGCGGGAGTTCGCCTAAGAGCTGCTCGCTCCGGCTGTTCTTCCGTTTAGCCCTTTGGCGTTCCTGTCGGTATTAAGAGCCATCACGAGCCCGTCGGCTAGCTCTTTAGCGTTCCTGTCGGTGTTAAGAGCCATCACGAGCCCGTCGGCTAGCTCTTTAGCGTTCCTGTCGGTGTTAAGAGCCATCACGAGCCCGTCGGCTAGCTCTTTAGCGTTCCTGTCGGTGTTAAGAGCCATCACGAGCCCGTCGGCTGTGTAATTCTAAAGCAGAATGTGTGAGCACGATGAGGGCTTGGTCCCTGGCCTTCGTTCAAGCACAGTGTCTCAGTCCTCAGCCCTCAGTCTGGTGGAAAGCTTCAGAAGCTTCCTGGCAGGTGAGAAAATCTCTGCTTTGAAGTCAATTTTGCTTGACATTTTAGGGGTCCACCCCAGGTTTCATACCTGCCCTCTCCCCAGCCATCATGCATTTAACTGTGTGTCCTAGGAAAAGATGCTCACCCTCTCTGAGTCTGTTTCACACGCAGCCTCTCTTACGGGAGGTGTGTGATGATTGTGTAAAGAACGCTGTGGCTGTTGAAAGGTTTGCACAATTGTGGGTTACGAGCCTCTGCATGTGCAGAGAGAGGGCACGCGGCCGAGGGAGCGTGCCGGTATCAACGGTGGAACTCAGTGCAAGGTGAAGTCATGGGGAGCAGAGCCCCAGAGCCTGGAAGAGGGCGACGCTGGCCTGCTGAGAGGAGACCTGAGTGGACCAGTAGAAAGACAGACAGATGCAGGGAGAGGAGGAGGAGGGAGGGGATGACCATGGTCTTGGCAGTCCTGTGACACAAGTCCCCCTTCGCCTGGGCTACCAGGGCTGGTGTTCCGTTTCTTGTACCCCAAAGATCTTTGTGAGGGATACCCAGGGGTCAGAATGTGGGATGAACATTGCATTTTGCAAATCAGACCGTGTTTATATTTCTTGTATTTTTATTTCTTATTTGCCTTCTTTTCATAAGAACGATATCCTAAGTATTTTTAGAATTCAATTCCATTAACACATTTAGTACTGTCTTCTATTTCTGTTAATACTTAGTATGAGTTTTGTCAACTCTAAATTTAAAAGTCTAACTTTAGACCTAAAAGTGTAAATCCTGACTCAGCTCTCCTAAGAAGCACCAAGGGCAGGAACCCTCCTGGGACCTCGTGGGCCAGTGGCCGGTAACTTAGTGGAGGTGAGAAGCCGGAGAGGAGGGGAAATTCCGAGGCTCAGGGCCTCCCTCCTCGACCAGCTCCTGCCCAACCTAAGCCTCCCCTTCAAGTACTGGCTCTTGAGGGGGGCCCACTTCTTTCAGAGCCTCCTTTCCTCACGATGGCACGAGGTGGGGCCAGGAGCTTCCCAAGGCCCAGTGCGCTGTGATTCCCAGGGGTGTAGCGAGGGCCCCAAGTGCCAGGAGAGGCACCAGTTTCCCCATGTGCCAACTGCTGGCCTGCCTGCTTTTCCTTTTCCAGAAACACAGGCCCCATAGCGGCATCTACCTCTGTCTCCCTACCCTTTCCTGCCCCACTGCCTCCCTCTCTAGCACCTAGACCAGTTGGTAAAGAAAGGATAGAGGGGCCCTAGCCGGTTTGGCTCAGTGGGTAGAGCGTCAGCCTTCCGACTGAAGGGTCCCGGGTTCGATTCAGATCAAGGGCAGGTACCTCGGTTGCAGGCTCCTTTTCGGCCTGGGCCCTGGTCGGAGCTCGTGCAGGAGGCAACCAATCGACGTGTTTCTCTCACATTGATATTTCTTTCTGTCTTCCCCTCTCTCTCCCACTCTCTCTAAAAAACAATGAAAAATAGCTTTGGGTGAGGATTAAAAGAAAAAGAGAAAAAACAAAAAACAAAGAAAGGATGGAGGGGACCCACCCAGGCAAGGAAGCCAGGCCGCTGAAATCAAAAGCAGTTTCAGCTCGTTCTCATCACCCCCTTCGATAGTTGTGTTCCCCACGGCCCACTGGTGGATGTGTAACGTAGGGCATGCCAGGATTTCATTATTGATCATCCACCTACAGGGAACCCCAGGCTGCAGGGAGAGGCGGCTCGTCCAGTCTGTTAGCCCAAGGTATTCATTTATGGGATGTCTTCTGAGTGCAGAGCCAGTCCCCAAATTACAGGGCGCCAGGGCTGGCAGAGCCCCCAGAAATCATCTGCTCCACCCTGGACGTTGCAGATGGCAGCACTTACATGGAGAGGGTAAGTGACTTGCTTAAGGTCACACAGCAGGACTCGGGCCAGATTTCAAGACAGCCTGTCCCCAGGTCATTGTGCTTCCCACTCCACCCTGTGGCTGTAGGAGGGTGAGGATGATGGCTTAGTTTGTATGAGCAATTGCTCGAAGGAAAACAGATGTATTTTCCTTCTGTGCTCCAAAATAATAAGGAACTCAGGTAGGGGAGGAAGGCAAATAGCAAAGGCATTTCTAGAAGGAAGAACTGGAAAGCCTGGGAGATAAACTCTTAACTGCAAATGGTGTTCACAGTCAGAAAACATGGGAAAAGAACTTTGGGGCTTTCTTGAGGGGACGGAGTCTTTCTTGAATTGTTTTTCCTTCCTGCTACACTTATTCTTTCATCCACGCTCTCTCCCATCACCATGCAACATTATTCTGCCATTTTTCTTCTCCTTGACATAGTTATCACTTTATTTTCATATTATGCGATCAGTCTCAGTATACACAGCCTTTAAAGCAGCTATTTTTATTGCAAGATGACACAGCAAGCTTTAGATCGC
>NW_006300370.1:250299-252612 GCF_000327345.1 Myotis davidii
GTACAATGGACCGTAGACACCTGGCACAAAAGCACTTCCATTTCCTCCCTGGAGAAGCTCGCTCTCCACTCTACATCTTTGAAAAGTGACACAGGAATGAAATAGGTTGACATTTTGAAAACAAGAAAACAATGACCCCAAAAAACATATTTTCCTATTTCACGTTAAATTCCTCAAGATAGGTCATTTGTCATTGAGCGTTAGCATTTGTAAGCATTGGTTGTTGGCACATATTTGACTCTAACTATAGACAAGAGTCAGTTAACTCATTGACTTTCTCTTCATAGAAGATAGTGCTAAATGTGCTCTTGGAATTTAATTCTAAATGCTTGTGTTATAGGTCTTATGAAGAGGCATTTTTGTTTCTTTCTTTCTACAACTCAAACATAAATATCTCGTGTCTTTCATGTAACAGCCTCAGTGACCACCTGCTCTGAGGAATCCTCAGGAGTTGTTTGCAGGGTCTGGAGAGCCCCCGGGTGTTGGCAGGTGTGAGTGCTGTCACTTTTCAGGAGGAGCAAATAAGCTGTGTTGTCGCTTCTGAACAGAAGGCACCGAGGTCTAGGTTAGTGTCCCCTTCGAGTCTCAGCTGCAGGGCTGTGTGTGTGTGTGTGTGTGTGTTTGTGAGATGCTGTGTCTGATGGTCCTTTGTGGAAAGGGAGATAATCATCCTGCCCTGAATGTCTCTTGGTTAAAAGTCGACCTATTGTTTGAGATTTGTGCTTGTTTGATCTTTTTATAGTTTGTTCGTTATCTGTCAGTATCTGTGTATCTGTTTTAGGGAGAAACCTATTCCTATCTGAAATAAGATTGATTATTATCCCAAATAAGATAAGCGGTTAAGATCAAAAGTGGGTATGAATGTTCAATTTCTCCCCTAAAATAATAAAACGGATTGGGGACAGTCACCTGGGTGCTCAGCTGAGTGATGCGGCCACTCCCCTTCCCGCCCAGTCTCACATTGCCTGGCCAGCTCTTCAGGACCATGCAAAGGCCTCGGGGTGTTTGGAGAAAGAGTTCAGGCTAAAGCACCATGTTGTTTAGGCATCTTCCTTATATGTGGGAGGACAGGGTGCAGCCCCTCAAACAAATGCTCGAATAGTCAAGGTGGAAAGGAGTCCACCGTGATCTACAGATGAGGAAACTGATGACGGGAGGTGGAGGCCTTGCTCAAGGTCATACAGCTCAGCTAAGACTTGAGCCCAGAGGTCCTAACTCCCAAATCAGTATTTTCTCCACCAATCACAAGTACAGATGCCATTCACTTACAAGTGTTCAATAATCTGTTCCTTCTGGAATCTCAGATTCCTTAGATGGCATCTGGCTCGCTTCAGTCCCTTTTCATTTACATGAGTATTAGGGCAGAGAATGAGTTTGTGCTCATGGATGTGTTGCTATTATTTGTGGCACAAAATGAAGCCAACGTGACTTCTCTTGGTTTCCGAATTAGAATAGCACTTACCCATACTGAACAACGCCCACCAGGGGGCCCGCCGGGCCAATGTCAAGAGCCTGGGCAACGTCAGCCAGGAACTGCTTCTGGATTCGGAAGCGACGACTGCCAATGCTCGCGCTCCCGTCAATTAAGAACGCCAGGTCAACTTTGCAGCCTGAGGAGTGGAAGAGGGCCCTGTTATTCTGACGATCTCTCATTGCACTTACCTGTGCGTGCCTGCGCTCTCCCCCCTCTTTCTCCACCAGAGCTCCCGAGATTCAGTGAAAAGGGAAAAAGAAGTAGCAAGATGCAGGGTCTATCCATTTACTTACATCCGGTACAGACTTTCACTGGGCACCGACTCCACCAGAGCTCCCCGAGATTCAATGAAAAGGTAAAAAGAAGTTGCAAGATGCAGGGTCTATCCATTTCCTTACATCCGGTACAGACTTTCACTGGGCACCGAGGTCCTGGCTGTGTGGGCTAGTACTATTACCACAGCTGTTTCAGAATCTCAGCATCAGCCATAGTTACAGACTTCAGAGCAGGGACCTCCAGTCAAGCCTGGGAAGGCCCTCAGAACGTGTCCTAGGTCAGACCATAGAAGTGCAGAGCCCGGGCATGGGAATTCACTGAGACTGACTCTCGGGAGTCTGTAGTCTTTTACTCTCCATCTAACTTTTTAGAATTATATGTTGGGTCTTTATAAAGGTGTGAAAGAACCCGCAAAGCGAATGTTGAGCGGCAGGAATTATAGGGTGAGAAATTGACAGCCATCTTCCCCTTCACGCCTCTGGGTGAGGCAACCATAGCATCACCCACATGTATCTACAGATGCCAGTACTTGTTTGTAGCTGTCTTAGATTTTCTCTTTTCTT
>NW_006300370.1:253510-254524 GCF_000327345.1 Myotis davidii
TGGTCTTAGGCAACCCCTGTGAAAGGGTTGTTCGACCGCCAAAGGGGTCGCGACCCACAGGTTGAGAACCGCTGCACTAAAGCCTGGGATAAAGCAAAAGAGAAGAGGAACTGCTCTATGGCTTGTGGGATCCTTTCCTAGGCCTGGGCTTGCAATGTGAATTGTTGCCAGCAGGTGGCACTGGTGTTCTTCAGGGCTTGCTGCCCACTGGCACCTATGGTTTGCTGGAAATGTGACTCCCAGGCTCCACCCAGACTGATAGCCCATCTTGTTAGACCTGCCTCTTCACAAGGTCTCCAGGTGATTTGTGGGAACAGTCAAGTTTGAGAAGTGACTCCTGAAGAGTGTTCACCTTCCAGATGTCAGCTGAGCAGTTCAATGCACCTTTTAAAACGAATACTGTTTTCTGTTGTGTGTGTGTGTTTTTTGTTTTGTTTTTTTTAGTAACTATTAATTAGAGTAAGAGCCAAAGGAGATTTTGTTTTAAAATGTATAAAGTAGAATCCATGGGTTTTGTAGCCTCTGTTTTGGTTCTGCATAGACCATTTCCCCCCCTTATTTCTTACATTGAATTGTGTTCAGGATGGGCATGTTCATTTTGCAGCTAGGTTTTGAGGAAGTGAGCTGGTTTTCTACTTGGGTAGTTCTCTTTGCTCACTAGCCTGACGGCTGATATTGGGGTCACCTTTGCTCCCCCTTTCCCAGAATGATCTAATGACAATGGTTCCGTCTCAAGGCATGTATTCACTGAGACCTAGTGGCTTTCTCGTATTGAGATGAGATCAATACTGAAGGATGGAAATGGGTTATGAAATGTTTAGCATGAACGATTTGTTATGGTAGAGATTGGAGGACTAGAAAGAAAAGGTAAGATATGTTGTCTACAGGGATCAATCTATCCATGTTCTTAATTGTTTTGGTTTTCTCCAACAAGGTACAGTTTTATTGATTAACTAGAGGCCCGATGCACAAAAATTTGTGTGCTCGGGGAGGTGGGGGTCCCTCAGCCTGCCC
>NW_006300370.1:255010-294634 GCF_000327345.1 Myotis davidii
AACACTCCCTTTAGGGTGGGAATCCCCCCTGGGTGCCTGGCCAGTCTGAGTGAGGGGCTGAGGGCCGTTTTCAGGTTGGCCAAGCCTCTCCTGAGGGGCGACAGAAGCTCCCAGCCTCTCCTTTTTTCCTTTTTTTTCCTTCTGGGATTTATTTACCTTCTATAATTGAAACTTTGTAACTTGGAGTGGGGCTCAGAGCTGGCCAGGGCTTGGCTTCCTCCATTGCCAGGGGCAACCCAAGGCTCCAGCTCCGTGGCCATGGCCAGCTGAAAGCAGGTATCTGAGGTTTATTTACCTTCTATAATTGAACCTTTGTTGCTTTCAGTGTAGCTTAGAGCAAGCTGCGGCAGTCGGGGAACCTTGGCTTCCTCCATCACTGGAGCAAGCAAGCCTCCTGCTTGCTGCAGCTCTGTGGCTGCCGGCCGCCATCTTGATTGGTGGTTAATTTGCATATCTCGATGATTAGCCAATGGGAGGCGTAGCGAAGGTACGGTCAATTACCATGTTTGTCTATTATTAGGTAAGATGCTGTGTGTTGGCCATAGAAATACATCAGGCCAGTGTTTCTTAACCCTGGGTGAGTCTCAGTCACGTAGGCAGCTTCAGCGAATAAGGTGCCCAGGAAGCACTGTGGGCTGTGCCTGCTTCTCAGGAGTTCTTGTGCAGAGTCACCACTTGCTTCGGGAGCCGGGCGTTCTGCATTTCTAACAAGCAATGTCGACACTTCTGGTCCCCAGACCACACTTGGAATAGCAAGATCTAGACTCAGATTCAGTAGGTATGAGGCAGGAATTGGTCATCTTTAATTTTTAAAAGTGTCCTCAGATGATTCTCATACACAGTGGGGTCGAGACTCACAGCCCAGTGGTGGCTGATTCGTAGTAAGCTTCTGGGGGAATTTGCGGATGCTCTCCTTGGCTTGCACACCCAACTCCCTCCTGGCTTTCCTCTTTTTCTCTGGTCCCTCCTTTCTGGTATCCTCAGGTGGCTTCTCCTCCACCTACTTAGTGTTAAAGTTCTTCAGGTATAAGTCCTAGGTCATATTGCCTGTTTTCATAGGCTTGGTTTTGAGCCATAGCTCATCACCTTCCAACTCTAAATTTCTGGCTGGGCTGTTCCGTCTGAAGGTTGTGTCAGGGTAGTCTGGGTAGTCAACTCTCAGTGTTTTGTAGAAGATTAACAGACTTAAATGACCTCCCTGCCCCAACCTGCCCTGTTTGCAGTGGTCCTCAGGGCAGCACCATCCCTAGTTGCTCTAATCATCTTTAATTGCTCCTTCTCTTGCACCTCCTCCTCCAACGCTGTAGATGCTCCCTTCTTGATATCTACTGAATCTGCTACTTCTCTGTAACTCTGAGCTCTGTCTACTCTCATCTCCACTGGACCGCTGTCCTTTGGCCAGCCTCCTCTCTTCATATGCTCTTGTCTCCCCATCCTACCCTGTTGCCATAGTAATGTTTCAAACAGCTGATCCTCTCCCCCTCATGCACACAGAAAGTTTAAATCCTTCAAGCCTTCCCTTTCCCCTTAGAACAAAGTGACAGAAGAGAGGAGGTAAGCAGATCCATGGTAGGAAAGAGGCGGGTTTGGGTGGGAGTGAGTGGGAAGAGAGGAGCGAGCAGATCAGATGTCAGAGCCACTCTGGGTTTCTAGCTATTAATTAACTTACTTGGATCTCCCTGGGATTCGGGGTCCAGAGGCTGTGTGCTTGTTTCTTCATTTGGGACAAATCCTGGAAAAAGCAGTAAACTTTTGGTGACTTGGAAGGGCAGGAAGCATCTGGCCTTACCCCGGGGGGATGGGGACATAATGGATATTCGCACCCAGCTCAGGGGGCTTGGCTTATCGCTCACTGTGCTCTTCTCCTCACCACCCCCATCATAAGGGATAAGAAGAAATTAGTATTGACGGACTGTCCACTAAAGACACAGTTGGTGCTCACAGGGATTGGAAGTCGGACTTGAGTTCTGTCTCCTGCTGTTAACTGACTCATTTGAGCCTTAGTTTCCTTATCTGAAAGCATGAGGTGCTTTGCCACTGTAGTTCATCCCTCTGCAGAACTATGAAAACCTCCAGGTGAGGGCCCGTGCCTCGCTCGTCATAAACCCTCACGGTGCCCACCGCCTGCAGGTCCTCAGCTGACATTTGGTGATTGAGTCAGCGAACACAGATGGCTGAGACACAGGGGGACCATGCTACGGGGTGGGGATGGAGTCTAGAGGGGTGGAGAAGGTACAAGTAACTCAAACAAGTAAGAGGATCTAAAATGTGGCCCTGCTAAGTAAAGGTGCAAAACAGCTTTGTGCTTTGAGAGGCTGTATGACCTGAATTTCAATCGCAGGTTGTTTTTTTTAGAAGCCATTTACATGGGTGCCAAGATCACAAATACATCATTTAAGGATTTAAAGACCGTACATAAGCACTCTTTTTAGGCTTGGTAAGGCCAATGACCTCACA
Organism: Myotis davidii; assembly: GCF_000327345.1. NCBI lineage: Eukaryota > Metazoa > Chordata > Mammalia > Chiroptera > Vespertilionidae > Myotis > Myotis davidii. The sequence goes on from NW_006300370.1 coordinate 257,468, forward strand.
GGCAGAGGGAAACTTGCACCGGAAGTGGGTCTCCCTGTTTTGAGGATGCTCAGAACACCCCTCAGCCTCCCAGTCTGGCAATGGGGGAAGGGGCTGGGGGCTCTGCCCACTCCTGGCGGCAGTGAGCTTGCTCCTGGCTTGTTCGTTTTTCCAACTTGCAAAGCACATGATTTCATGTTCCCATTAAAGGTCAGCTTACTCATCTCACTGCCTCACGTCATTTAAAGAGTTCACTTTGGGCGTCTGCAGGCCTTTCTCAGCCAGGAGCCTCTCAGGGAAGCTGCCCAGGCTCTGCGTTGGAGGGAGAGAAGGAATGGGGGTCCCCAGGCTAAGTCCTCTCCTGCTCGCTGTCCGTCCTGCTCTTGCACCGAGAGCCAGAGGCCGGTTTATTGCTGCAGCTTCAAACATGCAAGGCGGGAACAGTGAGCACCGTTCCTTCAGGTGAAGGGAAAGCCTCAGTACCATTTGCAAAGCAGGAAGGGGAAACAGAAGGAAGTCAAGCGCGTCCAGATGGAGAGAGGGTCTAAGCCAGCGGTTCTCAACCTGTGGGTCGTGACCCCGGGGGGGCGGGTCGAACGACCCTTTCACAGGGGTCGCCTAAGACCATCGGAAAACACATATATAATTGCATATTGTTTTTGTGATTAATCACTATGCTTTAATTATGTTCAATTTGTAACAATGAAAATTCATCCTGCATATCAGATATTTACATTATGATTCATAACAATAGCAAAATTACAGTTACGAAGTAGCAACGAAAATAATTTTAAGGTTGGGGTCACCACAACACGAGGAACTGTATTAAAGGGTCGCGGCATTAGGAAGGTTGAGAACCACTGGTCCAAACCCATTTTGGGAGCAGGGACTGCACTCCCTTCTGGCTCTGTGTCTTCAGTTTGCTTTTCTGCTTTGCTATAATGCCCCCCCTTAGCCCAGGCTCTTGTGGGAGTTGCCAGGTGCCCTGTGTGTGGTCATCAGACCCTGACGTGGGAGGTGAAAGCGCTGAGCCTGCTCTCTGTGGGCCTGGCCTCTGGGCCCGGCTGGGTTATTGGACTCCCTGGTTCTGAATCCTATGTATCTCCGTCTGGTCTTGGTGAGGAGGTTGGGCTGCATAATTACCTGCATCTAAAAGGACCGATCCAGGTTTCCACATGTCCGTGTCCCCTGGTTTTCAAAGTAAGAAGAGACAAACTTGTTATGTAGGTGAACCAGCAGCCTCTCTCAAGTGACCCCCCAGGACGATCACCTTTCCAACGCTGTCAGGAAGTTCAGTGAAGGGCAGGGCAGGGGGCAGACTTTTGGATGAAGCAGCCTGAGATGTGTGGGATATTCCCATTGAAAGGCCTTGAAGCCCAAGACAAAAACGCCTTTGCTCTTTTCTTCCTCTCATTGTGCATGAAGGATCATGGAAAAGTAGGAATCCTGGGATTCAAGGGAACCTAAAAGGCCATCCAACCCAAACACCGCCCAGCATCCTTACCAGAGTGAGTGGATGGCTGGTGCTTGAATGCCTCCAGAGATGGGGAACTCATTAATTACACAACCAAAGTAGTGAATTCTTCTTGGACTATTGAGACTTTGAGGAAAATTTTCATTGTATCCATCTGAAATCTTTATCCACCATCCCTCCCTCCGCACCAATTAAACACACAGTGTGTACCCAACATTCTAGGTGCATTCGCCTCACCCGCCCATCTGTTTGTGTTCTCCTCCTTGGAACTTCACAGGAGAAATGTGGCCCCTTCGGGGAGCAGGCACTCATTTCCTGAGGCTCTGCTTCTCACCGTGCGCCTCACGCAGAATAAAGCAAGCGGCACCTGGCATTCCTTCTGCAGTAAAATATTTCATGCTCCCCCACCCCCTACACACACACTGGTGCTGGCTGATAAAGGAGAAAGGGTGGTTGGGAAGGGGAGATTCCTACCCCCAAGTCCCTGACCAGTTTGGGGGAATCATGGTTGAGAGGGGCTGGGAGGAACACTGGCATGTTAGGAAGCCTCAAAAAGACACCCAAACAGCTGTTTCTTTCCCTCCCTCCCTCCCTCCTTTCCTTCTTCCTTCCTTCCTTCCTTCCTTCTTTCCTTCCTTCCTTCCTTCCTTCCTTCCTTCCTTCCTTCCTTCCTTCCTTCCTCTCCTTCCTTCCTCCCCTATTCCCCCACCCAACTCCAACTCAGAAAGCCCAGAGCTAAGGGTGTAACAAACCGTTTTCTCAAAGCCATCACTGTTACTGCATGCTGGAAGTATTAACACACGCAAAAGAAGTGGTGTTTTTGTTCACACGTTTAAGATGGCAAGCTGTTTTGCAAGTCACTCTGTGCTCTTGCACATTCTGATTTAATGGTGAGAGCTGAGTTTAATTTAGCTCAGCCATTAACCAGGTGTGTGACCTTGAACAAGTCACATGCCCTCTGTGAACCTTAATTCCTTTGTGAATAACATTAGCAGATTGAGTGAGATGATTGCCAGGTTCAAAATATTTAGCATTTATATGTTTAAACATCCTGCTTCTTTAGCCTTATAACTCTATTGCCACCTACTGGTAAAAATATGCACTTTGCCCTTTCCCTAAAGAAAAAAAAAAGGTGCTGGTGACATCTGTTTTTGCCCAAGGCTTTCAGCACCTTGAAGGTTATGAAGAATTAGAATGCTGGGTGCTGTTACCTTAGCTGGGGAGAGATCGTTTCCATGCCTCTGCCTGTTGGTGCCACTTTCATTTATTTGGGACAAGTTTGAACCAGATCACTTTTATCTAAGAGCCGAGGGCTGGAAAATGTTTGGACAGCTGAGACTTGGTGCTTTTGGACTTGGTTGTAATGAGAAGGACGTAAATTTGTTAGAACATTTGTATTCCTGTGCTGGGGCATAGGGTGGTGTGGAAAAAGAAGCTGGAAGACCCATCCTGGGGCTACCAAACACTCGCCAGGCACTTGCGGGGCTCGCCCATCTTCTCTGACCTTAAGTCTCCTCGGCGAAGCTGAAGTCATAGAGACTTGTGCTCGGCCAGCGTGGCTCAGTGGTTGAGTGTCGACCTATAAACTAGGAGGTCACGGTTCAATTCCCAGTCAGAGAATGTGCCTGGGTTGCAGGCTGGATCCCCAGTGTGGGACGTGCAAGGGGGCAGCCGATCAATAATTTTCTCTCAACATTGATGTTTCTATTTATATCTTCTCCCTTTCTCTCTCTGAAGTCAATAAAAATATTTCTTTGAAAGGAAACAAATACAGGTTTTCTTTTCCCATCGACCTATGAACCAGGAGGTCATAGCTCCATTCCCGGCCAGGGGGCATGCACAGGTTTTGAGCTCGATCCCCAGTGTGAAGCGTGCAGGAGGCAGCCGATCAATGATTCTCTCTCCTCATTGGTGTTTCTCTCTCCCTCTCCCTCCCTCCCTCCCTCTCCCTCTCCCTTCCTCTCTCTCTGAAATCAATAAAAATATATTAAAAAGAAAAAAAAAGACTTGTCACCCTGCCTCACATGGAGGTAAATGTATCAGAAACATTCTGGAGTGTCAGGCACTGCTGGAAAAGGAGTTAATTTTGTGGCAGTTCTTGCTTGGTCATCTCATCGGGACGGTCAGTGTCTAAGGGAAGTACTGGTCCTGACTGATGTCCACAGTGAGAATGTAGAAACAGCATTTCCTGAGCGCGTACCTGGTGTCAGGCACTGACCACGCACCAGAGGAGGTTAAGTCACAAGAACCTGTGAGTTCGGTACGACGACGTTCCCATTTCACAAGCGAGGAAACTGCCGCCAGGGAGTGGCAGAGCGAACCTCAAGGCCAGCAGGCGGCTCTGGGGCCCGCACTTAGCCACCGTCTGTCGCCCGTGATGAGTCATTGCTTCAGTGGGTAGGCCCCTGAGTTGCTCGCTCCCTGGCACACCTCCTGCAGTGAGAGGGCCCGGACCATCCCGCACTAAGACCCCAGTGATGACCCGTGCAGTGGTCACAGCTGCTTCCGTGCCGCACATCTGGAAGTCACCAGCAGGGGACCCAGGCGGGAGCTGCAACACAGGGCCCTTCGGCTCCAAAGGTTTATGGGACAGAAGCAGAGGTGGCCCTGCCGCTCCCCGGTTTCTCCCCAGTGACTCCCCGGGGTGCAGTTTTAGGAGGAGGTGGTGCTCTGAGAGGCAGCTGGGGAACCTCCACGCCTCCCTCCATGCCTCCCCCCTCGCTGGGCCTGGCCTCCTGCAGCGGGGGCTGCACATTTCCCCTGACTACAGTAACCCAGGAAGCAGGCAGAGAGCAGCTGCAGCTGTTGGGTGGCTGCGGCCACGAGAAGGCTGAGGACCATCTGAGGCCTGGGCATGAGCTGTCACACCCGTGAAGCCGATAGGCCCCGTTTACAAACGGATCGCCCTCCAAACCTCGGTACGGGGTATTTGTTTGGGACCTGGCTGCCCTTTTCCCATGGAGATGACATTAAGTCCGTGGTTAGGTTTCCAGGCCAGCGAAGCTCATTGATCAAACAGAGCTCAGAGGGCTAAAGGAAGGTTCCAAGGAAAGTCACCTAGTCCTAATGTCAGTCATCAGGAGCACACCACCCCTGCCTCCTCCTCTGAAAAGGGCAGGAGCAACCAGGCTGGCACAGGTGGCTCCTGTCCGACTCCCAGGGCCTTGGTGGTGGTGGTGGGGGGGTTGGCATAGGAGCTGCTGTTATCTACAGTGTGTGGTGGGGGGTGCACTCCACCTGCAGGAGCCATGACAGGGCTTCACAGGCCAAGGGCTCGCTGGGAGGATCTGAGGTGCGCAGAGCAAAGCTGCAGCGATGATGGTGGAGGGGGAGCAGCAGCAGAAGTGGGTAGGATTTGAGGGTAGAAAGGGAGCTGGGAGCATCTGTTGGGTCAACGAGAGAGGATGTGATTATTGGGAGCAGGAGGAGGATGGAGAAGAAATGGAGGATAGAAAAAGGGAATGTGGTCAAATGCTGACAACAACCTGGGGTTGCTGGGCAGTAGAAAGTAGGACCTGGAGCCCGGCCAAGCATAGCTCAGTGGTTGAGCATCAGCCTATGAACCAGGAGGCTACGGTTCAATTCCTGGTCAGGGCCCATGGCCTGGTTGCAGGCTCAATCTCTGGTGTGCCGGAGGCAGCCAGTCGACGATTCTCTCTCATCATCGATGTTTCTTTCTCTCTCCCTTTCCCTTTCTTTCACAAATCAACAAAAATATGTTTTTTAAAAAAAATAAAAAGAAAAAGAAAGTAGGGCCTGGAGATAGGTCTTGTTGCCAACCATGCCCCTGGCCGTGCCCCTGGCCGTGCCCCTGGCCGAGCCCCTGGCCATGCCCCTGGCCGAGCCCCTGGCCGTGCCTGATTCCAGTGGCAAGAGCCTAGGCTGCCCAGGCCCGGGGGCCTCTCAGGCAGACCAGCCCCAGGAGAGCCCTGGGTGTCTGGACCGGCAGTTTTCTCTTTGACAGAACAGACAAAGCCAAGAGACGTTTTCTAGAGGTTAACACGAGGCCCGCAGTGTGTGTGGAGGGCGTGTCAGCAAGGGAAGCCGGGCGGGGCTGCTGAGTGGCGGGCAGCCTGGCCAGGCTGACACCGCCCGCCCGCAGGTTTCCGGAGAGCAGCTCCCGGAGCATCTGCCTTCGGTACCGGAGGGGATTGCACTGGGCCGGCCGATCCACACGCAGCCAGCAGTCTGCTTTCTTTCCCTCATGCTGCTCCCTGATGAAAATGCCCTGGTTCAGGTTTTCCTTGGAAGCCAACTGAGCTCTCTGTGGTTGGCCCTCCTTTTGGGGGTTGCAGAGGAGGCAAAGATCCTGGCCAAGAGGACAGGAGGAAGGAGTGCCCCATGCTTGGCTGCCTGAACGCTCCCCTGGGCCTATTAAGGCCTAAAATGGCCTTGCAGTCCTCGCCCCGCCCAGCGATCTGATTCTTAAGCCCTTTGTCCAGGACAGCAGCAGGCACGTTAGCAAGGCTGTAATTGTGAAGCTCGTAGAAGCTGCTAGCCCTGTCCGGGGACCTCATGGAGCCCCTGTGCCAATGGGCATCAAAGCAAAAGAGAACCTTCCGTCTCTCTAGGAGTCTTCCACCATGTGGAGGGCAAGCAGGGACCCCTGAGCAAAAGACAGACCTACTCTGTTTTCCTTGGAGGTCTGGGCCCATCCGAGCGCCCTGCGGCTGCAAAGGGAATAGTACTTGTATCAAATCTCTGAGCTCAGGGCCCAGAGGTAGTGGAAAGCCTCTAAGGCAGTGGTTCTCAACCTGTGGGGCGCGACCCCTTTGGGGGTCGAACGACCCTTTCACAGGGGTCGCCTAAGACCATCGGAAAACACATATGTAATTACATATTGTTTTTGTGATTAATCACTATGCTTTAATTATGTTCAATTTGTAACAATGAAATTGGGGGTCACCACAACATGAGGAACTGTATTAAAGGGTCGCGGCATGAGGAAGGTTGAGAACCACTGCTCTAAGGTCACTCAGTTCCCCCTTCTAATCGCCACAGGCTTCAACATCAAGAGAACTGCTCCATCCTCTGCATTTCCAGTGCTTGGGTCAGACCTTGAAGGGTGCACAGAAGGGAGCAGAGGGAGCCAGGGAGAGTCACAGTGCATAGGAGAAATCTTGGAGCGGAGGGAACATATTTCTGTTCCTCACATCTGGAAGTGCCAGGGCCACCTTAGCTCTGCCTTTCCTGGGGAAAGATAAAAATTTCTCCTCCTTTTACCCTAGTTCCTCAGGCATGAACCCTAGGGAGGATCCCTTTTCAGGTTTATAAGAGCCAGTTACTGAATCCTTAGGAATTTCTTATTAAACCCCCCACAAAACTGCCTCCAGGGAATGGCGATGAGCGAAAACTTTGCTTATGTAAGGCTTCCTTACTTTTCTTACCAGTTTCTTTACAAGTGGGGCCCTTGGGCTGTATCTTTTGTTGGCATAACCGGTGGAATGCTTTCTGTCCAAATCTAAATCAAATGGCAAGGATTTGGAAAGACAAAACCCTGTGTAAACAAACTTAACTTTCATCAGCTAGAAAGGTGAGTTCGGGTTCTTACCTGGATTGGCACGGGGGCTGTTTTGGCTGCTTGTGTAGGAGGTGGTGGACCAGAGATCTGTAATAACATTTGACTGGTCAGAGCATGAATGTTAATCTAATCGCAATCCTTCTTTCCATGATCTAACCTAAGAAGACGTTACCAAGGCCAGAACCAAGGGAAAGCTTTGTCCTTGGGCGGTCTGACCCTGCCCCACAGGAAGCATTGAAACGGGAAAAAAGAAAGAAAGGAAAAGGGTTGAACTTAAAACACTATGCAGTAATAATAACCCTTGTATTTCACTTCTTTCACGAAAGCACCATATTTTTATACTTCATTATGTCAGTAATTCTTCTCAATTGTGCCACTTCCAAGGCGGTTAAAGTAATCCTTCAACAGACATGTCACTTAACATTGAGCAATTTGCTTAAACTGTGTTACCGTGGCATTGATGCAAATAGCGTTAGCGCTTGGTGATTTTTAAAGGTACACAATGGGTTATCCTTAATTACTCTGAGAGAGGATCAAATAGGCTTCAGCATTCATCATTTATTGGGCAGTTTCTCTGAAGCAAGGTTTTAAAAGGGAGGACAGAGATGGGGGTGGAGGTTCTGTAAAGAGCAATGCAAAATCCCTTTGGGGGAGAAGGGGCCACGTAAAATCCAGCAGAGGGAAAGAACCAAATTTCATGGAGGGGAAGAGGTAAGAGGCCGTGGAAAACCATCAGCTTCTCTTGCAATCAGATCTATCTGCCATCAGTTTTCCATTCCCTTTGTCTTTGTTCCAATCATTTGGACACGAGACAGACTAGCTTTCCTTTCTAATTATAAAGACAACACATGCTTACTGTAAAAAGTATACTAAGGACAGTAAGAAATCACCTGCAATGTAATCCCTGTATTCGAGTGTCCAGTCCATCCTGGTATGCAATTTTGGTTTATAGAATTATATCCCCTTTTCTATGCAGCATTCGCACGCACAGCGCGCAGTTACGAGCGTGAGATGGGTGCCCGTGCTGTTCTGTAGCTGCTTCTTTAACCTCACAATCTGTCCCAGGCTGAGCTTCTGTCAGTAAGTGCACCTCGTCATCAAAATTTAATGGCTGTAGAGTAACTTCTTCACTGGTCTGGTGATGGACAGTTAAATCGTTTCCATTTAGTTTTCCTTGAGAAATGACATCCGTGTCCGGGCTTCTTTACACCCTTGGCTGGTAATTACCTGAGGATATATTTCTGGAAGTGCAAATTCTGGGTCATGTCTCCACACGCTTGCCATAACGGTGTGTTATCAATTTCCAGTGTGAATTGGTGAAAATGACGTCTTACTGCTTAATTTGCATCTGTTTTATTCTCGGTGAGGTCGAACATCTTTTGTTCTATTTATTGGCCACGTAATAGTTCTTGCACTTTAGCTTTGCCTGGTCATGACCTTCACCCATTTTTCTTTTGGAATGTTTGTTTTCCTATTTGTAAGACTGGATTTTAGGAAAAACTTTCTCCCGACACCTTAAGGAAATGAAACCTTCAGAGATGAGGGAAATGTTGGTAGACAGGGAAGTTGCATGAGGAAGGGAAGGGCAGTTACAGATGCTGGTCGCCTTCCTGTCCCAGGTTTCACCACTTCCTTCTCCTTTCTAACACCTGTCAAGAGGGTGGAGTGGCGTAGAAAGCGGATCAGAGCCATCACTGTGCCTTGCCACTAGGTGGCGCTCTGCTTCCCTCATTGGTCTACCCTTCCTTGTGGAGGCATTGAATCTGCTAGATTAGCTGAAGCAACCATGGAGCTTCTTAAAATGAACCTGACCAGGAAAGCCATGCTGGGCAAAGACACTCGACATTGCAGACCTGGTGGATTCAGCTGACTCTGCAGGTGGGCCCGGAGGGATTGTTCCATCTTTTCCAGAACTTTTCCCTCAGCGTATCTATGGATATGGTTGTCTAGGCTGCCCCCTCTGGTCCTAGGATGCAGCTCTGTGGCCTCTTGACTCCTGTGGGTGCCAATATAGTCCTTGGCTTCTACCTGAAGAACGGCCTCACTCCTGCCTGGGAGAGGAGGTCTCTGTCACTCTGGCTCTTGGGACCTCTTATCCCCAACCTTGAGTTGCTCCTCAATATCTTGTTAGCTTTGCACATTCGTGGATCAGTAAAGGGGCCATGATGAGACCTTGGTGTCCAGTCCCATCTTCACTGGAGTCCTTCCCCCTACATCAGCTCCTCTTCCCCTGTCTTTTCCTGCCACAAACTTTCTACTAAAATCCCTCCAAGTTCCTATGTCCCATCTGAGAGGCAGCTCTGTACCTCAGTGTAAAGCAAAGATGAGTCATGGACCCCAAAGGCAGATTGTTCCTGTCCCACCTGCACATTTCTCATGTGTCCTAAGCTAAAGCGACCTGCTACAGGGACCCTGGTGGGATGTGTTCACCAATGTAGCCCAAGATCCTAGAACAGTGCCCGACACATAGTAGACATTCAATAAATATTTGTCGAATAAATAAATGAATTGGATTTTACTGGAACACCCTCATTCACAACCACTTCTTAAATCTTTTGACTAAAGTCAAAATAAGAAAAAACAAAAACAGAAAGCCAACCTTGATAAATACAGTAACAGGAACCCCGTTGTCTATCAGCCGCAGGGTTACTCTCTTACAGGAGGCAGATTATGTTCAGCTCATTTGAAGAAACAGAGGAGTTATTTGTAAACTAAAGATTGTATAGTTGGGATAAAATATCACAGAAAACATCTATAGCCATATATTAAGATAGGCATCTATAAAAGTAGATTGGTGGTTACCTAGGGCTGGAGGAAGGAGAGATTAGGGTGATACAGTGAATGACTCAGTTGGGGTACAGGGTTTCTTGTTGGGGAGATAAAGCATTCTAAAAGTAATTGTTGGTGATGATTGCACAACCTTGTGAATATACTAAAAACCATTGAATTGTACATTTTCAATGGGTGAATTGTATAGTAGGCAAAAAGTATCTCAATCAAGTTGTTATTAAAAAGACATAGCCCTTCACACATCAGTTTTCACTTCTCTTCAGTCCTACAGAAAGTCCTTTAAGTAGGTAATATAAGCTTTTAAAAGTCCTCTCTCCCATCCCCCTCCATGGCCTGGCTCCATTCTTAGCAATTACTGGGCATACTGCATGGACGCTCGCTCTGAGAGTGTCTGTCCAGAACCCTTGGGTTCGCGCAGGTGGACACTCTATCCACTGTGGGCTCCATTACTTGCTGTTAATCACAGTGGGAGTTGTCTGTGTCTAATCTTGCCACCCATCCATGTCAAGATGGGTCAGGCCTGCTTCTGTGATCTTCATTAGCACCTGGGTGTGGTTTATGGCAGGGATGCCTCCTGTGAGGGGAGCCACAGGATGCCCGGGCTGCCAGGGCTCAAACCCAGCTGTGCCACTGCCCCGCTGTGTGATCTGGGACCAGTTTCCTCGTCTCCTTACGCCTTGGTTTCCTCATTGTCAACACACTGGATCAGTCAAATGGAAGGTGACATCTGCGTGATGGGGTTGTTGTGAGGATTTAATAGGCTGACGTTTGTAAGATGCTTAGGAGAGTATGTAGCACATTTAAAGTGCGTATTTGTACTTGTTAAATAAACAGATGGAATGAGAGCTGGTTGGCTCTGATACGGAGGGGAAGGGCCGTGCTGTGTGGCCGGAATGTTCGGAAGCTGGAGGTGAGGCTGAAAAGGACAAGTTCTGAGCACCTCCTCCTCGAAGGACAAAGTGGCCCCAGGAGGGAAATATTAGGACAAATTGCTGAGACAGCGGTGACACTCCAGTGGAATTTTCCACCCCCTTCCCAGAAGGCCTGTGGAAATGAGGAGGCGCTGGTGAGCCAGGATGGCTTACATGCACACGTAACTGTGCAGAGGGAAATATTGATGTGAGAGAAACGCATTGATTGGTTGCATGAGCCCTGACCAGGGCCCGGTCCGGGGAAGAGCCTGCAGCTGAGGTACATAGAAACTGGAGATTGGGTCACCAGTGCACTCTTCAGGTTGTGTTTGAGGTAATACCGAGATTGAGCCCATAAACTAGACTTTGGTAAAACCTTAAGCTTTACTTAAGAAATGGATACAAGTAGGAAGACAAAAAGCAGTCAAAAAAGGAATAAAGATTTTAGCTATCTGGCTTTTCCTAAAGGGATTTTTTTGGTTTTATTTGTTTCTAATATTTGAAAGCTCCCAGGAGTTTATAATCTGTCACGTAAAACAAAACAGAACTCAACAGTGTTTACAGAGAAACCTCCCATCCCTTCAGCTGAGCTTTTGGAGAAATGGGGATTCTGTAATGGGAAAGTTTCATGTGATATTCTACCTTCAAAAGTATGATAACAAAGATCCTATTTTTAAATCTATTTAAAACGCTTCCTATACAGTTTGCTTATTAGCTCTTAGCTTGATCCTAAACTATTATTATTGGGCTCATGTTTACCCCTTAAATCTGGGAGAACACATACCCCTGGCCCAGGTCTCAGGCATTCCTCCCTCACCCAGCTCCAGAGGTGGGAGATAAGCACTCCACATAGGCTTTCAGACAGAGGGCTAATCTTAAAGCCAGTCTCCCGCTTTCTTGCACATGGAAACACACAGTGTACCTACTGACCCAGCTCCCGGCTCCTGTGGCCCACCGGCTGTGGTCTGGGGCTGCTGACGGCGGAGCCTGCAGGGGGGGATGGCTTGGGCAAGGTGGTGTGGGTGCCTTCTGCAGAGGTGGTCCCCGGTACCTGCATCAGGGTCACTGGCTGTGCGGTTGTCCCTGGAACTGATGGCTTCTGATAGGCTTTTGTGGTCTCATCTGTAAAAAAAAATGAAATTACACTGGGGCCTATCAAATAGCCAGTAGACTCTGCAGGACAGATGTAGAATGAAAGTTTGTTGGACACTAGCTTATGAGCAAAGACCTGTGCTAGCGGCTGCGGAGGGCGAAACTTACCTGCCCCACAGGGATGGAGCAATAAGCCAATACACAGACCAAAGATTGAAGAACAATAAAGTAATTAAAGACAGTTCAAACCTCAGAGATGTGGATAAGGCAGAACATGGGTAATTGCCAAGTTAATTTTCCAGACACTAGAGGCCATGGTCTTAACCATACTTTTTTGATATTTCAATTAGCATTGGTCCAGGGATAAAAGGCACTCTAGTGTTCAGTTACTTTTAGAGAATGCATTCTAGATTTCTACTTCATGACTAGTCAACTAACTCCTCTGGGCCTCAGTTTCCTCATCTGTCCAATGAAGTAAGAGAACTAGTTAGATTGTAAGGATCATGTTGATTCTGCGAACCTGTGCTCTTCATCCATGTGTGACACTTTAGATTGCTTTCACAATTTTTAATGAGTTTGTTACTACTCTGGGGGCTCTGGAAGTATTTCTGATGGTTTAGGGCAAGGGGACATGTGGCAACCCCCTGGGCATTGTCTTCAGAAGCATGGGTTTGTGCTGGAAGGAAACACAAAAGGGTCCCACAAAGTGAAGAGCACCCCAGTCCTGGGAGGACAACAGCCCCCTCGAAAATGCCTGGTGGATCCAGGCATGGGGGTTATGCCAGCCTCTCCATCTGACCGTCTGTATCTCTGACAGTTCTGGAGGCCAGGAATTGGAAATAGGTGTCACCCGTCTGAACTCAAGGTGTCAGCAGGACTGAGCTTTCTTGGGAGGTTCTTGAGTAGAGGTTGTTTCCTGCCTCTTCCATTTTCTGGTGGCTGCTGTCATTCCTGGGCTTGTGGCCACACTACTCCAATCTTAAAGGCCAGTGTCCTCAATTTTCTCTGCTCCATCTTCAATTGACCTCCTCTGTGTGTGTGTGTGTCAGATCTCCCTCTGGTTCACTATTATAAGGATACATGTGATTGCATTTAGGGCCCACCCAGATAATTCAGAATAACCTCCCCATCGCAAGATCCTTAACTTTATCCCCTCTGCAATGCCCATTTTTGCCATGTAACATTCACAGGTTCCAGGGATGAGGACATGGATATCTTTGGGATGGGGTGGGGTGGCGGGGTACATTTCAGCCTACCACAGCATCCTAGCTCTAGCCTTAACTTGGCTCATGGTTGGTGTGTCTCAGGTACACTGATCAGCAGGCATAGGGGGTAATATCTGAGATGAAAAGGTGGGACCCTCTTTGTGGGAACCACCCACCTTCCTCTCTGACATTGTGCAGCATGCTGGGAAACTGCCTACCAGGGCCCCAGGCCAGCTGTGCTGAGGGATGTGTGGCGAGTTATTCAAATCCACTGCTCAGCACTGGCACCTGCTCATTCCCCACCCTGACACTCTCACCTCCTGCGCCAACCACAGCACTGACTTGGGGGAGCAGTCAGCACACAGCACCCTCCCTGCTATGGGCTGGATCCGGTCATCTGGTCTGCGCCTACGGGCATCGGCCTGTCAAGGCAGGAAGCAGATCCCACCTTTAAGTCTACCTAGACTGTGCCAGACAAATTGCTAAAGAGCTGGCAGCGGCTTTGGGGTTCGGCCAGTCTTCACGCCATCCATGGGCAAAACTCAACCTGTGATTTATGGCGTTTCCATGACTTTGAAGGACTTGAGCTCTCGTTACAAGTCTTCGGGAAGTTTCTAATCTCTCTAAAGGTCTCTTCTGTCTTACCCTCTGGTAAGTGCTACCAGCTTTCATGCCTCTTTAGGGAGGTGCAGCCCAGGTCCAGCCTACTTCATAGAGGAAAAAGCCATAATAGAATCATTGTCTATTTTTTGAAATGGGATATAATTATTACTTTAGTAAAAGGCGAAAGATTTATATGATCTGAAGAGAAACCAGAGTATTACTTTAGAGAGAAAGATATAAATAAATGGACAGTACACTTTACTTGCAAATTGTGAATCAAACACCTGTTTATACTGAGCTCAGAGGAGCTCGAGGCTGTAGCCAAATAACGGCTGTTTGCCTCTGCCTGGGGAACAGCATTTAAATCTAAGCGACGCCTGTCCAGCAGGAGCTGTGCAGCCAAGTCAGGGTGCTTCCTGTTTTCCGAGTGAGAGAATTTCCCAGGGAAGAAGGCTGTGATGCTTTGAGAGGTCATGCTAACCTGATTTACCTGTTAACTCACATTCCTGGGGAGATGAAGTATGTTATAGGGGCCTGCTGAGACCTGAACAGCTGCTGGCCTCACATCTCCCACTCTCCTGCTTTCCCCATATTGCTACAGGAATTTCATCACGTAAGGAAGAGTAGCAACAAAGGGGCCACCCTTTTACGATTCTCTCTGGATATTTTATTTGAGTGGGTGAAATTAACTCCATGGTGAGACTGGTACATTGGAGGTGTTCCATCTATGGTTATTGAATAAATGAATAAAGAATGAATGAATGAACTTAATTTTCCCCACTATGACAACTCTACAAGATCTTGTAATAGGATAGCACTACCCGGTGATCATGTCATTGGAGATAGAGAAGGTTTGGTAGAGGGGACAAGTGACATCAGCAATACTTGACTTGATGTTCTAACGATGGCTTTTCCTCATTTTAAATGTATGTGCAAGAAAGCCGGTCTGGCTTCGCCACCCTCCTCTTGGATGTCAGTCACTCAGGCGTGTGGAATGAGTACTTGCCGGAAGTAGGTGGTGGTGAGCTGGGCCATGGCACTTGGGGTAGACAGAGAAGTTTTGGAATGATCTCTGATGTGGAGTATGTAGAAACCCAACGGGTTTTATAACCTAAGCTGCCACTTGGCTGTAAAGTCTCTCCCCCTCATCTCTCTCCCCACTCTTTACCTTCTCTGAGGGGTGCAGTCAGTGTTTGCGTGTGGCATGGGGTAGTTAGAGGGGTGCCCTTGGGCAAGGCAGGAAACATCCCCTCATCTGGAAGTGGGGGCCACTGGCCCTCTGCCGCAGGGTCTCTGAGGTACAGGCGTCTGGCAGGGAAAACGCTTGCTCATCGGTAGCTACCGTCGCAGGAGGTTGTCCGGGTTCCCTCGTGGTCTGGATTCTGGCTGAGGCCCAGAGCGGAGCCAGAGGTCCCAGTGCCCATTCTAAATGAGGGCAGTGCCACTGAACTTCCCACGGGGGTAGTGGGGGGCATTCGATTAGAATCTGCGCGATCACCAGCCCCACATCACCGGGGCCAGTCAGCAGAAGGACTGAAGCGTTGGTGTTAGTGGCCACTATTTGGGGACAGCTGTGTTCAGGACCTTTCCTCCTTCCTTCTGGCCCTGCCCTTCCCAAGCCACAGGAGGGAACTTCCAGGAACTGGCTCACCACGACTGCAGGGGCCTGAGGGAGGGAGATGGGCCTCTCTCTCCTCCGATCTTGCTGAGCCGCGCCACCCACGGGCCCACCTGGTGCACTGCAGAAGCAGGCTTGCAGAAAAAGTTTTGAGGCGTATTCTTGGAGTCTAGAAGTACTCTCCCTCTTAGTGTAAAATAGGGGGTACTTGACATGTGGTCCCTAAAGTTGGGGGGCTTACTTGAACATTAGGATTGTTTCTGAAGGGGTGAGTGCAGGGCTCAGAAGGCCAAAGGTGAAGTGAGACCCTAAAGTTGGGGGGCTTACTTGAACATAAGGATTGTTTCTGAAGGGGTGGGTGCAGGGCTCAGAAGGCCAAAGGTGAAGTGAGACGGGAAGGGAAAGGTGACCTCACCCCATCCTTGCTCTCCTCAAACCCTGAGAGGAGGAAGACAACCCCAGTCCTTCCCGTGGCTCTGTGCCAAGCGGCTGTTGAGCCAGGGAGCGGACCTGACTCAGGTGAAGAGTGGGCCCCGCCGCTGGCCCAGCAGGAGGGGGCCAGGATGCAGCTGAGCACCGTCCTCTGGCCCCAGACGTATCCACGTCATCACCTCCCAGAAATCACGGAGAACTGCTGGTCTCGATGAGACAATAGAGCGGCCAGGGACGATCTCCCTCCATCAGCTGGTCAGGCTGTATGGACCTCTGTCACCTATTCCTCCTCTCTGTGCCCACACAAAAGAGGGCAGGAGCGAGATCACAAATGGTCCCTGAGCCACCACAGTCTGCTGCCAGCGTGGGGGTAGGGGTGGGGAACGGGTGTATCCTTGCACTTCAACCACAACAAGGCTAGATAGCCAGAAACATTAAGATGCCATTAAAGATATAGTTGAAGGAACTGGGGGGGTGGGGGGTGGGGTGAAAAACAGTTGCTATTTGTATCCCAAGGCCTCTCAAATCAAGGCTCTTTAAATACACTGTTATTAGCATAAACATACAGATTAATGGTATAGAGAGAGGTTTCTGGAGCCACACTGTCTGGGTTTGATTCTTGGCTCTAGCTGTGTGAAAAAGGGCAAGTTGCTGAACTTCTCTGTGCTGTATTTTCCTTCAGCTGTAAATTAGGGCTAAGAATAGTATCTACCCATGGTGTTGTTGGGGTGATGGAATGCAGTAATCAGCTCTGGGAACAGTGCCTGGCACACAGCAAATACTAGCTTCTCACACTATTGTTGCACCATGTTCTCCCTAAGTCCATGAACAAAATGGGCCAGCCCAGCAAGTTTCTGGGAACAATGCAAAATCCCATTATAACGCAACGCACCGCTTCTCTTTGTGCGGGAGATGAAAGACCCCACAGACACTGCTGCAGAGCACACTTCCCGCTCTAACACAGAAGCCTAGAGAAAGGTATTTTCTTGGCCTGAGGTTTACATGATGCTAGGTCCCAGCTCAGAGGCAGCGTGTCTGTGGCCTGGGTGATTCAGATTCGCTGTTTGCTGTTATCTCCTCAGCCACATCCTCCCTTCCCTTCGTTTCATACCTAAGTGAAGACAGCTTTTCCCTTTCAGCTGCCTGGGAATATTTCCAGACAGAATGCCATGTCATCTTCTAAAGGAACAATACAATAAAATTGAAGGCAGCAGCATTGAAATCTGAATGAATGACATAAACAGAGATAATCTGGGAATTGGGAAAAAACAACAACAAAAAGCCTCATTCCTCTGCCCCAGCCCTCCAATCCCATTGATTTCTGGACCCATCTTGCTGGCATCTGTTAAAATATTACTGAAGTCAGTGGACCTTGCCCGGTGAAGATGTTAATTGCTGCACTATCTCCTCAGACACAACATTGCATGTTTACGAACTCAGATTTAGATGAAATCACTCATGAATACTTGCCTGCTTTGGCAGCTGGGCTTTTCGCTGATGAATATGTAAGAGCCGACGGGTAGGTTACGCCCTTTTGGGGTTTACCTTCTGCAAAAGAGAGAAGAAAGATTTATTTCTAGAACTAGAGGCTTTAGATGGCTCTGTTTTGATAAGCTGCTTCCCTCCTTCCAATTTGTCTTGAGTTCAGTGGTATCAGTTCGTCTCCCCCGTGCTGAATTGTTGATTACAACACACAAGTCCAGTGGCATTGTGCTTTCCCGGACAGCCGGTGCTGTATTAATATTCGAAAGGAAGCAATGAAACCTCCGTGACTCAGAGCTCACATTAGCATCCACTGCCCATGAAGATGTGACGTGGAAGCTGAGGTTTCATACATGTGGCTTTGAATGTTTAATTAGGTCAGGAGATGGATGTGAAAACATTCCCCATGCCCCCCGTCAGATGTTGGAGCTCTGGCCACAGGCTGGCTATGCCTGAACGGCTGCCTCTCACTTTCATGGACCCCGTGGGATCCATTTGAATTCCATGGCCCTACAGAAACCTGGAAGCCAGGAAACGAAAATGTAGATCAGCCTTGACCATAAGCATTAGTTGCCCACCCAGGGAGAGAAAGTTAGGTGCCAGGCAAGAAGGAATGCTAATGTATAGCAGGGAAATAATGGAGACATGGAAAACAAGACCAGCCTAGCTGGTTTGGCTCAGTGGAGATAGAGTGTCAGCCTGCGGACTGAAGGGTCCCGGGTTCAATGCCGGTCAAGGACACATGCCTGGGTTTTGGGCTCGATCCAGTAGGGGGCGTGCAGGAGGCAGCCGATCAATGATTCTCTCTCATTGTTGATGTTTCTATCCCTCTCCCTCTCCCTTCCTCTCTGAAATAAATAAAAATATATTTAAAAAAGAAAGACACTTCTAGCCATTGCAGAAGCACAAGTGTTTATTATCATTGGCCACAAGGGTTTTCGGTTATATGTCAGGAGATGAATGAGGGGATGTGGAAGTTGAGATTTATAGGGAATAATCTCAGCAGATTGATATGCTCATGGAATTAATTTTTCTTTTAAACCTCTGTTGGGATTCTTGGATTGCAGCTAAGTACTTTAGATCAAAATACTCTTATTTAGCCAGGAGCAACTTGGTAAACACCTATGTGGAGATTATATTTCTCTCCATACGCAACAAATTTGTATTCTAGACATAGCATTTTCATAAGGCCCCTATTCTGAATTCTTTGTTTCTGAATTCTTTGTTACAAGGCAAACCTCATAGTACTGTGGTTGACGACTTTCCACTCTCTGACTTAGGAAGCAGTCTAGTTTGTATCCTAAGTGTGCAGCGGGAGGAGGGGGCGGGGGGAGGGCAGGCGAGGAAGGGGATTGTTTATTCTTTTTATAAAAATACCAGCTAATGAATGTGGAAGAAATGACAGAATTAGAACAACTATAATTGCTGATGTAATTCTTGCTGCAGCAAGGATCAATAGATGTTTACACCACTGAGTGATTTGTTGGGAAACAAGCTATTCATGCTGTTTCGAAGTATCACCCTGCCGGTTGCTTATTAATTATGAGGTATTTTCAGCATGGAGAGGGAAGGTAATGTATCCAATTAATCAAATTTAGCCTCACCAACTGGACACATTACCATTATGTGTCTTCTGATATGGTCATTGTGATATGACATAATGGATATGCCAGGATGTTACCTGTATAGTATCCTTGCCAAAATATTTAACCTGAATCCCATCAGGAGGAAAAAATTGGACCTGTGTGTGGCCCAGATTGTGGGACATACTACTAGACAACTGGCTGGGACTTCAAAAATGTCATTGCCGTTCATGACCAAAAAGGTAATGTGTTGAGATAGTTCTAGATTGAAGGACACCAAGTAGACGTGACAACTAAATGCAATGGATGGTCTTTGGATTGTTGATCCAAAAAAGAAAGAAATTATTCTGAAGACTATTTTAGGATAATTGATACAATTGGATAGAAACTATTTATTAGATAATATCTTATCAATGCTAATGTTTTAGATATGGTGTTGGTTTTTTAGGAATATGTTCTTGCTCTTGCAAGATGAGTGTTGAAGATCAAGTGTCATGATGCCTGCCAGGTTTAGACAAAATACAGGCAGATGATAGGTAAACAAATAGACAAAGCAAATATAGCAACATATTAACAATTGGTGAATCTGGGTAAAGGGGATCTAGATATTCATTATATTCTTGCAAATTTTTCTGTAAATTAAAAAAAAATTTCAAAATAAAAGGTTAGATTGGAGCCCGACTAGCGTGGCTCAGTGGTTGAGCATTGACCTATGTATGTACCAGGAGGTCATGCGGGGGGCATGCAGGAGGCAGCCGATCAACGATTCTCTCTCTCATCATTGATGTTTATATCTCTCTCTCCCTCTCCCTTCCTCTCTGAAATCAATAAAAATATTTTTTTAAAAAGGTTAGGTTGGGAAAATTCACAAATATAATAAAAGGGTTGGGGGGGAGGTCATGATAATACAAAGATACTTTGTTACTTTTTCACTGTGAAATCGTACTAGTCACTAGCTCACCGACATTACCTCTTTGGAAAAGGGGAGAAAAGTGAAAATGATTTTCTACAAAAATCCAGTAGAGGTAGATGGTGAAAACTGATTGACTAGTGCAACAATCCTATCTAATAAAGAGGGAATATTGACCCTCTAATTGACCCTCATGCCATCGCAAAGATGGCGGCGCCCATAGCCAATAAGGAGGGAATATGCTATTGACTGCCCCGCCCTCAAAGATGGCGGCACCCAGTCCCCCTCAGCCCCCCAGCTGCCCGGGGCGACCTGAGGCTCAGGTAACCGGGGCCAGCTGAGGCTTTTGCTGCCGGCAGTGGCAGCAGTAGAGGTGTGATGGGGGCATCACCTTCCCCTGTTCCTATCTGTTTATTTACTAGAAATCTCGAGGAATAAGGTTCTAGATCTGAGGCTCATTTGGCATAACCAAAGGAATAGTTAAAAAAAACACAACACCCAAGTTATTAAGTGTAATTCACTTAATTAAAAAGTTTGATTAGGCTTACAGAGAGCTGCAGTGTGTTTAACATGAGTAATTGGAGCCTTTCAGTATTTCCAGACTGCAGTGATTTATCACTGTAATTATAACTCATTGTTTGATGATCCTAATTATGAGGAGAATCCTTCAGGTTTTATGAAATGAGGTGGGCCATGAATTAAAGCTCACAGCACATTGGAAAGAGCACATTTTGTCCTAAGAGGTTACTTAACCCAAGCACCCGTGTTAGCAGCATCCCCCGGAGTGAGGGCGTACCTGAGACGACAAAGGATTCCCTCCAGCGGGGTAGGGATAAGGACTGGACGCCGTTGGAATAACTCTCCCTGTAGCCAGACTGGCCAGCTACTTTCTGAACAAGTACTTTCCCTCCTGAATTATCGAGCACACCACTGTGAAGAGAAAAGAAATGTTTTGAAGAAAGAACAGAACAAATATTGTTTGATGTGATCAACAGAAGACCAAACCAGCCTCCATCTTTATTTAGAGATAGGAAAGCAGCGAGATTAAGAAAAGGGTCACCTTGACCTGCAGCCCAGCCCCCAAGAACGTGCCGCCTCCACATGGCCCAGCAGCCACCTCCCAGCCCCGATGTCCTTCTTTTTCTTATTGCAGGACCTGTTCGTTCCGTCAGGAATTTCTCTTTGCCACCGTGCCTCAAATTTCTTTTCCCTGGTTTCCTCATTCCCACTCGTTCTTTCTTTTTGATGTTATTAATCCTCAAAGATATGTTTCTGTTGAGTTTTAGAGAGAGTGGAAGGAAGGGAGGGAGGGGGAAAGAGAGAAAAACATTGATGTGAGAGAGACATCAGACGCCTATTGTTGTGTTGGCTGTTGTCATTTTTTTATTTGACAATCTAAGGCAGTGGTTCTCAACCTGTGGGTCGCGACCCCTGAAAATACATCCTGCATATCAGATATTTACATTACGATTCATAACAATAGCAAAATTACAGTTATGAACTGGCAATGAAAATAATCTTATGATTGGAGGTCACCACAATATGAGGAACTGTATTAAAGGGTCACGGCATTAGGAAGGTTGAGAACCACTGATAAGGGAAAAGAGGTCAGTGCTCCTGACTAAATAGTCAGGTTTTGGATGTTTGAAAAATTCTGCACATGCCCCAGCCAGGACAGGATCTAACCTGCAATCCAGGTATATGCCCTTGACTGTGACTCGAAGCTACAACCCTTCCATGCACAAGCTGACACTCTAACCAGTTAGCCACACTGGCCAGGGTCCCATTCGTTCTCTTAAGTAAAACCTCTTTCCTGACAATTTCCAATTTCATTGTGTGACATCACAGAATGAATCCAGTTATTTCAAAGGGTGTGGTATGAGGTTTTTAAAAGCAAATTATTCCTTTTATTTTGGGCTAGAAAGGTGTGCAGCTAAGTTAAACTCTTTAAAAGTGTCCTCAAACACTGGAATTGTTTATTTCATTTCTAGGTTTTGAAGGTTTTGGATCCTGACATGATGTAACTGACGCTCAGTTCTGGTTTCTGAATATCATTTTCACATTGTCGTCCCCTGGCCCCAGAGGTTAACGTGGCTCTTTGGGTGTCTGTAATTTATGGCACAGGGGAGCTAAAAAACACTTAGGTTTGTGTTTATCAACACCCTTCCTTCCCTCCAGGAGTAGTGGTTGCCATTTCTTGCTCACCCGCCTTATGGGAGTCAACAACGTTCAATACTCAGCTTCATGACCCAGAAGAAAAGAAAGTGATAATAATACTTAGCATGTACAGCACTAAATTGCTTTAAAATCATCCCCATATATCTGCGATTTTCAACCAGTGTGCTGCAAGAAGTTTTAAAACATCCCAAACCTGACTATTTTCAGGGGCACTGACCTCTTTTCACTTAGATTGTCAAGTAAAAAAATGACAACAGGCAACACAACAATAGGTGTCTGGTGTGAATGAATCAAAATCATACCAATTGTTTTGGCAGGTCGGCAAAAAATCTAGTATATTTTTTGGTGTGCCGCAGAATTTTAGTAATTAGTTTAGGTGTGCCAGGAGAGGAAAAAGGTTGGAAATACTGGTAGCTGCCGTATATGGTATCTCCGAGTCCCTCAGCAAACCCATGAGTTGTGGAGTTGAGTGAATGTGTTATTCCCAGATCGTAGAAACAGACTTAGAGAGGTTAGTGACTCCAGATTTTGTAACTAGTAAATTTCAAGGCAGGGATTTGAACCCAGGTCTAAGTGACCTGGAATCCTGGGTCTGTCCCACTGGTCACAGTGGCCTCTTGGGTTCAAAAGCACAGGTACCTCCTGGCGCCAACTCCTCATGTCCTTGCAACTCTGCTGTTGCTTCTCTCAGGAGCTCTCAGAATCCGTGACCTCACTTCTCCCGGCTGCAGCAGGGCTGGTCTCAGCTCCCCTGACAGACCCTGGTTTTCTCACTGTCTCAGTTCAAGCTGCAATGTTTGCTCTTAGAACCTGGTTCCCACTTCTGCCTCACTGGATCCCTAGCCCCGCCTTCCCCACCGAGATTGACAGGACTTCCCTAGGCCCCTTCCTAGCAACACCGTAAGTCCTGCCTCCCAGTTGAGACTCTGATTTCTTTTTTGTTTTTTAAAGATATATTTTATTGATTTTTTACAGAGAGGAAGGGAGAGAGATAGAGAGTTAGAAACATCGATGAGAGAGAAACATCGATCAGCTGCCTCCTGCACACCCCCAACTGGGGATGTGCCCGCAACCCAGGTACATGCCCTTGACCGGAATCGAACCTGGGACCTTTAGTCCGCAGGCCGACGCTCTATCCACTGAGCCAAACCGGTTTCGGCGAGACTCTGATTTCATTTCATCTTGTGTTGTTGCCTAAACATTTCTTGAGTTAATTTGGTCTCCGGCTAGATTGGAAATTCTCGTATGGGAATGACCGTGTTTCATGCTTCTGTGATTAGCAGGCCTGTCGATGGTGTTGGGCTCTGCTACCCAAAGCCAACTGGTAAGCTTTAGGGTTGTGGGAGCTGGTTCATGTCACATCAGTAGCTGGAAATCAGACACGATGGGAGAATTTATTCCACCCAAATCGGTAAATCAACAACCCCAACCTTTTTGGAGAGCCGGTGGTTAAACATTTACCGGCATACCAGTGGGGTATCCGGAAACTTCTAATTTTAAAATAAATTATCCCGTGGTCTCTTTACTCATAATTAATGGGGGAAATAAAAATAACTTATGGCTTTTTATTTTCCCCCAGAGAAATTATTCTGCTCTTGGATTTATGTTCCATTGTATTGAGGAAGTATGTGTGTGCCCTCCCTGTACCGGCCACTCAGAGTGAGGGAGGGGGCCCGTGCTGTGCTTTCCTCGGGCTGTTGGAAAGGCTTGTGGAGGCCTCCAGGGTTCTTACGATGGACTTGTGGACGTTACGTAAGACTGAAAACCCAGACTCAGGGAAAGGTGTAGGTGTAGACCTATTGTGCTCCCGTGAGGTGCTCTGGTTGTAGAAGAGCATGAGCCTCATCTTATGGACTTAACTGGAGGGTGAGGACATTCCCAGACATTCTCCCAGAGAAGGGCAGATCCCGGGAGGCCAGTGGCCTGTAAACTACAGGAGGCAACAGCAGTCCAGGGAGGCGAATGCACCAGGCCCTTGACCACCCTAGGAGATCCTGGAGGAGGGACAGAGCCTGAAGTGTGTCACCTGGGCTCTGGGCTGGAATCGTGGACATGACTTCTCATCCTGAATGTGCAACTAACTAGCAACTTAATGGACTTCCCTGTGCTTCAGTTCCTCTTCTAACAAATGGGGACGCTAGTAGCAGCCTCATAGGGTTGAGATGATGCTAAAAGGCGAGAATTACAGTGTAAGGATTACTGCCCTTCTGATGACGTCTTTGGTGAGGTCACATGAACTCGCATGGCTCTGTCCTGCATAGGAAACATGGAAAGGCCAGAGAGAACCAGAGTGGTTGGTGGAAACCAGTGCCAACCATCTCAGATCACAGTTGGAAAAATACAGGCACCTTAAGACAGGCTCAGCCTCTGCAACAGAGGTCTGTGTCTACACAGACACATGGGAGAGAGCTGATGTGGTGGAGCTGTGGGCACGCCCATGGGCGTGAAGGATGAATGTGAGCATGCACACACGTGCAGGTATGTTTGGGAGGCATGCACGTGTGTATTAGTGCACGTGCAGGTGTGTATATAAATCTTTACATACCTCTTTTCTTTTGGCATGAAATTGACTTCAGAGTGAAAGCAAAATAATGTTATTCCATAGTCTGGAGTTAAGAAACAGCGTTTAGTGTTGTTTTTCTTTAATATTCCTCTACTTGTCTCTAATAGAGCCTCTGTAGTCCTGTCACATTGAACGATCTGTTAATTCCTTCTCTCTCTGCAGTGATGGGGAAAAGAGGAGTACGGCCAACAAAATCTAGTAATTCGTACAACTGTTTTTACACGTAGATTTTTTTTTCTTTTCTTACTGCTTTTTCAATTTCAGAGAAGCTACTTGCTACATACCTTGAAGGGAAATGCATTTTACATCTTCTCCCCCCTCTCTGGAGAGGTACAACCGAATAATCAACCGGCTGGTGTGCCAGGAAGGAAAGGGGAAAGATACCAGAAGCCTGAATAATTTAGACACTCCATCCAGTATCCAGTGTCCATGCCTGAGTCAGGAGCCACGTCTCACAGCAGGGCCTGTGGTGGTTAGAACTGTAGGCACTGATGTGGCTTTGCGTCCCCATGTGCTGCTACATTTTAATAGTGTGGCTATTCAACTTCTCTTCATCTTAAGGTGTGGTTAATCGTAATCGATACCGCATAGGGCAATGGTGAGGTTTAAGTAAGATAACATAGGTGGGGTGCTTGACACATACACATTAACCTTATTATCAAAGATATTAAGTAAAGCCCTAGCCAGTTTGGCTCAGTGGATAGAGCGTTGGCCTGTGCATTTGATTCCAGTCAAGGGCACATGCCCGGGTTTCAGGCTTGATCCCCAGTAGCGGGTGTGCAGGAGGCAGCTGATCAATGATTCTCTCTCATCATGGATGTTTCTATCTCTCTCTCTCCCTCTCCCTTCCTCTCTGAAATCAGTATTAAGTAAGTGTACGTTCCCTTTAGGCAGGGACTTAGTCCAAAGCATGCCATGCCTCCTGGCCTCCTGCCTGGTCTCAAACCAACAGCCGACCAAGCAGCACCACCGCCCCCTCCTCCTCACTCTTCCTGTCCCACGGTCTGCGGCATCACCGTGGCTGGGACATTTCTTCTCCAAACGTCTGGGCCTGCCTTCGTCTCATCCCTAGCACCTCCTTGCTCAGCACACACAGGCATTTACAGCATCAAGAACTTTGGTGTCCTTGTCAGGAACCCGTCTCCATTGAGGGGTACAGAGGAGGGCACCCTGCTGTCCACAGAGCACTGGGGAAGGAGGTCCAGGACCACCCGCGGCTCCTGTGGAGTCCAGAGGGGCAGGCGGGCCACATGGAATCCAGGTGCTCAGTTACATTCGTACATTTTTGTTTGCTACATCAGGCAATCCTGCCCTGGCTCCCCGCCCACACCCTGATTGCTAGCTGTTAAGTAGCTCCGTGCGACCCACCTGTGAACCGCAGCGGCACACACGCTGGAGGAGGAAGCGTAGACGTTCGTGCCGTACACGTGGTACTTGGGGTCTTGGCATCCTGCCGGGCATTTCACAATGAACTCGGGATTGATGATCTTCCCAGCTTGAACATCACAGTTGATCTGAGGCACCGCTGAGAATATAAAATAGATCAAACTGACACCCTGTGCTATCAGCTTATATGGGGTGACTCTGTCAGGTCATAGCTATTCATTTAGTTAATCACGAAGAGCCAGAGCCTGGGCTGACCCTAGGTCCCCTCCATGTAATGAAAGCAAAGATATAATTAATTAGGACAGCCCTCAGACCAGACACACAACAAACACCCTCTGTTGCATTTAACTGCCGAGAGCAAAAGCAAAAGGCTCATTCCTGTGTTTATCTGGGCAATCAATTAATTGAAGAGAACTCTGGGAAAAGACCTGTTCCAGTGACCAGAAATACCACCGGAGCCCTGGCTGGGGCGCCCTGGTGTTTCCGGTTCTCTGGAGCTCGCCCCGGGAGAGAGAAAACTCGCAGACAACCTCCCCAGAGAAGGAGGGCTTCTCCCCGAGAAGGAGAGCTGCTCCAGGAAAGGCAAACAAGGATGCAGGGGCCTCGGGCTCCGCACTGGCCAGGCCAGGCTGGCTGTGGCAGAGGCCCCGGGCTGGAGCCCCTGGGAGGCCTGGGACTGGCCGGGCCAGGCCAGCGGGAGGAGGCTTGAGTGTGTCCCATGGGGGTGTGGGATGAGATGGCAGGTTTTGGGACAGGGGCGATAGACAATGGAAGTGATCTCTTTGTCTTGGTCTAGGCCAGTGGTCGGCAAACTCATTAGTCAACAGAGCCAAATATCAACAGTACAACCATTGAAATTTCATTTGAGAGCCAAATTTTTAAAATTTAAACTATATAGGTAGGTACATTGTTATTAACTTAATTAGGATACTCCTAAGGCTTAGGAAGAGCCACACTCAAGGGGCCAAAGAGCTGCATGTGGCTCACAAGCTGCAAACTGAGGTACATGCTCTTGACTAGAATTGAACCCGGGACCCTTCAGTCCACAGACTGACGCTCTATCCACTGAGCCAAACCAGTTTCGGCCATAAAATTATTTTCGTTGCTACTTCATAACTGTAATTTTGCCACTGTTATGAATCGTAATGTAAATATCTCAGGGGTCGCGACCCACAGGTTGAGAACCGCTGGTCTAGAGGCTGGGTCTGAGGTCTGTGGTCAAGAGGGAATCTTTCCTCATCTGCCTCCACACTTGGTGGAAAGCTGGGAGCTCCCTGCTGAGCGCCCAGGAGAAGCTCGTTCATCCTCCCCTCCCCTCCCCACCTTTTTGGCTGTGACTGTAATTGCCAGGCTAGCGCTGTCCAGTGGAGTAGGCGAGTCTTCCGAGCTGAAAACTTGCTAGGGGTGCGGCAGGGAGAGGCTCTAATGACAGGACCTACAAGGAAGTGCGGCTGCATCTTCCCTGAAAAAATTTCCCTCTAAAACTCCCGAGGGAAAAGGTCTCCTAGATGACACTACCTGATGCCCTTTGAGCTGGGAATGTTTCCCGCTCTGGGCTCATTCTTCAGAGGAGACTCTGAAACGTGAGCACAGTTCAAGGAGTAAGCAGGCTCACGGGGGTCTGGAAACTACCAGATGAAGGGATGGCTGGCAGACATGGGCTGTTTGGCCCTAAGAAGGAGAGAAATTGGAGGCAAGTGACAGCTGTCTCCACAAGGAGGACCATTGTGTGCTGACACCAGGGGGCAGAGTTAGAATTAAAGGGTAGACAAGAGTGGCCAGGAAACACTTACCTGGTAAAAATAGAGTTTGCCCTTGAGTGGGCCGCCCCATGAGCAGTGAATGGGCTCAAGTGTGCGAGGAGGGACTGGACAATCGAGGAGGGGATTTCCACAGGGGGCGGGAGGTAGAACGAAAGCCCCACCCAGTGCCAGGAGTCTGTGATTACATACATGCACACGGGTCAGGAGCTCTGCCAGGCCACCCACCCTCTAACTGGGTTCCTGAGATGGTCTCAGAGCTGCTAATGGCTTCCAGCTGTAGTCAGAGCGCACACTGGTTTCCTTAACCCTTACCTACCTGAGTGGGGCAGAGCGGCACCTTACTCAGACTGAAGAGAACCGGGTGGTAGGACGCCTACTCTTTCCTTAAACACCCCTCCCTGACAGTCTGGGCTGGGCCAGTAGGGGAGCCCTGCTCCTGGGAGCCCAGGGGCTGAGTTTGATCACAGGCTAAAACAACTTGTGGTCTAGGTTAAGGAGAGGAGCACTGTGCTTAAAACAGTTTTGTGGTTTCATTCTTCCCGCCACAGGTTGCCTCCTCTCCGGAGTTATTTTCTTTTTATCTTTCATTCTTTTAAACCCTGATACTCAAGGCTGCATTTACTATTTTGAGTACTTTTTTTTTTAAAGGCAATTTGGGAGCTGATGATGCCAGTGTAGTCTCTCCTTAAACTGGCTCGCTGTTTGATCCCTGGGTGTAGCTCGGTGCGTCCAGTTCTCCTCCTGTCTGCCGATCACATCCCCACTCCCAAATGCACCTCCTCCGTTAGAAACTAAAGGAAATCATCCCTTCTTGGTTCATTGACAAGCTCTGTGAACTGGGGTTCAATTTGGATGTAACTTTGGCTCTCTAAGATTTTGTATCTCCTGGCAGGCCAACCCAAATCTTCGGAAGCGGAGTAAATGGGCTCCATCCTTACTGTATGAGTTCTACATGATGACTAAACCTATTGAGAGACTTCAGGGTGTACTGAGCACATGCAGTGGGATGTCTCATGAAATAGTTGGTTTAAAAAGATAAGGGGGAAAATGTTCCATAGGAATATTTTGCTTCCTGCTCATCAAATTCTCCTTTAACCCCTTCCCCAACAATTTTTTTGTTAAAAACGTTTCTTTTTCAGACTAATTTTTTTATTTTGGTTCTATATAGTATTTTTGATGCTGGTTATGAAAACAGTTTGTAACTCGTCTTCCTACAGACCATATTTTTTTACCATATTTTCTTAGTATACTCGTCGACGACTGAAAAAGAACATTTTGTGAAAACGAGTATACACGTTTCTGCCGGGGAAGGGGTTAAGGCAGTGGTTCTCTACCTTGGCTGCACATTAGAATCACCTGGGAATCTTTTTAAAATCCTGATTTCTGGGCTTCATCCTCCAGAAATTCTGTTTGTTACTAATGTTGTGGCCCCACCCCCTAACAAAGAAACAGAATTTCCGGAGGACGAGGCCCAGAAATCAGGATTTTAAAAAGATTCCCGGGTGATTCTAATGTGCAGCCAAGGTTGAGAACCACTGCTTTAAGGGGCATTGTTTTTTTTTCTTTGTTTGGTCTTGTTTGCACATAGACCTGAGAAGTACCTTAAATAAAATCTGCTTTATCTGCACCCAAATGGGTTAGCAAAACTGGTGGATCAGCTCATCCCACAGGGAGGAAAAACGAAACCACGCACCCAGGTTTATGCACTTTGGAAAAACAAAGTGCAATGGCAAAGTGTAGCTAAAGGTCGCATATCTGTTAGGTGTGTACAGAAAACCAAGCTGGGGAGAGAGGAGCTAATTAAAAAGGTCAGAGTTACTGTCCAAGTCACTGGGAATGATGATGTCTAACTCCAGCTGGGGAGAAGCAGCCATTTGCCCCTTTGGCAGCTCACGCTGGAGTCAGTGGAAGCCATGGTTTACCTCTCGACAGTCTCCTCGCAGTTATTTGTGAAACTGTCTGTTGTCCCATAACCTTCCAAGCATCTTCCCCTTTTCTGCTTCAGGCCCGTATGAAGTGACTTATCTTTGCATTTCCTCTGGGTACTTTTGAGCGATTCCATCTTTTAGCTTGGGTTTCCCTTCTGTCTTTCTCTTTTGTTGCTTAGGTTCACTTTCATATCTCCCTTCCCTCCTCTGGGTTTTAGCTCAAAAGTGCAGGAAAAAAGCCTCGCTTAGGAGGACAAGTCAAAATTAAGGCAGCTCAAGAAGTCTCATTCCCAGGTCTGAAGGGACAGGAAGATATTTGACAAATGTCAACACAGAGACCCGAGTGCCGGGGATGCCGTGTCCCTGCTGCTCACTCAGGTGAGAACTTATGCAGAAGCCACAGAAAGGTTTCCTCCCAGGAGCATTTGGAAACAACAAGAATTGAGACTCTCCCATCCTTTCTGAGCCGATGGTTGCTGGTGCGAGTGAGGGAACTTGGGCTAAAGTCACAGAGGTCCTGGGGGAGCCCAGAATTGCTTCACTGGGGCCTTTGCACAGACCTGTTCCTTGGCCACCTGCTCTGCTTCTCTCTCATAGGATTCCTTTAGGTTACCTTGACCTCTCAAGGTCACGGTCATGGTCACAATGACAGAGCTCACGTTGGAGCATCTCAGAATCTGCCAAGGATCCCTTCCTCATGGTTCTTGGCACCAGCCACAGGGAAAAGAGCAGAAGCACTTGCAGCCCAGATGGTTAGAACTGTGGGATAGCCTTTAGATGGCTACTCATTGAGATAATGTGTCTGTCGTATTGATCTCCAAGAGTTCCTGGGAAAAAGAGGTATTGCCTGAGCCACTATTTTCATGCAACATTGGGATCTTAAAGGTGGAACTGCAAATGTTTCTGTTCTGCATCGAGTCTCCTGCCGGGTCTAGTGACAGAGGTATGATTGAGGGATGTCACATGCAATCAGCCAGGGACGTACCAAGCCACATCAGACTGTGTGCGCTACTTCTTTTTTTGCCGTTCATCTTTTCAATGATCCTAGGCAAGCCCATTGCTTCTGGAAAACACATTTCCTAACCAATTTGAGAAGGCCATTGTAAGTTTGCCTCCTGGACATCAATGAGGAGGAATTATTATAACATAAAAGCACTTATGCATAAACAGTTTTGATAGTAAATGGTTCTGTTGGACTGTGGTATTCAAATAGAGTAAAATCCCATTTTAGGAGATTTATGCAAAAAGTTAGCTTAACAAAATGAAAATGACCATGAAGTAAAATTGGAAAATGCATGCACTTTTCTCCTTGATCCTGAGCTTCAGTGGCCAGATCATGTTAATTCTTCCTGTCTACTGACTTACGTCGTAAAGCATTTTTCCTCATTTTTCTTAAGCAGCCTCTGATCACTTTGGATTCAAACAAATTTGGACCTTTGGCCAGTAGCTTTTTTCTGCCTTGAGGAAAAATTCCAGAATCCTTCAGGCCTTTCCACAGTCCCCTCCATGGAATGTGCCCTACTGTCCCCGTAGTTTTCCGAAGCAGATTTGGCTTGTGCATTTCTCACACCTGGAACTCTTTCTCCTTTCATGTGTTTAAATGATACGACATTTTCTGTGTCCCAGTTCCAGTTAATAGTTCACTCATCTACTAGAATATATACTCCATGAGGGCAGGATTTTTGTTTGCTGCCCAACAGAGTGTGTGTCGGTGATTGATGAAACCAATCCATTAGCAAGTCCTGCTGTTCCAGATCCGCTATTTCTCTCTACCTCCACCTTGGTCCAAGTCACTGACATTTCCTGTCTCAGCTATTAACCCAATAAATAGCCTCCTGTCTTGTCTTCTCCCTTCCACGTTACATATCCTTTGCCTCAGTCCTTTCTCCATTGAACAGCCAGTGGGATGCTTTTAACAGCATAATCAGATTTCATCATTCTCCTGCTTAAAACCCCTCATTGGCTTTCTGTTGCCCTCAGGATAATGCCAAAGCTCCTTAAGGCGATCTGTAAGGCCTTAAAGGATTTGGTCCCTGAATTCTTCTCTACTTAATCTCCTAACACTGTTACTTGATGATGAAAAGGTGTCAGTCCGCAAAGGCCTGAAAGAAAACCTTCTGACCAGAAGGAAGAGCCAGGGCAAAACCTCTCATGTGGGAATGGGCTCGGTGGTGAAAGAACATAAATCTTCAAGCTGCACAGTATTCTTCCCAGGAGGAATTTCCTGACAAGCCTACTTAGGACAGAGGCTGTGCTTCCAAGGGCCTGCATGGGGAAGAGTCTACCTGGAAAACGGGCTTGTTGAACGGGCGAGAGAAGGTTGTGTGTAAAATGGTGAAGAAGAGAGGGTGAGGATGTAATGAGGTGCTGATGGAAGATCTTGTGTTCCACGAGGTGACTCCTTTTGATCCTTAAAAATCTGAAAGGCTCCAAATATGATAAAATGTCCAATGAAGGGAAGTTTCTTTGAGGAGTTGCTCAAGTAGCTGAGTCACAGGGCAGAGCTGGACAGGAAGGCCATGGGGAACACAGGATGGGCGGGCTTGGTAGATAAAACTGAGGAGTGCAGGTCAGGTTCCCCATAAGTCACAGGGAGAGCTCCAGACTTCTAAAAAGGTTATGGAATTGGTATTTACACAGATACAACCTGACATCCGAGGAGCCGTGTGGCCAAGCAAATATTGGATGGCACCACTCCAGATGATGAAACTACAGCTTTGGTCAGTGATGGGGCTGGATTTGAACCCAGATGTTTCTGGTTCTTACACTGTATCGCATCCTCTCCTGAGCCAAGCAAGCCTTTGCCAGGAAGATGTGCAGCATGGGTAGGGAGGGGTCAGGAGGGGGAGGGGGAGTGG
This sequence comes from Myotis davidii, assembly GCF_000327345.1. Taxonomy (NCBI): domain Eukaryota; kingdom Metazoa; phylum Chordata; class Mammalia; order Chiroptera; family Vespertilionidae; genus Myotis; species Myotis davidii. Next base: position 289,744 of record NW_006300370.1, read on the forward strand.
TTAAAGAAATATTTTCCCTTGGCCATTAAAGGTTTCTCAAGAAGAATATATATATAAGCAACAGTTTGGGGAAAACAGGACACATGGTGGAAGTAGCTGATAAAGACACACCTGGTGAAGCGCACTTGCCTCGGCAGATAACACCAAGCCCAGGCTTTAAGCACTTCAAAGTCTGTTCAGATCGGTCCTTCTAACCAGCGCTTTTGCCGTGGAAGGATGGCGATGAAGCAGTGAGTGGATAACAGAGTTAACTTTTCTGTAGCAACTTACCTTCTGGACAGCTGCAGAAGTTTGTGATTAAAAATAACCCACTTTTAGTTTACAAAGACCATCAGACACATTTTTTCACTTGACCCTTTGAGAACCCTGAGAGGCATACTGTCCTCATTTCCAGAGAGGTAAGCTGATTGCTCAGACTCGGGGACCAATGAAGTGGCAGAGCCAGGATCTGAAATCAGATCCTCTGACTCTAAGCCCGAAACTTTGCCATCTCTACCTGGCCTCCTCTTCTATAAGTGAAGAGAAGGAGTTAAACTGCTGCTTCCCTACTCTGATGCCACAGGGCTTTTCTGACTGAAGGTCACTGACAACTACGGGTGGGTGAATGCAGGATATGTCTTGTGAATAGGTTGTGTGGATGTGCATGTGTTTTTTTTTTTGTGTGTGTGTGTATTTCCATCTGTGCATTTATCCCAAATACCTGCAAGTCAACTCTTCTGGTGTAATTTTCCTTAAATTGGTTTCCTGTTATTTCTGAGAATTGCTATGGGTAGAATTTACATAACGAAACATCTTTAACACTGAGAGAGTTCACCTCCCTTCTCACCCACACATCAGAAGAGGCTAGAGCCCTAACGGGTTTGGCTCAGTGAATAGAGTGCCGGTCTGGGGACTGAAGGGTCCCAGGTTCGATTCTGGTCAAGGGCAAATGCCTGGGTATTGGGCTCAATCCGCAGTAAGGAGTGTGCAGGAGGCAGCCAATCAATGATTCTCTCTCATCATTGATGTTTCTTTCTCTTCCTCTCTGAAATCAATGAAAGAAGAAGAAGAGGGCTAGAAAGTGAATCCTCTTCTGTTTTCATGGTCTGAGAGAGGGCACATGCACCCGTCTGTAGGGAGAGCACACTGGTGTTGGCACCAGTTGTCTAAGGAGCAGGCAGACACTGCTGGTTACTTACAAGTTGTTACAGCTAACAATATGGGAACCTACTCAAGAAGCCAAATGCATGTTATACCAAAATCCCATAACCTCAGAGTTGTATCTCTCTTCATCAGTATCCAATACACGAAAAAACCAAATCTCAGAACAATGGCCTTTCCATACCTGAGGCAGTACCTCTAGGAATCATCTATTCTTTCAGGGTTGATTGGGAAAGTCTTTCCCTGCCTTACAAGGTATTAAGGTTAACTTATTGGAGAGAACTATGTGAATTAAACGTTGTACATTTCACTCCAGGGTAAGACTATTTCAACAGACTTCAAATATAATAAAAACATTTCAGAAGGTAGCCTCACTGCCCGTGGAGAAGAGCTTGCTTTTATTTATCTTGCTGATCGCTGTGTTCATCATCTAGATTTTCTGCTCGGAAAACTCTCAGTTCCCACCCCCTAACATGTGGCTTATCACATCACCATATTTTCTAAATCAAATCAAGTGTGACTGACTCCAAACTGCCAGTTGTCAGGGGCAAAAAAATGAGGAAGAACAAAGCTTCTCAGACTGGCATTGCCAGGTCTGAACCCACCTTCCAGCTGCATCTCCCATGACACCCCGACCCTTAAACAAAACCACTCCACTCACTGTTTCCCCAGGAAACTTCTATGTGCTCCCCATGATATCTGGGCTTAGTCCAGCTAGAGAGCCCTGCCATCTACCTCTGCCTGTAAAATTCTTCTTCTTTTTCATGTCCTTCCTTGGACGCTCTTTCATGAAACTAGTATGAATCCTGTTGTAGTTTATAGTGGTTTATTGTTCATGTGTCCATCCATCCAGCAAATTCCTAATGAGCAATAAGCATATCTGCATGGTGCGTTTGGTTTGGTTAGGAAGACAGACTGTAAAAGAGATCTTACAATAATCCGCGATAAGTATATAGTAGAGGAAGTGTAGCACACACAGGAGCCACCTAAACTAGTTCTGTATGTGTGTGTTGGCATTTGGAGTTGGGTCCAGGAAGGCTTTCCTTTGCATACATTTATTTTATCTTCTCCAAGGTTGGATGCCCACTGAAGTCAGAGATGGACGGAGTTAATAACCACAGCTCTCACCTGTGTAACGCTAGCTCCTCTGAACCCGTTTTGGACCAAGGCCATTGCATCTGGACTCTTCCAGGGCTTCCTTACAAGTAGAAAAGCCATTTTACAAGTTAATAGATTTTCCCCTCTCTAGCACAGACATTCTGCGATGCAGGGATGTTCTGGAGCCAGTGGTTGGCATAATATATGTGGAAATGTTCGATGGGTTTACTACAGTATGTGCTGAGAGGCTCTGACTTGTGTAGAACATTTTCTGAATGTGTAATCTATACTTAACTGAAGTTCATTCTTAAAATCTGTAGTCATGACTGCCTTAGGAGCACAGTGCCAGGAACACACGGACACCCTTCAGTCGGTATTGGTAGCCTTCAGCAGTCAAGAGAAATGCAGCCACTTTTGGTCATTTGTTCCAGACTGCTGGGGTGGGTTGTGCTGACTGAATCCACCATGGAGCTGCCCCTGGGGAAGGTCAGCTCTGTGTCCATAGCATCAGGAACAGGAGAGCCTTGGAAAGTCACCTCTGAAAACAAACTCGATAAAACTCATTCCATTCAGTGAGGTGAACCTTCCCATGGACTATCCAACAGGTTAATTTATGAAGACATTAATTTATGCTATTCTTATTTCCCCTCCCCCCTTTATTATTCTAAGATGGTAGGCAGGCTTTCATGATCTCAGGGTCCTCCCTGATGGTTCTAGATTGCACAAGGCATCCAGGGGCTGGGGCAGGGAAGGAGGAAGTCCTGTAGTGTTGGAATTGGACTTTTTTTTTTTGCCCTGACAATTGGCAGTTTGGAATCAGTCACACTTGATTTGATTTAGAAAATTCGGTGATGTGATAAGCCACATGCGATGGAGTAAAACCGTACCCAATACAACTGTGTCTGTGAAAACGAAACATTAGCTTGGCATGAATGGTCATATACCACTGGGAGTAGAGCTGTAAGAAGGCATCCTTTTTTTCCATCTTTGCTTTTCCCTTTTTAAAACTCCCATGCCGGATGATTTTCAACATATACCAACTTCTGGGTCCCAAGGGCCCCCACTGGGGCCATGAGAAGACCAAATAAAGGAAAGAAGGAAAAGGTGATGACAAGAAAATAAAGAAATAGGGAGGAGAGAAAGAGACAGTTACCTAAACAACAGTGATCCTATGCGTAGACAGAATAGATACACCGGTAAGGCATATCGCCTCAGGCCAAGCCAAGGGAAGAAGCTCATCCTGGTTCCTCTCTTTCCCATTATCCCCGTGTCTCTTCTGCTTCATTCCCTATTCAGTCAGCCCTTGGTCATCCAACAGCTTCATCTGCCTCCAGGCAGCAGACCTTTCATTCCTTCGTCCTGGCTCACTGGGAGGAGGCCTTGGGGAAAGTGTCTAGGGTTGAGCCTCACGTGGACCTGAGTTTCAAATCTGGCTCTGCCAGCTGGCTGGACCATGTCTTGGACAGCAGATCCTCAAGAGCTGAGAGCAGTGAGTGCCACATGTGTAGCAAGGGTCAGTAAATTACCCACTGACCCAAGCCCTCAAATTGCCTCCTCCTTGTTATGTGACCTCTAGTCTCCTGGGTCGTGAGGACTTCTAGTCTGGAACAAATGCTGGTGAAAATCGAGGCTGGATAGAAGAGGTCAGAGGACACTGAAGAGAACCTGTCCACACCCCCTGATCTTGGGTCTCTCTCTAGTCCACCAGTTCTCAAACTTTACTGGGCGTTGGAGAGCTTGTTAGATTGCTGTCCTCCTTCTTCCCCCTAGAGCAGTGGTTCTTAACCTTCCTAATGCCACGACCCTTTAATACAGTTCCTCATGTTGTGGTGACCCCCAATTTCATTGTGACAAATTGAACATAATTAAAGCACAGTGATTAATCACAAAAACAATATGTAATTATATATGTGTTTTCTGATGGTCTTAGGCGACCCATGTGAAAGGGTCTTTTGACCCCCGCAAGGGGTCGCGACCCACAGGTTGAGAACCGCTGTGTTAGAATTTTTGGATTCGGGTCTGGGGTAGGTGGGGCAGAAGGTTCCAGGTGATGCTGCTGCTGCTGGTCCAGGAACACCCTCAGAACCACTGACCCAGTCCGTTTCACACTGAAGCCAAAGTGATTTGTTTAAATCCCTGCTTTTCTGATGTTGCTTTTCTGCTCAAAACCCATTAGTAGCTCCTTGTAAGAAATATTTTGAAGTGTCAACTGTAAGAGTAAAGTGATCCGTAAACATTCCCTCCAGAAGGAGTCAGAGGTGCCTAGGTTTACGAGCGACAGCTGCGAGGTGTGCATATCTCTCAAGGAGATAAGAGAAACTGTAATTGCTCTGTTTTCCACTTTACTGTATAAATTTGTGTGACCTTCTTGGTAGGCACTTTCATTCCTCCTGCGTGTAAATCTGAAATGCTTACTCACTGATACATTGTATTCTCTTTCTTTTCTCTTTATGTGTTGGTACAAAGGGTTTTTGTTGTTGTTGTTGCCAAGATTGTTTTATTTCTCTAATACAACCCTGTCCACTTTACTCTTCGCTGAACCACTGTGCCAACCTAGGCTGATGCAATTAGATTATCCACCCCCTCAACCCCTCCCGCCACCCCCAGAATCTGGGATTAACTGAGAGACGAGAGAGAGAGAGAGAGAGAGAGA
>NW_006300370.1:294704-312028 GCF_000327345.1 Myotis davidii
GGCGCAAACAGTGAGGCAGATACACAGAGAGAAGCAGAGGTGCCGATTCCTGAGGGCTTTACATCTGGGGGACAGTCCCAGTGAGTTCCAGCTGTTGTTCCCTGCCTTGGATTCTGCAAGCTACCCCACGTCCTGCCCAAATCCCCTTTATTGCTTAAGCAAATTGGCCTTGGATTTCTGCTAATTCCATCCGAAACAACCTTCCCTGAGATACTCGCCATTGCCTTCATGATGAAGTCCAGATTCCTGGACACAGTAACAAAGATCTGCAGAATCTGGTGCCTGCTTACCCCTCCATCTCTTAATCTGAACACACTTACCTCCTACTTTATATTTCAGTCATACTTAGAGCTACTTTTTTCTTTTTTAAAGCTCTTTCTACTCTTCAGGATTTGAGCATGCTGTTTTCTCCCCTCTTGTAACACTCTTTTCTCCTTATTGTCTGGCCAGTTTCTATTTGGCCTTCCCAGATACACAGCTGCTTCTCCAGAGTCTCAGAGCACCTTTAACAGTCCGAGCACTTACATAAGACAACATAATCGCCTGTTGACTTGTCTTTCTTCCTCCCTCGATTTTGAGCTCTCTCAGAGCAAAGACTGAGTCTCCATTGCTGTCCTCTAAACGCAATACCTGGAACTTGGCTGGCACCTGATAAATGCTGGTCAAATGAGTGAACAGATGTGCCTGTGCTCCTGTGTCATCAGTCACTACCCAGTGGCAGATTGACAACATTGAATAGAAAAAAAATGAAAATTACTTTGGCCCCAAGCTATAGACTATAATTAGGAACTACTCCTGGGGTGAAGAATCAGATATCACCATGGTTTGGGAATATCCCATTACCTTCATTGTATCCCCCCCCCCCCCCCTTGATTTAATGACTGTGCCAGAGTTTCTAATTAGAGAAAAGGGCCTCATGCACTTATTGATTCAAATGTTCTGCATTTGAATCGCTGAGGAGATTTTGAGACTAAGGGTAGAATTCAGTGTATCAGAAATTCAATCCATCTGAGATCTCTCAAAGAGGTTTGCCCTTGGGTCACTTAGCACAGACTTTCTTAGTCACTGAAAACTGTTGTCATGGTAATCATGGAACCTTTCATGATTCTGTATACGAGTTAATGAAGATACTGGAAACAGCCCAAAGGAATTTATACTTGGGTGTGCATTTGTCTCCATATTAACCCAATCATTGTTTTGAACACACATCTGCCCCTAGGCCGATTCTCTTGGCTCTGGGTCCTGACAGGAATAAATAAACAACAGATTCCTTTTTAGTGTTTCAGGCGAGGAGGCTGTGGATGGCTGCCCCTCTGGTCTCATTTCAACAGGAAATCCCACATGGAGGTTATAAAGGAGCCGAAGAAAAAAAAGGATGGTGTGTGAAGCAAATCTCTTTCTTTTATTTTAAATTATTAATGTCGCTGATTTCAGGGCACCAAAATGTAATGCCTGCGAAGACATGTCAGTTGTGGAGAGCCCAGAGCATTGACTATATCCCAAGTCTTTCTTCTATGGTCCTTTCTACATAAACCTTAACCCGAACCTCCATCAAGCCCACAGATCTCGCTCCAGGTTCCTCACGTTTGGGTGTGAGACTTCCCATCTGTGTCCTGTCCTGCTTCTTATTTCCCAACATCCATTCTCCTAGTCGTGTGGGTGCTTGACATCAAGACATTTCCATCCTCCCTTACTGATGGCCGAGGGTCTTTAAGTAGAAATGGCATTTTGACTTTTTGGACTCCTCTTTAAAGGGTGTGGGTATGTTCCCTTCTTCCTCCCTTCTCACTGGCTGAAATGTGAATGATGGATGGAGCTGGGGTAGACAGTGAAATACAGAAAAAGAAAAAAAAAACCTTCCAAATTATCTTTAAAAAAACGTAACAACCCTCCTCATGGAGACACAGCCTTATGTCAGTGAGGAGTTACAGTTTTACTTACTGAATTTAGGCCTTTTAATCTTCTTGGTCATTTCTTTATTTGAATGTATTCCAGTCACCAGCAAAACTACATGAAGAAAACACAAAATAACTAATCAGTATTATTTCACCTAAACACTTTCTCTCTTTTTTAAAAAAATATATTTTATTGATGTTTTACAGAGAGGAGGGGAGAGGGATAGAGAGTTAGAAACATCAATGAGAGAGAAACATCGATCAGCTGCCTCCTGCACACCCCCTACTGGGGATGTGCCCTCAACCAAGGTACATGCCCTTGACCAGAATCGAACCCGGGACCTTTCAGTCCGCAGGCCGACGCTCTATTCACTGAGCCAAACCTGTTAGGGCCACTTTCTGTCTTTTGATCCTGATATTTGCTCGGGTCACATATTAAAATATTCTCGTTAGTTAAATTAATTTCTCCTTATCGTAAGGTGAGGAAATAAGACTTATCTATTGTACACTTGGCCTCTGTGGAGAAAAGTCTTTCAGGAATACTTTTCAGATGCCTAGCCTTTGCTTTGTTGTCTTTAAATTTCTTATTTTTCAAAATATATTTTTATTGATTTCAGAGAGGAAGGGAGAAGGGTAGAAAGATAGAAACGTCAATGATGAGAGAGAATCGTTGATGGGCTGTCTCCTGCATGCCACACACTGGGGATCGAGCCCACAAGCTGGGCATGTGCCCTTGACTGGAATCGAACCTGCGACCCTTCAGTCCACAGGCTAACACTCTATCCACCGAGCCAAACCAGCTAAATTTCAACACACCAATCCTACCATCTCCATTTTGCAAAGGAGGGAACATGGTTTGCTTGGTCCCAGGAATGGGAATTTCCAAATGGCCAGAGAATGGTGTGTGTGTGTGTGTGTGTGTGTGTGTGTGTGGCGTGCACTGGCAAGTGCCACAGAGGGAGGGGTGAATGGAGGGAGTATGTAAAAAGCCCCAGAGGAGGGCTGTCTGGGAAAGGAAGACAAGGAAAAGGGGTAGAGAGAGGCTACAAGATCTGAGGTGTGACCTGAGTGTCCCCAGGTGGTCCCTCCAGCAGCACAGGGTTCTGCACCCCTGCGAAGGCCACCTGCGGATGGTTGAGCCTCCTCAGAAGCAGGAGCAGAGCTGCAGGCAGCATTTGGATGCTGTTCTCCTTCGGGAAGTGTAACGGTGGGGACGAAGGGGACCTCTTTATCTTTTTAAATTTACCAGTATGAGCCTCATGTTTTTTAAAAATAACATTGACCGATTTTTTTTTTTTATTACCAAAAGAATACGTAGGTTCCTTGCAGGAAAATGTAAAAAACACAAAAAGCAGTACAGAAAACATGGATGAACACAAAAGTATATTTTCAGTCTTTTTCTATATGTCATATGTATTCATATAGGTACTTTTAAACAAATATTTGATCATTGTCATACTGTTCCCAGTGGTTTAGAACTTATGTCTATTAAGGATATACGCAGACTTTTTTGTCATTAAATGTTACTGTTAAAATAATTTTAACTGCCTGTAAATATATGTACTGGTGCTCTCCCTCCAGAGAGCACGCCCACACCATCCCCCGGCTCACTCTCCCCCCCAGGAGCATGCCTGTGCCTTTCCCGTCCCCTCTCCCCTTCTTCTTCTCCACAGGCCTGTATCGCCTAACCTCTAAGGGTCCCCAGGAGACTTGCAGTCAGGGGAGCAATGGGCATTGGCAGCTCTCGTCCTGGGAAACCCCGAACCTGTCTCCAAGGCCCCCTTTTCTCTGACTTCCCAGTGAGCCAAAGCAGCCCCGCCTAAGAATATTTTTGCTGCAGTTAATAAATTCTTGCTTGCTTTCCTACAAAAAAATATGTGTGTGTATATATTATATATATATGTACTCTATGCATATATCATAATTTAGTCAATTTCCAATTTAACATGAGTAGCTCCATCTTTGCACTGATCCATTATCATTTCCTTAAAATAAACCTCCAAATAGGATTTCTTACCTGAAAGCTATGCCCTCTTAAGATTTTGATTTATATTGTGACTTTTTTTTATTGGCAAAATTCTCACTTCTCTGCACCTATACTAATTCTACCAGTAATGTTTTTCCTTTCAAAGGGTCAGTCCGTTCTCTGTTCTTCTTTCCTCTCCAGGCATTGTAAGGTAGTGCTGCTTTAACGTACTTCCCTTTTAGCCACTTTTCTGAGAAACGCTTTCTGGACAGGGTTGGGACTCTGGGGTGAACATTGAGGCAATAGACTAATCAAAACAGGCATTTTCCTTTCTAGTTTTTATGTTTATTTTTTCACAGAACACAGAGGCTTGATTTAGGCATAAATGGACTCAGAAATTCTTGAATTGGAAACTGTCTTTAAGGTAAAAGGAGTCAATGTCCCCAAGTTTGTTCTGGGGACTTTATTTATCTTAGGATTCTCTAGCTACTCTGCCAATGATGCAGCCACTGAATTATCCCCAGTTTTGACAACTAGCGTTAGCCAAGGCCGGGACAGATGACATACCATGTCCTGTACGAACAGAAACATGAAAGAGAATTCAGTGAGCACCCAAAGTCTAGCCAAGCAGAATGAAGGCAGACACTCTTAGGTGTTATTTACTTCTGGGGTTTGGGTGTGTGTGAGCGTCCTGGAGGTCTCATTTTTTATAGTAGCCTCTGTGTCATTTAACACTGCAAAGACCACATTTTCATTTTATAGACAAAAATAAATAACTAGAATCCTTGAAATTAAAAAAAAACACACAAGTACTAAATAAATATATAGAAAGTAAATGGCACAAGGTAAGTTGATGGAATAAGTGACACAGTAATAAATATGGGTATCCATTTTTGTGGAAAACCAAATCCTGTCTGGCTTGTGTGTCTGTGGCAAGTGGAGTACCTAAGCCCTGGTATCATTAGGACTATAAATATTTCAGTAAGACCACCTCACCCGCATTTGCTCACCCAAGACCCTCCAGGCTGAAAACATGCAGAGCGGGGGTTCAGTTTTCAGCCCTGGTTAATAAAGTCATTACTCTCAGTGGTTCACAGAGGCCATCCCCTCGTGAGACTTGTTAATTAAAGCTCCCAGAGATCGCTTCTCCAGAGGGGGGCTGGGCAGTAAGGCTGCAAATGTGCGTGTGCCCTGGGAAGAGCCTTCATTCCTCATCAGTAAGACTTCTCTTGCTCTACTGAAAATGCTGCATTGGGTGTTGAACTTGGGTGAGAGAAAAATCAGTTGTGTTCCTTTTCTTAGGAAGCCAGTCAGAGGTGGAGATGGCTGATGCTCACTTCAGAGTACAAAGCGAAATACAGGTGTGACAGCCAGTCCCTCCTGGGGGAGTAGTTAGTCATCTGGCTACTGAGGCCATTAGTGTCTAGAAGCCTTGAGGAAATTATGTCTAGATGCCAAAGTTCCAAGGCAATCATGGCCTTAAAAACATTCATATTCTTTGTCCTAGAATATATACCTCTAGGGATATAGCCCAAGTTACAATCAGAGATGTAGACAACGATTTATGTAAACAATGTTCATTACAGCATTATTTCTAATGGCAATCTGGAAATAATGAGATATTGGAAATGCTCCAACAACAGGAAAATCATAAGATTTATTACAAATGATATGTAGAAGATTAAATGACATGGGACATGCTCAGCTCTCACCTTAAGAGTAATTCCGACAAAATGAGAATATATGTAGAGAGAAGTAACTGGAGCAAATATAACAAATGCTAATAAGGATGTAATTATAATTTCTATCTTACCTGTATTTTTCCCATTTTATAGTATATTTCTCATATATATTCTATAGCTTATATTGATTATGCTTCTCTTACATTTAGAAAAAGCCAGCATAATTTTTCTTTAATTTGGTCATATTGAAATCATACATATTCACAGTCATGAAAAATGCTTTCTAAAACCATTGACAGTTCATGGGAACTTGTGTTCCAGTTTTCCTGTCAGTAATGAGTTATAATCAGAATCCATTTACTTTGAAGGAAAGACATGAAGTGCCAGGACATCTGATCAGTGGTCACATCAGGAATCACCTTCTGAATGCTTAGTATAGGTCTGGGACTTTTCAAGAAGTGCCTCATTCTAGCCCAGGGGTGGGCAAACTTTTTGACTCGAGGGCCACAATGGGTTCTTAAACTGGACTCAGAAGAAGGAGCTGCGGCCGTGTGTCCCGATGTTGCCATGTTAACACTGCTGCTGGTGAAGGAGCGGAGGGGGGAGCAAGAGAACCCTCTGCTCTTTCGCCTCTGCGGGCCGGATAGAACAGCCGAACGGGCCGTTCTTTGCCCACGGCTGTTAGCCCATAAACTGCTAGAGCCTTAAAGATACTAACTCAGGGAGTGTTGCCAAGGACCCTCTCCTTGATCAAATGGTAGTCAGACTCCTCTAAGCCCTCTTCTCAACTATGCTTTGACCTTGGGCTTGAGTGTCCATCTTTGTTGGACCTGCATTGCCCAGTTTTAACAGGAATCCTGTTTAGAGAGGATCCCTTCCACTCCCAGGAAATCTGAGCACCCTGGTCTGCCTTTAGCAGGAATCCTGTCAAGTTGCTTCAGCGAGAACCCCCCTACTTGTAATGTCTCCTCTTAGTGATTTCCATCCACTGACCTCCTCCTTGGTTGTAAACCCCCACTTTCATTGTTGTGTTCGGAACTGTGCCCAGTTCTATACTGTCATTTTTCCCTGATTAAAGTCTGTTTTTACCACTTTAACCACTGTCCAGCTCTGGTTCTCTTTACCACTGTCCACAATGCCTTCCTAAAAACTGACATAAAAAGCAGATCATTTTAAAGACATTCAAATTTCCCCCATGCTTTAATTTGGGGTTACGTACTCAATGAAGCATCTAGCATCACATAAATCAGAGCTTCGTAGCAAAGACAGGACACCATGCTCCAGAATCATATAAATCACAAAATTATGTTTCAAATCATAAAATATTAATGCTGGGAGGAGCTTTGGAGGTCACCCCTTTATTTTATAGAAAAGAAACCATTGTCAGGGTGTATGCTTTGGTTAAAGCTACAGTCTTTGGGGACAGAAGTTGGAACCAGAATGCAGGTTTGCTGGCCACAGCTTTTGCCTCTTCTCTACTTGCTCCTTAAAAGCACAAAGACAAAAAAACAACAACAAAAAAGGTTGTTTTTAGTAATAAAGTTGCTTTGATATAAGGATGAAGTAAGTTGTGTCAGGGTATCATCATCTCATCTGTTGTGGCTGATAGTCAGTGGCTCAGCTGCTGGGGGTCCCTGCTGGGGGCTTACCCATCAGAGCATGGGGAGAAACAGCTATGCCAAGGGGACATTTGTACTGTAAATACTGAGAGTTTGTGAGGACTCGCCAAGAGTGTCTGTCTGGGCAGGAGTCACTTTGCTGACCAAGAGCCCTTGGGAGACCCTTGGGGCATTAGCGTCTGTCTTGGCGAAGGGACTCCTCTCGGACAGTGGTGAATGCCACACGCTGACCTAGCGAAGACCATCTGCCTGCCAGCACCAGCGCTGCCCTTCCCTAGAAACGTGGCAGCAACACGTGACTTCCGTTTTGGGCACTGGCAGCTGTAGGCCAGTGGACGGTTGGTGAAGCCGGCTCTCCTGCCTGCCTAGCATATGAAAAGATACACCTCATCTGAATGGGGACTTTATTTCTTTCATCTCGCTTTGCCTAGAAAAATGGTGCAGTTGATCCATCACTGCTTTGGAGTATGTTGTTTCTTTATTGGTTTATTGAGAGACATTATCCCGTGTGCTGCTGGCTTCTGAAATTCCTGCAGCAGACCTGTGTTGAATACATTGCTGGCAAAGATATGATCAACGTCTCTGATCGTAATTTGTCACCCAAAACAAAACGGGCAGGATTGGACTCTGCTACCTTAAAAATCTGGCATCTGTTAGGAGAATAATTTATTTAGCAGTATTTCTTGAGGGCCTGTCCAATGTGCTCAGCACTGGAAACGCAACATGAGCAAGACTCAGCTTTTTGGAGAGTCAGACCAATGGCCAGGTGAATGCCACTCAGATAGGATGAGGTTCATTATGGGGCATGGAACAGACTTCACCATCTGAGAAAACCAACCCTACCGACACTTTGAGTTTGTACTTCTGGCCTTTAGAGTCATGAGAAAATAAAACTCTGTAGTTCTAAGCCACCCAGTTTGTGGTATTTGGTTATGGCAGCCCCAGTCCACTAGTACAGATTGTTGGAAAGCCTTTCCTGGCTAGTTTCACAGGGACCCGCCTGACAAGTCCACAGCACAGTGGGGTAGAGATTAGCAGAAGTTGACTGTTTGGCTTACTGCTACACCCATTTGCACTCTTCCCCCTTCTGGTGGACCTGCTGATTCCTGTGTTGCATTCTCTGGTGATAATGGAGGAGTGTAAAGGGTTTCATCTCTGAAGGTATGAGTTGCCAATGGTACAAGTAAGGGCATTGTCAGTGATACAACTTCTTGAGAGATTAATATGGCAGAAGCGCCTCTATGTTCAGAATCTGTAAATACGCTCTATCTGAAATATTTGTTAGTTGCTGAAGAATACACACACAGATATGTGTGTATATGTGTGTATGCAATACATAGAGACACTGTAATGTAATGGATGTACTTGCTGTACATAAAAATATATTTACACACACACCCTGAATTTGATCTACACTTAGCATTCTCACTTCGACTTCTCTCCAAAAGGTTTATCGTAAAGAGATACTCTATGCTGTTTATATGCTTTTCTTGGCAGGATTTCTTTGGACCTTAGGAGAATGTTAACAGTGTATCCAGATACACATATAAAAGTACTTACCGAGGACCATTTCAATAACAGCTGCCTTCATGGTGAGGACAACAATCCCCATGAATCTCCAAGTGGCACCCTGGAGGGGAGGAAACAACAACACCATCACATTTCAGCCAGGAGTTCTGAGCGGGATGCACTGGAGTGTGGGGCAAGGCTGTTCATGTTGCATTGCCCTCTGGAGTCTGAGGATTTAAGCCGCAAGTTCCTCTAAGAGCTCATGCAGATGGTAGTGGCCAGTGCGCTGGTACCCCGAGAGTCCATTCTCACCCGTTCTAGCCACCAGCCTTCTGCCCTTCAGAGATATGAGCTCTGCTTAGAACTAAAGCAGAAATAACTTGACAATTTCAAGAATATGTCCAACTGGTCTTCAAATTAGGACAGGAGCCACACTTAGGGTACTGAGGGAGCAATTTTAGATTACAAATAATTCGTTTATCATTCATTCAATAAGTATTAAATTCCTATTATATGGCTAGGTATTGTTAGGTGACAAAAAATGGAATTAAAAAACAACTCTTGCTCTTAAGAGACATAGTTTAATAGAAGTGGGAAAACATCTGTAGTCACATATCACCATAACATTAGAGGGTGTGCAGGCCCCATAGGACAATAGGACAGTTTATAGAGCAGTGGCTCTCAAACTTCGCTGCAGACTAGTGCCATCCAGGAGTTTTAAAATTCTCAGATGCCCAGGCTGCCCCTCAGACCAACTGAATCAGAACCTCTTGGGTGTGGAGTCTAGGCATTAAGCTTTTAACAACCTCCCCAGGTTATTCCAATGTGCAGCCAAGTTTGAGAACCAGTGGTGTAGAGCAAGGCTTCCAAAATCTTAAAAAAAAAAAAACTTCATTGTTGAGAGTATTACAGATGGCCCCTCTTTCCCCCATCCATTGCCCCTCTCCATCCAGTGCCCGCCCCACCCCAGGCCTTCACCGCAGGATTGTATGTGTCCACACATACACAATGCATAGATGCAAGTAAGTTCTTTGGTTAATCTCCCATTTCTACCCATCCCTCTCCTCTTTGGCCCCTCCCCACTCTATTGTCTGAGATTCGTCAGTCTGTTCCATGTCTCTTGGAATGGGAATGTTTTGAGTCTTCCTTCTTAAAACTTCAGTTACTCTCTTTGCTCACACACTTAAAATGTAAATGTGCCTTTTGAAATGTGTAAAAAAAAATTCAAACTCTCTCTCAATCATTTTAGAGGCTGCGACCGGCCAAGGACAGCCACCAGCCCTGTTAGGCAGTTTCTGTAGGTGGTCCGATGTCATGGAGCATGGGGTACACAATGGTAATCTTTTTTTAAAATTAAATATATTTTTTATTGATTTTTTTACAGAGAGGAAGGGAGAGGGATAGAGAGTTAGAAACATCGATGAGAGAGAGAAACATCGATCAACTGCCTCCTGCACACCTCCTACTGGGGATGTGCCCGCAACTAAGGTACATGGCCTTGACCAGAATCGAACCCAGGACCCATCAGTCCACAGACCACACTCTATCCACTGAGCCAAACCAGTTATGGCCCACAGTGGTAATCTTAATTCCTCATGTGCTCACCACGGTTCTAGCAGAAATGGAACAATGGGGGTTTTCAAAAGAATGTGTTACTGATTCATAATGTTATGGATTGTGCTGTGAGATGTAATAGAAAGAGTCCTGAATGGGAAGTCTGGTGAGGCAAATGAAGCCCGATTGTGAAATAAGAACACACATTACAGCAAGTAGAGTAGCCAGCCAATTTAATCAGATCTATTGTTCCTCAGAGCTAGAAAAGACCAAGTTGCTAACAACAATGTGGCCTTAAGTTTATATGTAGGTTTTTTTTTTTTTTGCAGTATTTTTCTCTTAATTTTTTTATTGTGGTAAAATACACAAACATAAAATTTACTATCTAAACCATTTTTAAGTGAACACATTCCTATGGTGCTATCATCACCTCCATCTCCAGAACTCTTTTTGTCTTCTAAAACTGAAGCCCTGTGCCATTAAACGCTAACTCCCCATTCTCCTGCTCCCCCAGCCCTGGCAACCACCATTCTGCTTTCTGTCTCTGCCATTTTAACTACTCTAAGTACCTCATATAAGTGCAGTCATATGGTATTTCTCTTTTTGTGACTGGCCTATTTCTAATAGTGTAACATTCTCAAGGTTCATTCATATTGTAATACGTGGCAGAAGTTCCTTTTTAAGGCTGACTAATGTTTCACTGTGTGCATATACCCCATGTTTTAATTTATTCATCAGTTGATCATTCATCAGTCCATGGACACCTAAGCTATGCTATGAACATGGG
This sequence comes from Myotis davidii, assembly GCF_000327345.1. Classification (NCBI taxonomy): domain Eukaryota; kingdom Metazoa; phylum Chordata; class Mammalia; order Chiroptera; family Vespertilionidae; genus Myotis; species Myotis davidii. Next base: position 305,717 of record NW_006300370.1, read on the forward strand.
TGTGCATTGTTCTGTTTGAGGCCCTGTTTTTAATTCTTTCATGTGCATTCCCAGAGTAGCATTGCTAGATCATATGGTAATTCTGTGTTTATTTTTTGAGGAAACTTCATGTGCTTTCTAGAGTGGCGATACAATTTTACAATCCCACTAACATTGCACGTGAGTCCCAGTGTCTCCACATCCTCACCCACACTTGTTATTTTCTGTTTCTTTTGCTAGTATTCATTCTAGTGGGTGTGAGGTGGCATCTCATTGTAGTTTTGATTTGCATTTCCCTAACAATTAGTAATGTTGAACATCTTTTCATGTGCTTGTTGGCCATTTGTATTCTTCTTTGGAGAAATGTCATTTCAGGTACTTTGCCTAGTTTTTAATCATGTTTTGTTGTTGAAGTTTAGTTATCTATTCAATCTGGATATTAGTCCCTTATCAGATATATGATTTGTAAATATTCTCTCCCATTCTGTGTTGCCTTTTTACTCTGTTGCTAGTGTCTTTTGATGCAAAATAATTTTTAATTTTTATGAAGTCCAATTCATCTATTTTTTATTGTCTATGCCTTTGCGTGTTATATCCAAGAAATTATTGCCAAATGTAATGTTTTGAAGCTTTTATCCTATGTTTTCTTCTAAGAATTTTGTAATTTTTTGGTTTCATATTTAGATCTTTGATTCATTTGAGTTAATTTTTGTATATGGTGTTGGGCAAGGGCCCAACATGGTTCTTTTGCATGTGGACATCCGCTTTGCTCAGCACCATTTGTTGAAGCAACTGTCTTTGCACCTTGTCAAAAAATACGTGGCCATGTACAAGAGGGTTAATTTTTGGCCTCTATTCTATTCCATTTGTTTGTGTGTGTGTCTCAATGCCAGTACCACACTATTATGATTACTGTAGCTTTGTAGTCAGTTATAAAAAATCAGGAACAGTCCTTCCGCTCTCCTCTTCTTCAAGATTGCTATGGCTATTGCGGTCCTTTGAGATTCCATATAAATATTTTGAAGGATTTTTCTATTTCTTCAAAAAACTTCATTGGGCCGAAACCGGTTTGGCTCAGTGGATAGAGTGTCGCCCCGCGGACTGAAAAGTCCCAGGTTCGATTCCGGTCAAGGGCATGTACCTTGGTTGTGGGCACATCCCCAGTAGGAGATGTGCAGGAGGCAGCTGATGGATGTTTCTCACTCATCGATGTTTCTGGCTCTCTATCTCCCTTCCTCTCTGTAAAAAATCAATAAAATATATTTAAAAAAAACCCCACATCATTGGGATTTTGATAGGTCTTGCATTGAATTTGTAGATAGCTTTGGGTACTATTGATATCTTAACAATATTAAGTCTTCCAATCTGTAAACATGGGATATGTTTCCATTTATTTATGTCTGCTTTAGTTTCTTTCAGCAATGTTTTGTAGTTTTCATTGTACAAGAATTTTACCGCCTTGGTTAGGTTAATTTTTAAGTATTTTTTTTATATAAATGAAATTGTTTCTTAATTTTCTTTTTGAATTGTTCATTGTTAGTGTACAGAAAGGCAACTGAATTTTGTGTGTTAACTTTTATTAGTTCTAACGAAATGTAATTTTGTTATGGAATCTTTAGGATTTTCTGCATATGAGGTCATATCATTTGCAAACAGGATAATTTTAATTCTTCCTTTCCAGTTTGGTTGCCTTTTATTTCTTTTCCTTCACTAATTTCTCTGGCTAGAACTTCCAGTCTATGTTGAGTACTGATTCTATCTCCTTAGAATTTGTAGAGCTATTTAGATTTTTTATTTCATTATGAATAAGTTTTGGTAGGTTTTGTGTTTCTAGGAATTTGTTAATTTATTCAATTTGTTTATGTAAAATTGCTCATAGTACTCTCATAATTCTTTTTAATTCACTAACCGTTGTTGCTTCAGAGAAAGAGAACTGGGTAAGTGGTGATCAGAGATGGGACTGAGTTTACAGTTTTGTTCTATTTAAATCTTTACCCTGTGCACATATGTTAATAAATCAAAAATGAATAAGGTGATCTCTTGGGAAGATTTGCCATTTACAGACAATATTGATATAAATGAGAAGCCACAGTCATCTCCTAAGCCAATCCTTGCTCCTTGCTTTCCTTGCTTGAAGGTCAACCTTCTCTCCAGTTGGAAAGAATCAACGTCCTAAAGCTCAGGTCTGATTATGTATTCATCCTCTCAGAACTTTTTTTTCATAGTCCCCTCATTTTGTACAGAATAAAACCCAAATTCCTTAGTGAGGCACTAAAAACTTTTTATGAAATGGTCCAAGTTACCTTTCAAAGCATCTCATAGCAATTCTCTTCTGTAACCCTCTCCTCTGACCCCAGCACACCCAGGCTTGCTGGAATACCTCACCTTACCACTCCTCACCTGCCTCCCATAACTATCCATCTTTCAAGGTTTAGCTTATGGACCACTTCTTCTATGTAAATCTTCTTGATCTTCTAAAGTCAAAATTCATCTTCATCCATACATCTATTTAATCACTCAGAAAAACAGTCTCTGTGTGTACTCTGGGCAAGGCAGACAGGAATAGATGCAAGCCCTATCATCACATTGCTTTGAGTCTTTTAGAGGGAGACGGATGCACTCATCATAAATAACATTAACTGAGCACATGCTAAGTGTCAGTAATATATTAATACATAATCTTCACAACAGCCTGGTCAGGTAGGGGTTTTTCTTGCCTTAATTTTAGAGGTAAGGAATTGGAGACACACATAGGTTAGGTACTTTGCCCAAGGTTACCTACAAGGCTGGAGAAAAGAGGAGCTGGAATTCCAATCAGGAATTCTGAGTCCAGAGGCCCTGCATTTGCATCCCACCACTTGCCATAGCTGTTTCATAACAAGCAAGACATCTCCCTCGTCTACATTCTGATTTAATTGGTCTGAGTTGATATCAGTATTGCTTTCAAGTTCCCCAGTGACTCCGCTGTGCAACCAAATGAGAACCTCTGCTGTCGAGGTTACAGTGATGCAAAAAGGGCGGGTGGTCAGATAGGCCTGGGGTGTGGGGTTGGAAGAGGCTTGGATTCATTTAACTAGCAAGTTGGAAAACAGTGAGTTGTGAAGAAGAGACAGGACACAGGGGACAGAGCAACTTCAGAAACTGGGAGCTGCTCGGCTAGGCTGGGAGGAGAATCAGACCAGTAGAGAGCAAAGAAGGGGCCATGTCGGCCTTGAATGTCATCCCTAAAGAATGCGGAATGGATTCTTTAGGCTATAGGGAGACATCGGAGGCCTAAACATTATTTGTGCATTCATCATTTTTAATAAGCCCCTTAGAGGCTTACTTGAGCCACTCGGTTGCAGAAAATATGTCCTGGTGGATGTGTAGGATTTATGTAATGCTGGTGTTTGCCTGATCTATGATGCTACCTGGGAGCACCTAGCAATACTCTTTGTCCATGAGGCAGAGAGATCCGAGACCCATCTGGAAACATTTAATAGTTCTGAGAGGCTTGTGCTGTGTTTCCAAAATGCCAGAACTCCCTTGAGGACAGCCATCTCTGAATGGGGAGCGGCCACATCTGCGGTCTTGCTTTCCTCATCCCTGCCTGATGCAAGGCCTCAGCTGCTTGTCCGTGGGCGTGAGTTTATCTGGTGAAGATGGAACAGGGAAGGCTGGTACTTGAGCCACTATGTGGAGGTGGCCTCCATCTGCAGAGGAACTTTACGGAGACCACATTGCTCTGGGCCGGGCCTGAAACACCGCATTTCCTGTTGCCAAGACACCAGTGGTCACTATTATAATCCCCCAGGATTCTATGAAGGAGAGAGTGAGCTCTATTACATACACATATATGCCCTTGCTGATGATTGCTTCAAGATCTCAGGCTTGAGCCCATCAGCACAGGGCCTCCTTGTCCAAGGGACTGTGACTAGTTCGAGGGGGGCGTGTCCTGAGTTGTATCAGAACGGGAGGACTTTACTCCCATGTTTTTCAGGGAGAGGTTACCTTTCAGGTTGGAAATGAATGGGGGGCAGTTTGCTCTAGGTCTGCTCCTGACCATGAGACAAGTCAGTCTGAGCCAACACAGAGAGGAGGCGGGGAGCTAAGTGAGTGGTGAGAAATGGAGCTGGAGCTCTGACTGTGCCTGGAGGCTGGTGAGACAGTGAACTTCCCTTTCAGTTGGGCTTGCAGCTGAAAGATTATTCCTGACTGCTCCCTCGTTCCCAATGCCTGTCCATGCAGAGCAGATAGGTTTATACAGTCTGCAGAGTGTTATCTGAACAGTTCTCTTGTCTGGACCACCTAAGACCTCTTGAAGTAGAATGGACAGTATTTCTATAATTCTGATCAGTGAAGTCCCCTAAGGTCACACAGCCCGGATCTCTCTATTAATCATGTGCTCTTTTCACTATATCGAACACCTCATGTGACTGGTATTGTAAATTCCAAATGATTTCATGATTTATTGTATGATATTACTATAAAATGGAAATTCCACTCCCCATTTGTATAGTACTTTTCACTTTTAAAAGCCTGGTTACATCTATAACTTTAATCACACAAGACTTCCGAAGGGCCTCAAATACTAGGCTCAGATGCAGAGGGAACACTCAACTGAAATTCAGTGACTAAGCTGGACACTTAATGGTCTGGCAAAAAAAAAAAAGGTAACTTAGGCCAATCAGGATCTCCCTTGGGATTTTGGAACTGGAACCCTGAAAGCCTTGAACACCGTGGGAGCCAAGCTGGAGGCCATATGGGGCCCTGATTAAGATGTAGAAGACGAGGGCAGAACGAGATGGAGAGGAGAAAGCGTGTGGCCCAGGGAGAAGCCTTAGTTTCTGGCCACTTCCCAGGTCCCATTTCCAGTCTGAAGGAGGTCCATCCAGCTGGACCTGGTCTCCTGTGCATGACATGGATGTTGCTGGGCCCTTCTGCGCCAGCCAGTGTGAGTTAGTTTCTGTTCCTGGAAGCTTTGATTGTTGTTTTATTTATCTCCCGTTTCCCTGAAATGATTAGTGGTAAAATGAAAACAATTAAAATGGGAAGGGCGTGAGTACTTGTCTTTTGGAGGCGTTGAGGCAGGGGTGGAGAAGCTGAATCTGACGCTGGAGCCAGCTCTGGGAAGAACCTCATGAGCTGTGGCAGCCACTGAGAGGAGAGAGAGCCTGCACACCTGGAACACTCTGGGAGGCAAAAGGGAGTGCGTGACCTGGGAACTCTGCTGTAAGAATGTCCCTGTGGAGTCCCTCATGGATCTATGGTCAGGGTTCCATAGGGGTGATTTTTTTTTTAAATCCTCACCCAAGGATGTTTTTCCATTGATTTTTAGAGAGCATGGAAGAAAGAGGGAAAGACAGAGAGAAACATCGATGTGAGAGAAATACATTGACTGGTTGCCTCCTGCACAAGCTCTGACCAGGGCCCAGGCCAGGGAGGAGCCTGCAACCGAGGTACGTGCCCTTGACCGGAATCGAACCCAGGACCCTTCAGTCTGCAGGCCAAAGCTCTATCCAATGAGCCAAACCAGTTAGGACCGGTAGGGGTGCTTTTGCCACCCCTACCCCACCTCCAGGAAAGATCTGGCAATGTTTGAAGACGTTTTTGCTTATCACAACTTGGGGTGAGGGATGCTACTGGCCTTTAAGTGGGTAGAGGCCAGGGATGCTGCTAAACATCCTACAATGCACAGCACAGCCCACCCAACCAAGAATTACCCAGCACGACATGCTAAGAGCATCCATCAGAAATGACAAACTCTGATTTAGACCATGTTTAGTTCCCCAAGTATTTATATATACAAAAAAGAATGTTGTGTAGGAATTTCCCACACATATTACAGGTAATTTTCTTGATGACTCACATGTGACCTACTCAGGATCCCCTTCTCTGGGATCCCTTGGATTGCCTGTGCAGCCAGGGCAAACCCTAACGCAAAGATCTTCACTCCTGGGCCCGTGGGTGCGTCAGAGGGCTCATGCGTGTGCTCAAAGACAGAGGTATGTCTGGCCGTGGGGTTCGTTGATCCATGTGGCATGTTCCTACATGTCAGGGAACCAAAAAGGGAAAGCCTTTTGTGGTGCGTGTGTGTCAGACCATCGCCGTTACTTCGTTAAGAACCTGACATATGGTAATGCTTACCACATCCACCAAGGCTTCAACCAATAGTGATTTCTAGGGAGGCTGCAAACAGTAATTACGTTTCTGAAGTGGTAGTTTAGATCTTATATTGCCAGTGGGAAAAAATACTAGTTTGCAGGCATGCCCCCAAATGAGCTCTAAAGAACTGCTTCCAGGAGTCATTTATCCTCCGTAATGGAAGGGGCACGAAGAGCAATAAGTCCGGGG
>NW_006300370.1:312093-312692 GCF_000327345.1 Myotis davidii
ACCTCAGTAAAGGATGAGGTGGGCCCTGACCGCCCCTTAGTTACTCTGGAAACGGCGCGGTCTCAGCGTTCCCGCGGAGTCTGGACGATGAGTTCTCTCATCTGAAGCTTCTCCACCTACCGGGTTTGACACTGCCTCCTCCCAGCAAGCTGTCTCCCGGGGCACTGGGGCTGCGGTTGCCAAGGGGCCGTGCACTGTGAGTTTGGAGCTGGGTATTTGGTTCAGTCCAACTGCGATCCCCAGAGCCTGCCTGGCCTGAACATTCTGTTCTTTTCGCTCTGCCTTCCATTCGGAGGCACAGGAAAAACACTGCACATCTGGCAGAGCCTTCCAGCTGAGGTGGGAAGGAGGATGAGGGTGTGTCTGTAAAATGCATACTATCTTCCTCTCTGCCTCTTGATAAAGAGTGGGTGTGTCTCAGAGGGTTCCAGCTCTCCCCACGCCGCCCAGAGGCAGGCCTGGGGCTAAGTGTCAAAGTGCATTCCTGAATCCCAGCAACCGCTGGGGAGCTGGAGGGTGGTGACTGAGGCTGAGCAACTGGGGGCTCTGGAGGATTAAGGCCCAGAGGGCGGTGGGGACCAGCAGAAAGAGAGTCCCTT
>NW_006300370.1:312729-314185 GCF_000327345.1 Myotis davidii
CCAGAAGAGGCCCTCTCTGTACCATTGCCAGCTTGGACGAGGCCTTCGAACCCTCTTTCATGACCCTCCTGCCAATTTGACCCAGCGATCTAGTGGCCTGTTACATTAGATGGGATTGGTACCTGTGTTCTTCATGGAAAGTTTTAGAAGTTTAGAGTCCACTCCAACAATAACTGTCATCTACCGAACGCTTACTATATGCTACACACTGCACATATGTGACCTTTTTGAATTATTATGGTGATCCGGTCAGGTAAGTACTCTGATGGCCATTTTTCAGAGTGAGAAATTGAGGCTTAGAGAACCTTAGTAAGCTGTCCAGAGTTATAGAATGAGTATGTCGAAGAACCAGAATTCCATCCCAGGCCTCAAACATTGAACCCCGCTCAGTATCCCCATTTGACCACCCCGCTGTTGGTTTCATCTTCCTTTTTACCCTGATCCATATATCCTAGGCTTTTTAAAGTATTCTGTTGACAATAGTTAAGACCCACACTGTAAAATACATACACTGTGTAATGAGGTTGTCTTAGTTCTACGTTCAAGAGATTGTCTTGAGTTATATTTTGGGCCTGAACTCGCTCACAGCTCTCTCTCTCACACAAATGTTATTTAGGGTAAAGTGATTCATCAGGCATATTTTTAAATTTGACCAGACATAATACGCCCATCTAAATAGACATTTGAGTGCATTGTAATTGACTGTGTCATGGGATGTTAAAACGGGATGATCCTTTGTCTTAGCTTCAACTGAGATGACGTGCCAACTACTTCCATGTTCCAAAGTGGTCCTGAGGCTCCTCTCACTATTGCCTGAGTGGGTGGAGTGTGTGGAGTGGGAAGTGGAGGAGGAGGAGGATGAAGAGGAAGAGGGAACTGCCAACAGTTTTTTCTAAAGCTATTCCTGCTCTCCGGACTCCAGCTACCCTCTTGGCGTCTGTAACCTCTGTATAGTCTGGCAGTTAGCTGAAGATTGCGGTTCTTGGTTACTCCTTTGAATCCAGCTTGGATGCCCAGTAACCCCATTGGAAATTACTGAGCGGTGGTGTCTCTTGGGGCTGGAGCATAGGGGACTGGTGTCTGACTGGTGAGGGAGGAGCTGGTGGTAAAGGAGACTACCTGTGGGAGCCAGCCTGGAGTCGCTGTTGGACTCTCTGAAACCAGTTGTGTGTGCAGGGCTGGAGCCCACAGCAGGAAGCAGCTGGGGTTAGATCACCAGTTGCTCAGGGGCTGAGGGAGGGACTGTAACCACCAGCCAGAGCAGATTCTTTGTATCAACATCCGGAGAACATGGGTGAGCCGTCCCCACCAAAGTGGGACGTACCCCACAGAAACAAGAACCAACTGTAAATTCCCACCAAGCCCAATGGACCGGAATGCCAGCTCACAATAGTAGCATCTCAGAGGCCTTTCTGTCACCTTCACCTCTCCTCTCTGCGCCCACCTCTCCTCTCTG
>NW_006300370.1:314470-368781 GCF_000327345.1 Myotis davidii
GCCCACCTCTCCTCTCCTCTCTGTCACCTCTCCTCTCCTCTCTACGCCCACCTCTCCTCTCTGCACCCACCTCTCCTCTCTGCGCCCACCTCTCCCCTCTGCGCCCATCTCTCCTCTCTGTGCCCACCTCTCCTCTCTGCATCCACCTCTCCCCTCTGCGCCCACCTCTCCTCTTTGCGCCCACCTCTCCTCTCTCCACCCTCGAAGAGACTGTCACAGCAGCCACGGGAAAGACAGTTAGGGGCATGAGGCAGAGAAGGAGAGAATCTAATCATGCCCCTTCCCATTGCAGAAAGCAAGCCAGAGGTGGACGATGAAACGTCAAACTGGGAAGGCCATTGTAAAGTTGTTAAGTATTACCCAAATATTATCTCTCTATGAATGACAACTGAGATTGTTTGGAGATGTAATATGAACAAAGTCTTTTTGGAAAATGGAAGCATGGTCTGCAATACTAAGGAGCCTACTCAGATTTTACCCTGGGCAGAGGCAAGAACCACCCATGGACAGTGTACGAGCGGGCAGTTGGGGGAAACGGAAGAGCATTGGGATGGTATCCACTGTGTCTGTTTGTCCAAACCACACCTGATCTCCCCTCTTCCTCCGCACTCAGCCTGCTCCAGAGACACTGGCCTGGGAGCAAGGTCCTGACTCAGTCCCTCTGCCCTCCCTCTTCCCTCTGCCCTCCTCTTCCCCACGCATCCACCTAGGTTGCTCCCTGGCTTCCTTCCCTCTCTGTTCAGCCTCCCTGGATAAGACATTCACATGACCATGCAGTGTAAATCCCCTTCCCCCACCCTCACTGCTCTGTGCAGCCCCCTTTCCCACTGTCTCATGTGTTCATAGCCCAGATCACCGCCAGGCCCCTTATGTGTATTTGTTTATAGTATGCCCATAGATTGGCAGCTCTGGGAGAATGGAGATTATTTTGTTCACTCTTCTTCCCAAATACAGAATTATGGATGGCACATGGCGATGGCCTCATAAATATTTGCTGCTGCCGTCACTGAATGTTGCCTCTGCTCCCCTAAATTCCTTTCAGCTTTAGGATACAGATTTACTCACTGTATTATACAAGAAAGCCAGTCCGGGCAGGTCGGCTTGCACCTTACAGCCAGAGCATGTTTTCTCTGCGACACAAAGGAACCGAGAGGAGGGAATTCACTGAGCACTGAGATGCCAGTGACCTCTTCCCCTGGAAACCAGACATTGGGTTCCCCGAAGGAAGGGATTTTATTCTCTTTTTGAGAAGAAGGAATGCAGAAACAGAGCCCATCTCACTATAGCCTGGAGGGCGATTTTTATGAATTTTCACCACATGTCCACACAACACTTTTGCCTTTCTCTCACTGAGGGAAGAATTTGAGAAATTTCTACGGGGGTCTTGTCAATGTAGAGACTCTTATCGGAGAAAGTGATTTTTTGGAAGCAATCTGAGCCATAGGAAAATAAGATTCTTTCTGTGACTCACTGAGGACTTAACCTATAGGGGTAAAGGATACCTTTTGGGGACTGGCTACTCAAAGGGCTTGATAATGACCCTACTCTGTGCTTTCCTCCCAACACACTGGAGAAGCGATTCTTAAATCAGGAGATGATCCAAGAATGCCAGAACTGCCTCCTCCTTCCCACCAGCCTTCTGGGAGTCCTTGCGTTCACTCTTCACCATCTTTATTAGTGCCCTGTCTATACTTGTGAGGAAGAATAGTTTTCATTGAAATTTGACTTGGCTTGAAAGCCGTGTTTCCGGAGATGACAAAGATGAATTGAGGGCAGTGCTAGAAAAACCAGGACTGTGCAATTATTGCCTGATAGGTTAAGAGTGTGAACTCTGGAACTAGACTGCTTGGGTTTGAAGGTGAGTTCCATCACTTCCTTGCTGTGTGACCTCAGATAATTTCCTTGACTTCTCAGTACCTCAGCTTTCTCATCTGTATAATGGGGATAGTGATAACCCACCCCATATAGATGCCGTTAGGATAAAATGAATTAATATGTGTAAAGGGCTCAGATTTTACCCTGGGCAGAGGCAAGAACAGCCCCCTTTCCTACTGCCACATGTTTGTTTATTATGTGCCCACAGCTTGGCAGCTCTGGGAGAATGGAGGCTATTTTGTTATAATGTAGTGGGTAAATCTGTACCTGCTGTAAGATGAAATGAATTAGTATGTGTAAAGACCAGTACTTGGCTCATAAGAGTAGTTCTGTACATGTTAGCAATTATTATTGTTGTTGGGGTGGTGATTAATTGTGATTTACCATCATCATTCTCATCACCATCCTTTTGCAAAACATAGCCATTTAGATTCTAGTTGAGGACTTAACAGCAGTAAAGCAATAAATTTAATCTCTCACTACAAGGTGCTGCCCAGGGCTGGCCATGCTTGATTTTTGGACTTCTTGGCGAAGGAACCACATAGGTTTGTGACTGCCATTGAGTCCAGTTCTAGGACAAAAAAAGGAAGCAATTCTGTAGCTTTGTTCCTTCTCTGCTCTGAGATTTATAAGGATCTTTAGCCCATCGTCATGAAAATCTTCTAGATGATTGTAGGATAAGTGGGCCAATCAAATGCCTGAGGAATGACACCCAACATTCTTAAAAAGAATTGAAGAAAAAAAATCTAGTGAAGTAAGAAGCAGCAGAAATGAGCTAAACATTTTTTTTAAAATTATAAGGCCAGAATAAAAAACAAACACCAACGTATTTTCTGAGCTGAGTCAAAACCAAACTAATATGTGTTTGTCTTGTTCCAAGACACTGGCTTGTGGATTTGACTCAGGAAACATTTTGGGCAGCATTGTCTCGGTTCACCTTCCTCCCTCGGGGTACCAGCTCTGGAATGCAGTGTGGCAGTGGGTTCAGCCCAGACACCTCTGCTTCCTGGGGGAGCTGCCTTTTGCAGGTTCCACGGGACCTGCAGCTTTTATAAGTCTCAGCTCAGGGCATCGCCTGGTGTGCTGTGGGCTCCCCGGCAGCCCGAGTATTTGATGGGCCGTCTCTAAGGATTTGCAGTGGAGGCGGAAACGTTTCCTAGTTGATTAGAAACAAATTCTAAATCCAGTCTCCACCACTGTTTGTTTTACCAATGAGGTAACCGCAGGAAAATGCAACCAGCAAAACTGAAATAGCCTTTGCTCCTTGTGTCCATGGGGCTCTGGGACTCTCCTGGTCTGTAAACAGGAACTCACTTAGGAGATCTCAGACTGACTTACATTTTGTGTGTGTGTGTGTATATATTTTTTAAAATTAAAATTGTGTCTTCAGCTCCAAAATTTCCATCTGGTTCTTTTCTGTGTTGTCTCTTTGTTGAATTCAGTCCGTTCTAGTATTGTTTTCCCGATTTCATCCGATTGTTTATCTGTGTTCTTCTGTAGCCTTCCGTGCATCTTTAGAGCAGTTACTTTGCATTCTTGTCAGGCAGTTCACGTAACTCCGTTTCTCCGTGTGTGTGCGTGCGTGTGTGTGTGTGTGTTTGTGTGTGTGTGTGTGTGTGGTGTGTACAGTTCCTGGAGGTTTACTGCGCTCCTTTGGTGTGTCATGTTTCCCTGATTCTTCACGATCCCTGTAGCCTTGCAGGGTCAGGAAAGACCTTCCCCCGTGGGTGGAGGCAGCTGGGGCTGTGATCCTGGGTCTGGTGGTGCAAGGCACGAAGTGTGAGCTTGTTGTGTCTTTGCTGTCTAGACATCATGTTGCTGGGGTCCACACCTCCAGCTGCGCTGCCCTTGGTGAGCACAGTGGGGGATCTGCAGAGGCTGGAAGGGCTGTTGGGGTCCTCAGTGATGCGTTAGGGTGCAGCAGTGGCGATGGCCGGAGCTGGTGGGGTGTCTGTGCTCGGGTGCAGGGCCAGCTGTGGATGCCTGTGTAGTGTAGTGGCAGGGGCCAGTTGCAGATGCATATATAGTGGTGAGAGCATCTCCACTAGCAAGGACCAGTAGCCAGTAGCAAGGACCGGGCTACCTGCAGGTGCACTAGCCGCTTCGGGGCTCCTAACGGTCAGGCACACTCCGGAGGCTTCAGGGTCTCCACAGGCTGTGCACGGCTCCAAAATGGTTTGGGAGTTGGGCCAGCGGGGTGCAGTGCACAACCGGAGTGGCTAGTTGCAGGTGATGGAGCACCTAGTGACAGGAGTCAGGGCCAGGTCCGAGCCAGCAGTGGCTGCGGAGGCCCTAGCTGTCGGGCTGTGCTCCTGCAGCTTGATTACAGTTTGACAATCAGCATAATCAAAGAGCCGCTTCCGAGGCCTCCCCTAAATTTACCCTGGTCTATTGCTCCCTTTTGCCCCAGTCCCTGCACTAACAGAAGCTTTCACTGCTGCTTGCACGAGGACTTTCATACCTGCAAAGCAGCAAAGTCCTTTGCATTTTTCTCTCGCTCACACCATGTTTGTTCGGGGGGCCAGGGATTTCACCACCTTCTGCAACCGCAGAGGCACACATTTTTAGACCGCCAGCGGGGGACCCCTGGGATTTCTCATGTTACCGACGTCACAAAACTTGCCTCTCGAGTTATCACTTGCTGATGGATTGATTAGCTCAGACCCTCTGAATGAAGAGATGGCTACACATTTCTAATAATTATATTAATATCACATAATTCCATAAGTCCATTTGCTGACCGTATCCAGAGAGTTAGTGTTGAAAAGTTAGAAGAGGATCACAATTGCTTTGCTTCACAGCTGCTCTGATTTCTTCATTCTGGTCACATGTAATGGAGAAAGCATGTGCCAACATTTGGGTGCGGACGGTGTGCCAAACACTGATCAAAGCGTTTTGCCACAGTCCTCTGAGGGAGGCACTAACAATAGACCCTTTTTAGAGATGAGAAAACTGAGGCTCAGAAAAGGAACTTGCCAAAGTTAATACATTTAAGAAGTGGCAGAGCCTCCTGCCTGACAAACTCCCATGGGATCCATCGTACAGGAAGGCCATTTGGCTTTGGCCTTGGCCGTGTCTGGAAGGCCGGACATTGGGATGTTTGACATTATCTCCACATGATATGTTACAGGCAGCCATAGAAGTACAATAGAGACCTGAGAAAAGTCTGTCCTACAACTTGGACCACACTGTCCTCAGTATACTGTGGAGATACACACACACACACACACACACACACACACACTTCATTTCTGTATATGTTAAAATCTTTAGTTAGGTAAACATAAACATTTTAAGTATATCATAGTTCTGAAACCCCCTTTTGATATTTCTTCATTTTGTGACATACAGAAAGTCCCATCAATGACATTGGCCTGGCCATGTCTTGACATTGGAGAATTGTAGGATTAGGAGGGAAACTTAGACACTATTTTGTCCAACTTCTTCAATTCATATTCGAGGAAACGGAGACACAGAGGTGTCGAGTAACCTCCCCAAGATCACACAGCGAGAGCGCCCTTCTAAGGACCGAGAGGCCCGCGTCCTGCATCCGCTGCCATTGATACCAAGCTCCTACTTCTAACCCAGCAAGGAGAGAAGCTACATACGTGGAACAAGTGACAGGAACATGGTGGGGTACAAGAAGCATTACTTTGAAGGCCAATAGCTACTTTCAGTACAATCCTTTTTCCTAAAATATGTGCAGAAAGAGATTACATTTCTATAGAACTTTTCACATTTCAAAGCCTTTTTGAAACCTAGAGTCAATATTGAGCCTCCTGACCACCCTGAGAGAGGGGTGTACAGACATGGATGTTTCTGTGTTTCAGATGGGGAAACGAAATACTACACACCTTTTCCAAGGTGACACAGGTCGGCAGTGGCAGGGCTGCTCCTGTAATTTGGACTCTTGGCCCTGAGCCTCACTGCCCTCCCGTATACGGCACGTCTCACGGGAATTACAGAGGCGAGCAGCGCATGCAGTTTTGTCCTCCTGATGCTATTCGTAAACTATTTTCAAACCCAGGGTATTTTCTCTGAAAGAAACTATTCTTCATGTGTTCAGTAACTTAGGGAAAAAGATAATTAGATCTTCTCAACCATGTTCATAAAGTCAACACGATTTCAGGATCGATAGGAAGCATTTCCGATGTTCCTCGGGTGTCTCCTTTCAGTGGTGAGGTGTGAGATCTATTTACATGAAGCGCAGCCTGGGAACTCATCCTATTGCGATGAACAATGCAGCCCTTGCAGTCTTGCAACTCTCTGTCTAAAGCCTTTTACCAAAGAGGGTATTTTAATTCAGTAAATAAGAGACAGGCCCTTCCAGCGCACAGCTACCACTTGCGGCGGACACACACAACAGAGGAAGCACGCCAGCACTGAGTCCCGCCTTGCTGCAGGGTGTTTTTATCTTTTAAGAGACGGAGGGAACATGACCTCAGAACTTGACCACCAAGACTTCCAAATTTGTTGCAACACAACGTGATGGCAAAATGCTATTTTCTTAGCGCTCACATTTTTGAATAACCACCATGGCCAAGAATGCCTGGCTTTATTTTTACAATAAACCCAAAGAAAATCTTGAATTCCACTCTCGATTCGGAGGTGGCAAAGATGCCATGGGTTGTTCAGAAAACACAACCTACAGATCCACATTAAATAATTTCTCTTTTTAATTTAGCACCAAGGTGCCTGTTTCTCATACTGCTTTTGGTAGGTTGTTATAATCAAGTTGTTCATCGCTGTTAAATTTCATATAGGAAGCCAGGTATAAAAAAAAGCCTTACATGTACTTTAAAATTCTACACAATTGTCACACTTTTCAATTTATTTTCATTATAATTAAGTTGGCTTAAAGATACAGTAAAAATCTTCTTCTAAACTTATCTTAGTGCAATTTGTTTATAGTTGATATGCCTGATATTAGTTGTTTACAAGGATGTCAGCTACTACCCACTCCCACCTCAGTTCTCTCGAGACTGAAATTTGTACAGACTGATTTCTTGGTCAAGGTATGTATTGTAGTTTCTTAATGATAAATACATTTTCATGTTTTCATAATAAGGAATGGAAAGCAAACTAGCTGCATGGCTTAATAATTCATCAGACATACCTTGTTTGAAGAAAGCAAATTTTTTTTTCAGGAATTTTCCACCACACAGAATGAATATCCTTTTTTCCTTAAGTTTTTCTGCATCACAAATCCCATCCAAATTGTTCTAGAGAAGAAATAGAGGTCCAAGCACCCTTTCTTCTCAGAGGAGCTAATCAAACATTCCCATCAACCTCTGAGCACTTTGAAAAGCACATTTTACAACACACACACACACACACACACACACACACACACGCTGCTTCTCACACTGGTTTTAGTGCTGAATTAGGCGGTCCTCTTTCAAATTTCCACTCCCACTTGCTTTTTTTTTTTTGATGATGGTGGGTGTGGGGGTGGGGAGGATAAGGACTTCTAAATATTCTTTTCTAGCCCAAAGCATGCATTTTCAGTAAGCAAATTCTACAATGAGAAATTCTAAGAAGTAGAAACACCTAGAAAAAAATGAAAATATGTAGTTTAAAGGCAGCTTAAGCAGGGCAATTCCATTTTCTTTCTTTTTCAAATGCTAGTGAACAAGCTGCGTAAAGAAAGACACCAGCAAACACCACACGCTGAGTGTACTAGCCTCTCACTTTTGGAGTGAGAATGCTTGCTTTTCCGACATGTCAGAGCTATTTTTTGGCTTCGTTCGCTTCGGCCCCTTCTGCATTTTGGCAAGCTTACTGAAATGACTGTAGTGTTTGCTGCTAGTAACAGGACACAAGATAATAATAGTGGGAAGCAAAACTGGACTCGTGCATGTTTCAAAAGCCCAGTGGTGGATAGCTCGCATCCTAAGTGAAATCTGCTGATTTTGGTTCTTTACGTATTAGTGTCACCAATTAAATGGAAGGGATTCAGACCCAAAACACGCATTAGCATGTGACAGCATTATAAAAACAGACCATAAACAACGACATCTGGTGCTGCTTGGCAGTCAGATGTGTCTCAGCGTGGCAGAGCATCTTTCCTCCAGCAGGGGGAGCTAGCACAGAGCCTCCCTCCTGTGGGGGATGAGCACTGGGCAGCCTGGAGAATCTCCCCTGCCAGCAGCCCTCCCTTCCTCAGCTGGTGGCCCTGGGTTGCTTCGTATTTAAGATTATGGTTTGAATATTATTTAATCCTTTTTTCTTCTGTAGATTCTGCATTTAAATTATTTCTCAATCCTGTTCTTTCCTCCATAAAGTCCTGAGCATAGGTCCATTGGTGGTAAGGATGATGCTGTCATGTGGAAGGCGGCCTGTCCCACTGTGTGAGTTAGGGAAGGTTCAGATGAAATGGCACCCAAGAATTAATATCATATCATTAATATTAATACTAATGCTAAATGCCACTCATCAAATTTGCTAGGCATGGTGATAAGCCCTCTACGTATATCATCTCACTTAATACTTAGAAGAATTTAGAGGGGTCAGTACTATTATTTCCATTTTACAGCAAGGCGCTATGTTAGGACTTAGAGCTTCTTTTATTAGTTAAATTTATTTTCTTATGATGAACTAGAGGCCTGGTACACGAATTCATGCACCAGTGGAGTCCCTCAGCCTGGCCTTCGGAATCAGGCCAAAACCAGCTCTCCGATATCCCCTGAGGGGGTCCCAGATTGCTAGAGGGCGCAGGCCAGGCTGAGGGACCCCACTAGTGTATTGTCGGGACTGAGGAAGGACATGTGAGGTTGGCCAGCCAGAGAGGGACCACAGGAGGGCTCCAGTATCTGTCTGGCCCATCTTGTTCAGTTCCGATGAGCGGGACCCCAGCAGCAAGCTAACCTACTGGTCTGAGCGTCTTCCCCCTGGTGGCCACTGCACGTCATAGCAACTGGTTGACCAGTCGACTGTCTACCCCCTGGTGGTCAGTGCATGTCATTGCAAGTGGTTAAGTGGCCTTAGCTTATCATTAGCATATTACGCTTCTATTGGTTGAGCGGACAACTAGATGACTGGATACTTAGCATATTAGGCTTTTATTATATAGGATAAGGTAGAGTCAAATGTACATGTATTGAAAAGCATATGAAGAGATGCACAAAGAGAAATGCAAATTAAAAAGCACTGTTTGCAGTGATGAAAACTTTTAGGAATGGACAGCGATGGTGGCATAGCATTATGAATGTAATTAATGCTAACGAAGCAAGTACTAGATAAGTGCTTTTTTAAAAAAAATAAAATGCACATCAAGATTACTGTATTCATTTTCTATTTCTGTGTTACAAATTACCACAAACTTTCTGTCTTGAAACACCACCCATGTATTATCTCACCGTTCTGCTCAGGGCCTCCCAGGGCTGAAATCAGTGTTGGCCGCACTGGGTTCTTATCTAGAAGCTCTGGGAAATAATCCCCCTTACGCTCACTGAGGGTGTCGGCCCTGTTTCCCTGATGGCTATCTGTCAAGGTCTGCTTTCAGCTTCTAGAGGTAACCCCAGTCCTTGCCACATGGCTCCCTCCCTCTTTAAGCCACCCATTGCATGTTGAATCTTATTCAGGTTTGAATTCTCTCAGACTTCCTCTTTTTCAACAATCCTTTCTAAAGGGTTCATGTGATTATGTTAGGCTGATAGGATATTAATGTCAACTGATTCGTAACTATCATTGCGTCTTCAGTGTGGCTTTGACCTATAACATAGCATCATCGTGCCCAAAGGTGAAGACCATGGATGCCATCTGAAATTCTGCCTACCATAAGGATTGATCTTGAGAACATTGTTCTGAAGGAGAATGAGAAATATAATACGATACGGGATGGTTAGTTTTGTGCGTCAGCTTGGCTGGGCCACCAGGTGCCCAGGGATTTGGATAGATATTATTTCTGGTGGGTGGGTGAGGGTGCTTCTAGATGAGGCGAGCATTTGAATCTGTGGACAGAGTAAGGCAGATGGCCTCCCAGTGTGGGTGGGGCTCCACCAATCCACTGACGGCCTGGATGGCATGAAAGCCTGAGTGAGAAAGAGTTCCCTCTGCCTCTCTCCAAGCCGGGGCATTGGTCTTCTCCTGCTTTTGGACTGGAATTACACCACTGGCTCTCTGGAGTCTCCAACTTGCTGACTGCAGCCTCCGTCCTCACGTTAGCCATTCCTTCCCACAAATCTGTCTGTCTGTCTATCTATCCATCCATCTATCTAATCTCCTATTGGTTTTGTTTCTCTGGAGAACCCAGATAAGTCTAAATACAATTTTAAAAATTAAAATGTATGCACCTAAAACTGTACACATTTTCCAAGGACACTTATAAATGAACTAGAGGCCCGGTGCCACAAAATTCATGCGGGGTGGGGTGGGTGTTTCCCTCAGCCTGGCCTGTACCCTCTCCAATCTAGAGGAGAGAGCAATCCAGGACCGCTGGCTCCTAACCACTCACCTGCCTGCTGGCCTGATCCCCCTAACTGCTCTCCCCTGCCGGCCTGATAGTCCCTAACCGCTTCTGCCTCGGCCCGCCACCATGGCTTTGTCTGGAAGGACGTCCGGAAGGTCGTCGGGAAGATGTCTGGTCTAATTAGCATATTACCCTTTTATTAGTAAAGATGTATACTCATCAGCCTCATGGTACTTCAGAGCCCATGCTTGCTGTGCTGGGGCTTCTCTCAGATACCTGTGCGCTCCCATTGCTCACCTCCTGCAAGTCTTCAAATGTTGCCCTCTGAGTGGGGCCTCTCTTCACCACCCTATTTAAAATGACATCCGCACCCCCCAGCATTTCTTCTCCCGCTTCTCTGTTTTATTTTTCCTTACAGTACTTACTACTCTTTAATAATATTTACTACTAAATTTTTAAATTATGCATTCTCTACTAGAATGTAGGCTCCCGGATCGCAGGGTTTTTTGGTTGCTTGTTTGTTTTAAATATATTTTTATTGATTTCAGAAAGGAAGGGAGAAGGAGAGAGAGATAGAAACATCAATGATGAGAGAGAATCTTTGATCAGCTGCTTCCTGCATGCCCCACACTGGGGATTAAGCCCGCAACCCAGACATGTGCCCTGATCAGAATCAAACCCAGGACCTTTCAGCCCACAGGCCAATGCTCTATCCATTGAGCCAAACCGGCAAGGGCAAGGCAGGGTTTTTTTAAAAATGTGTTTTGGTTACTGATGTATCCCCAGTCCTTGAAATGGACACATAATAGGCATATATGCAATAAGTGTTAACTAAATGAATGATTACAAATACACTAGGATGCCTACCTATGGGGAAAGAGAACTGGGGTACAATGGAATAAAAGACATTAAAGCAATAGTCCTGGAGTCTTGTTTGGACCAGTGAGGATGATGCAGAGAATTGATTCCACTCTCCACACCCAAGGCTGCAGCAGCAGATTTTACCTATAAAACAGTCCAGCAGGCGGCCTCAGGGAGGTCTAACTTCTTTAAAACAAGACCACAGCTTCCTGGTAAGCGGCCTTGAGCTTGCTACGTGGCATGAACTGGATTCTGGATCATTCCTAGTTGAGAACAGAAACTGTGATGTTCACTTCTCCTGTACTGCTACTTGAGATTCTGTTTTGCTTATAAGTCACCCGTGGTTGCGAGAAAGCATCAGTACTTTCCAAACTAGCTGTGTGTCATTATGTAAACTTGGGGCCCCAGTCTTGTACTGTATTGAGCACAAAAACTCAAATCTCTTTCAGAACAGTCTCTATCAAAAGTTTCTTATTGTTGTCATAAATATTGGACTTGATGGCTCTTTAAAATGCTGCCTCATTCTTTCTTTTTTTGACCCCAGAGCTAGAACTCAGGGAATTCAATGTGACTTTGAATTTCACACAAATCCATTCTTTCATGTGACTTTTAAAAATGCAGGATGGCAATTTAAGAGTCCAAGTACTTGAGGCAGCCTTTTCAGACACCCCTGATACTTTTACTGAGTTACAACTTTTATAACACAAGCTCTCCGAAATGTTGAAGGCTCTATTGTGTTTGACGCTGCATCAGTTTTTCACAGAAATGTGATTTGCCTTGAACTCCTCTACAGCGGTTTTGAGGCTCCTCCCCCACGTGCTGTGCAGGTGTCATTGCAGTTTCCCGGACACTGTGGAATGTTCCTCCTAAAAACACATGTTTTGAGTAGGGTCCAGGAGAGTGGAAAATTTACTACCGTAATTGACTTTTGTTAAATTTATTTTATTACTATCTGTTAGAAGCAAAGAAGTATCAGAAGAAAAACACATCTTTCAAAAATTTGATGGAGCCAAATTGGGACCACTAATAACTTACAAACAGGTAGAGTAGATGGCCCAAAGAGATTTTGCCATGAATGTAAAAGAGCCTCCAAAAATTAGAAGAAAGAGTTCTTAGGTATACATAAGAGGGGAAAAATGGATTAGAGATTAGATAGGAGTTACTAAATATGATGCAAAAGGTAAATGTAGTGGCACAAAGGAGATAGTGAACCAATAGAATTCATTTTCTCCCTCAATTAAAAAAAAAAATGTTAGGGACTGGCCAGGTAAGCTCCATTGGTTTACGGCACCAGCCCTATTTGCCAAAGTTGTGGGTTGATCCCTGGTCAGGGCAACAGGCAAGGAGCAACCAAGGCATGCATAGATGGGTGGAAAAGCGTGCCAGTGTTTCTCTCCTGCCTCTTCCTGTCTCTCTCTCAAATCAATAAATAAAACATTTTCTTTAAATGTTAGGAAGATTACTATTCCCAAATGCTTCCCTGAAAGAAACGAGCTGGAACCACTGTATATTGGACAACATCCACAATATTCGAGGCCAAATTGACAGAAAAATAAATACAGATAAGTCACTGTGAATAGCATAAAAGAGATTCAAAGACAAGGAGGATATTGGGAACTGGTGGTTATAACGTCGATCCTCGCATTAACAAAAGGCTGCTGGTTGGCAGATTAGAAAAATACAAACGTACTTTATTCAAAACAAGGGCTCAAAATAGTTGGCTGGAGATTACAGGCCTTATATCTCTCTTTTATGCCAAATAAGCAAATGGAGTCTAAACTAAAGGATTGGTTCACTGAGCACTGGTCAGCGGGGGCTCTGCTGTTCTAAGCTGTGCTGTGCTGTGCTGTGCAGCTCTGCTTCTCGCTGCCGGTGTGTGGGTTGGCTGATGAACCTCTGTCCTACATGTGTCGATTTGGTTCTCAGGCTGCAGTTTAACAGCTATACAGGGGACGAGCTTCTCTGGGCCATGGCGAAGTCACAAGAGAACAACAGAAAATATGTGAAGTCTCTAAGGCTTAGTCTTAGAACTGGCACACTGTCATTTCTAGCCCATTTCATTCGCCAAACAAGTTTTATGACTGAGTCCAAGTCCAGGGACAGGGAATGAGACTCTGCCCGTAAAGAGACTATGGCAGGGGTCCTCGAACTACGGCCCGCGGGCCACATGCAAATAGAAATATTGTATTTGTTCCCGTTTTGTTTTTTTACTTCAAAAAAAGATATGTGCCGTGTGCATAGGAATTTGTTCATAGTTTTTTTTTTTAAACTATAGTCCGGCCCTCCAACGGTCTGAGGGACAGTGAACTGGCCCCTTGTTTTAAAAGTTTGAGGACCCCTGCACTATGGCAAGGGTGTGAATGAAGGCAGGAGTGAACTTTTTTTTTTTTAATCCTCACCTGAGGACATTTTTTTTTTATTGATTTTTTAGAGAGTGGAGGGGGAGGGAGAGAAAAACATCGATATGAGACATCAGTATGATAAGTTGCCTCTTGCACATGCCCCAACCCAGGGGCCAGGGATTAAGCCTGCAACTGAGGTACGTGCCCTTGACCAGGAATAAAAACTGAGACCCTTTGGTTCACTGGCTGATGCTCTAACCACTGAGCAAACTGCCCAGGGCAGGAGCGAACATTTTTATAGTTCATACACATACTAGCATATTTTATCTGTGTCCATGTTTACCATACTGTCTTTCTTCCCATGTCTTCTGCCTGAATTCATCTTTGTTCGTGCTGGTAAAAATATTTAAGAATATAAGAATTGGTAGATACTTTAACATAAAATAAATATGCCTTTGCCCGAAAATACATCATCTTACTCAACGGGAAAACTCTAGAGACATTTATATTAAGATCAGAAACTCATTAAAGATATCTACTATCTCTACTACTGTTCACATTGTAGTAAAGATGTTAGCTAATTAATTCAAAAAGTGAAATCTATTAAAGAAGGATTAGTAAAAAGCAAGTAATGCTCTCCCTATTTACCAGTATAGAGACTGATGTAGGTGTGTGTGTGTGTGTGTATACATATATCTCTTAGCTCTGTTTGCTGAGAATGCCTAGAAGCAATGAAACCCCGCTATCAATGAGCATATGTACAACGAAAACTTGATTTCTAAATATCATTCTCCAATAAAGGGAATCACATATCCTTGGGAAATACCTGATTCTAGGGCTGGGGATGGGAAAGCACAATATGTGCTTGGAACATTTTGGAGCTGATAAGTGAGAAAAATGATGGTGACGTGAAAAGGATGCAGGGGCCAATGTAAAGGCGCTCTAGATAGCCACATCTGGGACAATTTGAACAACAGACCAAATAATGCTATTAATAACTTAAAACATATAATAAACTAATAATTTGGGGGTTTGTACTGGTATAAATAAATAATTGAATAAGTAAATGGGGGGAGAGGGACAGCTTTTCTTTACAGAATAATTCCAACTCATAAGTGAAAAGAGGTTGATGAAATAGAAAATTACTGTTCAGCAAATAACACAGTAGTGAGTGAAAAGATGTTGATGGGAAACAGGCTAGTTATGCAGTCTCAAAGCATCTTTCCTGAGATACCTATTCATTAAATAAGGGAAAATAATATCTTTACAGTGGAGAAACCTAGAAGACACCACTTAGCCTAATGAGCACCATATACACTATTAGTAAGTAGACAAATTGCCATCATGTACCTCCTAACATGGTGCCCAGAGAAAACACAACACAATAACTTCCATCTAAGGTACTCTGCTAAAAAAAATGCGTAACTGACTTCAATTATGAGGACACATCAGACAAACCCAAAGAGAGGAAGAGTCTACAAATGTAGTAGGCTAATGCTTTTACAAAGTGCCATGGTCATGCAAGGCAAAGACTGAGGAACTGTTACAGATTGAAGAAGACTAAGGAGATAGGACAAGCAATGCAATATGTGCTCTTAGCGTCTATCTTGGACCAGAAAAATGATGTTAATGGGAACACTGGCAAAATTTAAATGAAGTCTAAAGATTAGATAATGGTGTTGTATCAATGTTAACTTTCTGATCTTGAGAATTGAATTGTAGTCATGCAAAATGTTAGTATTTGGGGAAGCGGGATGAAAAGTATTCAGAAATTTTTCATACTATTCTTACAGCACGTTTGTAAATCTGAAGTCACTTCAATATAAGAAAATAAATTTTAAAAAAGGAAAAGAGATGATGTAATGAATAGAAAATTGGATTAGAAATAGATACATTTTAGTACAAACATCATCATATTTGTGTCAGGTGATCCAAATCTTTGGCTTTTCGGTCTGGAAAAGTCACTTGAACACTCAGATTCTTCATTTGTAAAATGAGGAAAGTAATTTGCCTAACTGTTTTGACTATCAAATGAGGTGAAGCTGATAAAATAAACCACCCTGTAATCTGTAAATTGCTGCACAAATTGTTACTATTAATGATACTTATTATATGCCCTTGTTATGCGTAAGATCAGAGTATTCAGGATTCAGATCCTTTTCTTAGTATTTGTTATAGCTGCTCTGGAGGAGACGTATATAGCAAACTTTACGGCACCCAACTGTGCTGGCTTGTGAAATCTGTGTGAACGAGAAGTAAATGGAAGCCAGACCCCAGGCCTTGCTGGGGAGCAACCACGGTAGTGCCGCTGGAGGTACACCACATCCCACCACATGCCGATGGGAGGGCTCTCAGTGCCCTTTAAACACAAACAGGGGGCCTGGGTCTCTTTATGGAAGGGACCCCAAGAATGCCTCACACAGCCTGGTCACAGGTCAATGTGTTTGCCATAATGTTTGGGTCTTAATGTAGAAAACTACGACAGATTACCATTTGGAAAAGCATGTCTAAGTGACTTGCCTCTGGATAGAGGTGGCTAGAGAGGTGAGAGTTTTGCTGTGGGGAGGAGGCCCTATGGGGAATGGTATTTCTGTTTGAAAGGGACAAAACTAAAATGGAAGAAAAGCCACGGGAGAAATCACAAAAGAAAATAGCAATAGGTTTACAACAGCAAAAAACTATAATGTGGTTTTAAAAAAATCCACACATACACTGTGAAGGAATTAAAAGACAAATGAACAAATGGGCAAAGGTATTTTTAATAAATATGACAAATGGTTAATATTTATAAAATGTAAATACTTAAAATCAATAAGAAAACCTCAGAAAACCACCAAGTGGAAAAAGCAGACCAATGATATAAACAAATGCACGTACACACATACACATGCACACACAACGAATGGGCAATACACATGTGGGATGAACCATCTAACCTATCTTGACATTCAAGAAATACAAATTAAAATGACACCGAAACACCATTTTTATTCAGCTTGTTGACACAGATTTGTTAAAGAAAATATTCAACACTAGTAAGGGTGAAGACCAGCATTTTCATGCACTACTTACAGCAAGCAGTAGAAATTGTTGTAAATTTTTGGAAAGCGTCCCCATGGGTGTGGCTCAGTGGTTGAGCATCAACCTCTGAACCAGGAGCTCACAGTTTGATTCCCAGTCAGGGCACATGTCTGGGTTGCGGCTTGATCACCAGTGGGGAGCGTGTAGGAGGCAGCCAGTCAATGACTCTCGCTCATCATTAATGTTTTTCTCTCTCTCCCTCTCTCTTCCTCTCTGAAGTCAATAAGAGTATATCTTTTTTAAAAATATATTTTATTGATTTTTTGCAGAGAGGAGGGGAAAGAGATAGAGAGTTAGAAACATCGATGAGAGAGAAACATTGATCAGCTGCCTCCTGCACATCTCCCGCTGGGGATTTGCCCGAAACCCAGGTACATGCCCTTGACCGGAATCGAACCTGGGACCCTTCAGTCCGCAGGCCGACGCTCTATCCACTGAGCCAAACCAGTTTCGGCAATAACAATATATCTTAAAAACATTTTTGGAAAGCAATTTGGCAAGTTCTATGAGATTAAAAAAAGTTTGTAATCTTTGACTTAATCTGGGAATCTATCCTAAAGAGAAAACTAGACACATATTTGGTTGTACCCTGATACAGGACGAATATAGTCATCCCTTGGTTGGTTCCAGATCCCCAGGGATACCAAAATCCACAGACGCTCAAGTTCCTTACATAAAATGGTGTAGTATTTGCATGGGCCTTACACACATCATCCTGTATGCTTTAAATCATCTCTAGATTACTGAGAACACCTAATACAATGGGAGAGTTCGTTTTTCAGCAAAGGGGGTTTTTCATTGGCCTGGTTTGTTGAGCTTGAGTTCCTTCCACCTTGCTTTTAGGTTGACGAGGCTTACTTTAATTTTCTAATAAGAAAAATGGTTTTCTCTCCCATGTTTTGTGATGTATTAGTGTATGAAAAGATTAATTAGCATTAACGACTAATGACAAAGCCCTTGAATTAAATGAATGCTAATTATGATGACAGCTGAGCACAACCACTTCATTAGCAGAACAGGAAAATGAAAACAGCACAGCGGGAAGAGTAGGACGTTCCAGCCCAGGTGACAGGGGAGCCAAGGCAGAAACACTCCGTTTCATGAAAGTGTGGAAGTCTGGTGGTCAGTGTCCAGCTAGCGGGCTGAGTCCCGGGGCCATGGCCATTTCACAGAGTCCAGGAGGAGTGCACTTGACCCCCCGATTCCCTAATTTAGCAAAACTGTGCTTAGAGATGCTCCCTAGGATTTTGAGACACAGGTAGTGATGGGGCTGGACTCAGCAGGTGGGTTGGGTATTTATTTACCTCTGCCTTCTGACAGCTTCTTTTCACCTTCCTCTGAGGGCACCTCTTCTGTCTGTTCCTTAAAGTGACTGCCCTCAGTGGTCTAGCCGGGGCCTCTTTCCACCCACGGGCCCTTTTGGTTTATTGAATTCACTCCCATAGATTTAAGTACAAAGTACAGAGTGTCCCCCAAAATGCATACACACTTGAATAATTATTAATTCCATGGGTTAAATCTGAAAAGAAAGAAATAGCAATTGAGCTATCAGGAAAAAATGTGTATACAATTTTTTGGGGGGGACACCCTGTATATGCTAAATTCTTTCTATTCTTTACCTCTGGACTCTTCTGAGTTCTCCTCGCTGTTATTCATCATCATCCTGATACTTCACAGGTGCCTCAAACCGGAAGTCCAGAAATGTCCAGACAGAGGCTCGTCATCTTTCTGAATTCCATGCCTTGATTTGTGGTCGCTTCATTCACCCAGTTCTGTAGGTCAGCATCAGAGGATGGTCCCCACTCTTGTTTCAGCCTTGTTGTTTTTTCTTTAAAAAATATTTTATTGAGGGGTAATCCAATATAAAATTCACCCTTTTAAAGTGTACAATTCAATGTCTTTTAGGAAATTCAAATAAGTGCATCTTTTACCACAATCAATTCCAGAACATTTTCACGACTCCACAGAGAGCACCCCTCACCTGTTCTCCCGACCCCTCCTCCTCCCTCCCAGCCCCTGGCAACCACCAATCTACTTTCTGTCTCTATAGATTTGCCAATTCTGGGCTCTTCCTGGGAATGGAGCACACACTATGTGGGCCTGTGTGACTGGCTCCTGTCACTTAGCATCCTGCTTTTGAGGATCATCTGTGTTGTAGCATATGCCCGTACTTTAATTCTTTTTAGGGTGAAATAATATTCCACTGTGCTCATCGCTTTTTGACTGGACAATTGTACACATTCTTAATTTGTTTCTTTGCTCCCGGTCTTATCACCTCCAGCCCACTTTCTGCGCTGCTACCAGAGGAATCTGTAAGCATACATCTGATTACGTCCTGCTTCCTGGCAGGAGGAGGTCTAAACTCCGGGGCATGGCCTGCCAGTTCTGTGGTACTGACGTACCGGCCTCTTTCCCACCCCCTCTCCCTCCTACTCTGGGCACAGGCGGAGCGGATCTCCTGCTCCGTTTGTTCTGTGTGAGGTGACGCCTTCCTGTCTTTGCAGGTGCAGCTCTTCAGCCAGGAATGTCCTTCTCCCAGGCTCCATCTAGCACACTCCTGCTCATTCTTCTCTACATAAGTGTCTTCTCCACTTTCCATAGGACCTTGAAGGGAATTCAAGGGATGTGTCACTTGCTAGAATTATTTGTGAATATCTGTGAACTTGAATCCAGGAGCTAAGTTTTGCTCTTTGCTCTGTCCTCAGGGCCTGATACAGAGCCTGGAATACAGGCAGACATTGATAAATGTTTGTTAAATAAATACATGTTTAGTGATAGAAATATAATGTTTTTGGTGTTCCTGTTAATAGCTTACAAAATCATAAATAATGTGAATATTTTGTCTGAGCATGTGTACTAACTGGGGTTATTAAATATCAGACTGTCCTGGAAAAATTTAAAAGCAAAGCTACCATTAAAAAGAATAGACATTTTATTTTCTGGGAATGGTTTAACTTATTAAAAATTCACTAGACAATTGCTGACCACTCTATTTCACTCTGCCACTCATAGCTCAAGGGTTTCAGCAAATAACTGGTTTGTAGAATCTGCTTTTAAATTTCAGTGTGCAAAGTGCCTTTCGCCCAGACGCCATCAATTTTGATCATGAAATTCTCGTAGTCACTGAAGGCGTGATCATTAAATGTAGGTATCAAAGGGCGTTGTTGCTACATACTAAATGTAAGAAGCCAGAAGAGAATTCCTTCTTTTTAGGAAGTGAGGGGCTGTCTCTCACTGAATCGATCAGGTAGCAGTCGACAGGTTGTTCTGATACTGAAGTTAATGCCACGGTTTGTGTGTGATATTTTTGAGGATTTAAAAAACAATTTGTAGAGTTCTCTCTCTCTTTCATTAATAGTAACAGTATGAGACTGTCCTTTTGGAATTCTCAGATGAAGGTGGAATTGTAAAGTAGTGGACTTGTCAAACGGGCTCACAGGTATGTGACATCCGAGGGCAGGTCACAGCCTTTACGTGCCGAAGCACCCGCTCTGACTCATCCCACCACACCGACTCCTTCTCCGTGCCTTTCGCTGGCTTTTCCTCCTCCGCTTCCCCTCTGTTTGTTGGTGTCCGCAGGGCTCAGTCCTCGGCTCTTTTCTCTATTTTACTCTCCTCTTAGGTTCCCGTGGTCTTCCCTTCTCTGTCTGTCAGTAACCTCCATTCTGCATGTGACGGTCCCTCCCCCCAAGCACTAGGCTTGTGAGGCTAGTGTCGGGCCAGGTGGGACACGTGGAGTGTGGTCCCGTCCCCTTTACCTCGACAATGGCCATCCTGCCTCGTCAGCAAATTAAGATCTGTCTTGAGACAAAAAAAAAAAAGTAAAATTTATGAGTTGAAAAAGCTATTACTTATCATTAAAGAGGATTTCTGATGATAAATTGTTTTATGATTTCAGCATTGGAAAGCTCATTTCCTGCCACACATAGCCAAATGCATTGCAGTTTGTTTTAGTTTCAGGCTTTCTGGCTCTAAATTTAAAAGCGAATTCAAGCCAACCAGAGTTCAGATCCTCCGTGGGTGGCCTGCCCTCCCTCCTTCCCTAATTTTGTAGCTGGAAACACCTTAAAAGGAAGAAAAGTTCCCATTTGGGCAAAGCGAAGCAAAAATGTAAACTGCTTCTAACGCTATCTTGAACAAATATATGTTTCCTATCATTACGCTTCGTGGTTAACAGTCGGCTCTTGAGGGGAAAATGGGGAAAAGAAATAGAAAAATATCAAAGCACATGCATAAAATCATAAAAATAGAATAGAGAGGGCTGTGTGAGAGCTTACTGAAAAACAAGAAGTAAACTGATCTATTTAGTTCTCGTGCCAGCTGAATGTTTAGCATCTCTAAGAATAGGTTGGTAAGAAAAAAGGATGGGCTTTCTCCAGGCTTCCCAGTAGCTACAGAATCCAGGTCGCTGTTTACTCTTCATTCTCATCTCTTTGGCCAATTAGTTCAACCCCTAATTCAGTCCGAGAAACGCCAGGGCATTCCACCACGTAGAAAACATAACATGTCACTCCGGACACTTTGGAACTTGCGAAACATGTCCCATCTCTGCTTGGTGACTTTGACCTTACTTCTCTTTTTCGGGGGAAAAGAGATTTTGATGACAGAGTGGCCCCTGACTCTAATGGAGAACCAGGTATTCCATAAAGGGTCCAAGAATTTTAAAAACATGTATTAAAATTGCACTTTGGGAAGAAGAGTAACCCAAGAACTGAAGCTACCCTGGGCTGAAACGGGAGGGCAGGTAGCTGCCGTGCGCTCCCCTGTCTGCCACGCCCTCCTAGACTGTCAGTGTTCAGTTTCCTGCTACCCGAAAACTGTCACGTCCGCCTAGGACTGCAGTCTGCTGGCCTTGACGTCTGATTGTATCTCCCGCATAATTCCGCTCGGACACACTGCCCCGAAGCACGGTACCTTCCCTCAATTCCTCTCTGGGCGCCACAGGGTCCTCCTGTCCTCTCGCCCAAACTTCTGATTATTAAACTTCTAGCGCACTGTACTTTCTGGGCACTGATCAGGAGCAGAGGTCTGCTCTGGGACACAAGCTGGCAGTGCTGACTGCCCCGGTCAGCAGCAGCCCACGTTCAAGGAAGATGAGCACATAATCCACAGTTCCAGGTCGGTTTCTCCCACTTCCTAGATGTTTTTCTATAAGATGTTTTTCTATAAGGTTTTTTTTTTTTAAAGCCTGGATAAAAGGCCCAGATTCATTCTTATCACTTCCATCTTTAAGTGTTTCTTCTTGTTTCTTCCTGGCAGTCTTGAAATGTTGCCTTGGTTAAAGTGTAAAGTTGTGATAAGTATATGTCGGCGTGGACGGTTTCTGAGTCGAACGGAAGGGGCTCTTTTTTTATTTGCTGAATAATAACACGCTGAAATTATCCTTCAGATCAGCAAATAGTTTTTGTTTTGTTTTTTTAATTCCCTGCTTATATTTCCTTCGTTGTTGGCGGCTTTGGGATTACTTCATTATTTGTAGTTGCAGATAGTCCTGTTGTTTATCGGCGTCTTTGAGCCGTTGTCATCGTTTTGATGAATGGCATGGCACTTCCCTTTGGTAAATGCCCATCAGTGTATCAGTCATTCTTTGCTTCGCAGCATCCTCTCAACCTGTGCTTTCAGTTTCTCCGTAGTGTTCACAAATGTGGCTCATTCTTCAGGTGTCTTAGCACCTCCTGCTTCAACCATCGTTACTTATTCTTTTAAAGGAGGCAGGGCCATTGCTTTCAGGGCTTGGGCAAAAATGTATGTTCTTGTTACTGTTGTGATGAGACTACCACCACTTTTGGAATATTTTTTCTCTAGGTTTCTGGTGACTTGTACCTCTTTAATGGAAACTCAAGTTTTTTGAAGATGTATTCGTTGCTTTAGAAACGCATCTCACTGGGTATTGTTTTGGTTCTTAGAGATCATTTTGCTTTTATGTCTTAGTTTAAGTTTGGAGGTGCAGTCCTCTGGTTCGCCACTAGGGGAGTGAGAAGCAGAGAAACAATGTTGCATGAGAGAGCATTTAAGATCATGAGAAAAATTCACCTAATAAGCAGAACACCGTTTTCACAGTGTTAGCACTAAAACTGTGATAGAATTGCCCTAACCGGTTTGGTTCAGTGGATAGAGCGTTGGCCTGCGGACTCAAGGGTCCCAGGTTTGATTCCAGTCAAGGGCATGTACCTTGGTTGTGGGCACATACCCAGTGGGGAGTGTGCAGGAGGCAGCTGATTGATGTTTCTCTCTCATCCATGTTTCTGACTCTCTCTGTCCCTCTCCCTTCCTCTCTGTAAAAAATCAATAAAATATATTTTTTAAAAAATGTGACAGAATTAATAATCTAATTTTTTTAATCTAAAAAACAAAAAGCAGAACACCCAGGAAAGCATAAGGACTGTCCCTAAATATTGGGATAATTGGGGGGTGAGGGGGTGGGGGGGGAACGGACTCAACAAGGAAGAAGTTCTAGCTTTAATATGCAGAAAAAGATGTTAATTGGAGCCGTGCAACAAGGAGATGGACCACATTGCAGTGAGGTGCTTTCTGCCAGTGGGGCTTGAAGGAACAGGCACGGTTTTCAAGCCCTTGCCCCAGGCTCTGCTCGCTTTTAGACCTGCGCAATATACATTCCATAATAGAAAGAAAAAGGTAAGTGTGTGAATTATATACATAGCTCTCATAAAATTTAATTGATTTAATTATGAGATGAAGCTTGGAAATAGAGTGCCATTATATTTTATGCCCATTTTTGCCTCTTTCCTTTAGGGGAAAGAGAATTCTATAATGTTGCCAATGTTCTTTTTATGATTTAAATATCCTTACCTTGAAGACATCAAGTGGAAAAATAAGACAGCATTTTGAACAAGTACCTTTTATTTTCTCTTTAGTTGTTGGAATAGTCACAGCATCTGAGTTAGGATATATGAAGGGTATTTTCTTTTTAAGAAATATAAATTTATAACATGCATATATTAATACACTCATGGAAATGATCTATCCTTTGCTTTTTTCAATTCCTAAAGAATTTTGTTATAGCTAAACTAGAGAAAGTTTCTCTTTTAAAGAGAAAACCTTAAAACAAAACAAAGCAGAAAGAAAAATAATGCGACCCTTATTAGCTGTCAGTTGTTCCACAGTTCCACAATGGGGCACTATTGAGTTTTGTATCTTGCCCTTTCAATGGGCAGAAAGGGAACCTTGATACAAATGATAACCTAGGGCAATGCTTTAGTTTCTCATAAGTGAGTTATGTAATATGTATTATTCTTAAGTGAAGACATGTCCTCACCAAATTGCTGGGTATATAATAGTATAATCTCACTTCAAAAGTGCCACACTCTCCTGTTGAATGGTATCAGTTGGGCCTGCATTCTTTGGGGATGTGAACAGCATAGAGAAATTTTAAAATATGCAAGTGGTGTGCTGTATTACAGATTCTATTTTAGGTGTTGCATTTGTGAATATGGAAAGAATTATTTCAGCTATTAGATTATTTTTAAATATTCCAAGAGCCCTAAAGTTTCATTTACTTTGAGTCTTTTCAGATATAATGCAGTGTACCAATTTAGGTTGAGATACTATGCTATACAAATAACCTGCAATTTCAGGTAATTTGATGAAAACAGCAGTCTGGTTGTTTGGTATTGTGTATGTTGATGGAATGATTAATGTATTGGTTCTGTATTCCTTTATAATTGTTCTTTTATCTTTTTATTATTAATAAATATACTTAAGAATGTATTTTTCTTACTGATGTTTTTGTTTCTTTTTGGATGAAATAGCTCTTGCAGAAGAGAGCAATTTTGAAAAGAAAGGGGAAATGAATGTGCTATGTAAATCACGTTTCATTTCTATGTGTTACTTCAGAGAGGGGACACATGTGCTCTGGTGGCATCTTGCTCTATTCTTCTTGGCCTGTTGGTAAAATCACCTACCCCACTGGTGAACGCATTGCAGAAATACATGGTACATTCAGGTAGGCGGTGAGAACAAATGAAAACCTACACTGAGAGACAGTGCCAACCCCTGGAAGTCTCACTCCTCCTGTAAGCCTTTGCTAACGCTCAGTCCTTCCTGGTCTTACCGAAGTATGGCATGTAGAGAACACAAGGGATTTCAGAGGACACTCGACCTAGACTTGCTTCCAGAGGGATGTAAAGAATCCCAGAAACAAAGCCAGTTGGCTTCTGCTTAGCTACACCCAGGGACAGACAGCGCTTTGTCTGTCAGGGCAACCTCTTCAAACGGCACATTCTTCAAGGTCTTGTCCCTATGGCCTTGAAAGGTTATGTGTCATTTTTAAGATGGTCTCTGGGTGCTATCATAGTTGTAATAGGCCTGCCAGCTATCTCCCCTCTGGGATGTGGCCTCCTGGAAGGCAGGACGGTGCATTAGTCATTACTGCATCCCTGGCACAATGCCTGGGAAACGACAGCCATTGAAGAAATGCTCGTTGCTGCATTAATATTTCTGGGGATGAGACTGGCCTGTGGTTCCAGCCTTTCCATCATTGCCTGTTACATTCCCACCAGAGCACAATGGAACTGTTGCTCAAAGAATATCACATGCATCTGCCAATTAGAGCTAATTTAACGGGTAGAAAGAGAGCTGGAGTTATTTTTTTTCCCAGGGGTTTCAAAGCTGAAATGCTAGCACTTTTCAAAGATTAAGGCCAATTTATTAATTCAAACTAGACTTTTCCTGGAGTGGCTATCAAACTCCTCTGCCTGTTGCTTCTATACAGTGTTTCGCTCTCCTCTCTGAAGTTCAGGCTGCCTGAGATAGTCCTACCACTGTCTGTGATCTTGAACACTTACCTGAAGTGGCTTTGCTGTGGCATTGATGGATTGCTTCTGCACTCTGGGCATTTGAGCCTGAGATCAATTCATTCGGCGCGTTTCCTTCTCCCACCTGTTGAGGGCGTGTTTTCCATTTCTTAACTGAAGAACAAGTAACCTGACAGGCTTGGCTTTCCCCAGTTGTCACAGAGTTCCCCGTGGGGTCACGCCGAGTTCATTATGCTTTTCGGTTTCTTTCCCTTTCATCCACTTCTCTGTCTCCCCTCACTTCTGTCCTCCAATCGTTTTGGAATTACGGAGGATCTTATGGTCAGATTTCAGTTTTTAGATGCATGTATTACTTTGAAACCACATACTTTGAGAATATCTAGGCATCGAACCTTCCTCCTCTTTATTTTGATTTATTTGAAATTCTTTTAGGTAGCTAACTCCCCCAAACCTCTAATCATAAAGTAAATTTGGTTCATTGGTAAATATTTGGAAAATATAGAAGAGTAATGAGAATAAAATAAAACAATTTGTATTTGTATCCCTTGGAGGATTCCATTTTGCATTTTAGGGTGTGTATGATTTGTGTGTGTGTGTGTGAGTGTGTGTGTGGGTGTGTGTGAGTGTGAGTGTGTGTGTGTGAGTGAGTGTGTGTGTGAGTGTGTGTGAGTGTGTGTGTGTGAGTGTGTGTGTGTGTGTGAGTGTGTAAGTGCCGAGAAAATGTCTAGCACATCTCCTTGAGTGTGTGGACCTCCATCTTGGGGGAGTAGCAGAATATGAGACAGCATTAAAAAATGTCATTCAGTGTTCTGTTTTCATATAAATATGTATACTTTTTATATAAGATAATGGGGTGATATTTAGAAGCACATTGATTTATCCCCCCCCACACACACACACATACATACACTTCTTTTTATTCCTATAGCACTTCCCCAGATGGGTCAGGAGACAGGAGGCTTTCTGTGTTTCATGGGAGGATGTGATGGTAGAACCAGATAGCAAAGGTTGCAAATTCTTGACTTTTAATTTCAAAAATTTTAATCCAGGTGTGAGACTGAGGAATCGGGAAAAATATGTGACCACCTCAACTCTCCCCCATATCCTTTCCCTTTCCACTATAAATATGAGGACATATGACAAAAGCTAAGTTAGGAAATATAAAGGAAAAATCCCAATGAGAACAGCAATGATAACAAAAAGAATCAAGAAATTAACTTCAAAAAACAAAAAAAAATTAACTTCAAAAGAAATGTACAGGACTAACAAAATTATTATAAAAATAGCTACTGAGGATCAGACAAGAAGAAAGGAATAAATGTAGAGATGTGCCTTGCTATTGGATGATAGGAAGACTTCATATTACAAAGATGTTAATTCTCCTTAAAGTAATTTGTAAAGTTCATGAAGTCCTAATGAAAATCTCATCAGGATTATTTGTGAATTTGACAATATGATTTCAAAGGTCAAATGGAAGAATAAATATGCAGGAATATTTAGGGAATTCTGAGTTGGGATGGATGAGAAAATTTGCTTTACCACAAATGTATTATGAAGCTATAATTTATATTTATGTTATATGTAATATAACATAATATTATATAATTTTTATTATAAAATGTATTATAAAGCTGTAGAAACGTTTTTAATGTATTATTGTGTGGGAATAAAAATCAGATCAATGGAACAGAATAGAGATCTGAACTAGACCTCAAGGTATATGGAAGTTTTGTTTCCCCAAATTTACTTCAGTGATTCCCTAATTTGCTTTATTGTAGTCCTAATACTTCTTTCATTAGCCTCCTTCTAGCCTTTCTCCTCAAAACATCCAGTCGTTACCTAAAACCATAACAGTCATATAAACCTTTGGCTTAAAAGCTCTCAGTGGTTGTTAATGCAATTGGAGTCAAATCCATGGTCTTGCCCTGAATATCTGGACCTACTGGTCACGCTAACCTCATCTCACAGCACGTCTCTCCATGCTCACATCTCTCTGACACACTGGCCCACTTTCTCTTTTCCCTGGGAGCCCTGTACACACCGCTTGTCCCCTGGCTCTTTGTGAGGCTGGCTCAATCTCATTCTTGGCGCTCCGGCTTAAATCCAGTGGGCCTTCCTTCCGTAGGCATCCAACTGATATTTGTTGAATGAAAGAGGAATGTGTACCTAAATGAACAACAAAGATAGATTAGCAAATCAGCGGGTTATTAAGGAGATGATGCTTGGGCAATAGGATAGCCCTTTGGAACAAAAAATAAATAGCACGAACTCTTTATCTCCTTACACAAAAATAAATTTAAGGCTGATCAAAGCTTTAAATTGTAAAACCATAGTGACTGTTTTTATGAACTAATACAAGCATGTCAAACTCGCGGCCCACGGGCCGTATGGAGCCCATAACGAATATTTTTGCACTGCACTAGACTGTGGGAAGGCAGCCGTGAACAGAGAAAGCCCATACTCTCCCAGTAGGGGGAGCTCACATTCTAGAGGAGAAACATGGACAACCAAATAAGCACATTCATTTATAACATGTTGGGTGCTGACAAGTGCTATGAAGAAAAATAAAGCGTGTAGTTTAGGAAATAGATGTTGTTTGAAGGGGCTATCTTGGAGTATTCAGGAATCTCTAAAATGAAGTGATAGTTGAACTCAGTCAAGAATGCAATCAGGGTCCAAGCTATGCCATATCTGGGGAAAAGTACAAAGCCTTTCGGTCGGAAGTGGTCAGGAAGGGGCCAGCTGTCTGGAGTGGAGAGAGTGCAAGGGGAGGATGTTATAAAGAAGGTCAAAGGGCTAATGAAGCCAGATAACGTAGGGCCTTGTGATTCACGGTAAGGACTTTGGGTTTTATGTTGAGTAGATAGAGAGCCTGTGGAGCATTTTGAGCAAATTAGTGTTCTGATCTGACTTTGGTTTTAAAAGGACCACTCCAGTTGCTGTGTAGACAGTCGACTAAGGGTAAGGGTTAAAGCAGAGACGCTGGGCGGGATGTTATTACAGTTGTGCAGGTGAGAGATGACAGTGGGTAGACTGGGTGGTGATAGGAAATGTAACTGTTTTCATTCGGCTCAGCACATAAGAAGAGCATTTGTCTTTAATTGTATATATTTCTAATCCTGGAGGGATCCAGTACCACCTAATTGTCTATCCCAGAATAGATATTGCTACTGAAGTTGCCAAGGCCTCTTTCAATGGGAAACACAAGCTAATTAAACTAGGATTTATTACAGGGTTTATTTTTATATCTCCAAATTTAGACATTGTCGTGTTATTATTACTAATAAAGAGTCCTGGCTATAAATTAGGATGACCTCGTGAGGCAGTGCTTCCTGTAATATTGAGGAGCTGATGGACCTCTATTTAGAGCTGAGTTATGTAGAACACTAATCTTTCAGCGATGGCTTGGTTTTCAGTACTCTACTTACATCATGGGATTGCTTTGTTGCCATAAGGGATGAACACAATCAAAAGTTAACTGTGCCTAACTGTTCAAGGCAACAACTGCACATAAACAAAGCTAAGCTCACAGTGGATCTCCAAATAATTGTTGTGAATGACAACTGAGTGACGAATTTAAGCATTTAAACGTTAACACATGCAAGTGCTGAGGAGACCACGTAAATTGGAGAACTATGAATACCCTCCAAGTTACCGTATTTTTCTGATTTACTGCTGGGGAGTGGCTTAGGTGCAGGGTGAATGAAGTTTATTATTGTGTCTCTGTCTTCCATTTCTTTGCCATTTTTTGAAGTTCACTTCAACACTAACTTTGGAATTTTTTTGGTCCTACTCAACATTCCCAAAACATACCTGTTATTTGATTTTGTAGTGATAGCATCCCTTAAAAAGCAAAAATGGGGCTATCTTATCAATGCAAATGGGCCATTTTTCTACGTTTTTTCTTTTTTTACTTTTTGATAGTTATAGCCTATATAAAGAGAAATGTACAGATTTCAATATACTTTACAGATTAATGAATTTTCATATACGTATGCACTTAGTAACTACTACCCAGATCACGATATAGCATATTTACAACATCCCAAATAACCCCTATATACCCTCCCAGTCAATACTCCACCAAAGAAATCACATTCTGCCCTCTACCTCCATAGTTTTGTCTTTCTTTTATTTTCATAAAATGTGTGTAGTCGTTTGGATCTTTTTTTTTTATTCAATACTATGTATGTGAAATTTGTCCAAGTAAATTCACATGTTCATTTTTTTCACTGCTGTTTAGTATTCTATTCTGTAAATACTAGAGGCCTGATGCACGAAAATAGTGCCAGAGTAGGCCCTTGCAGCCCCAGCTGCCTCGGTCCTTGCAGCCCATGCTTAGTTCGGAAGGTCGTCTGGATGTTTGTTCCGCTGTTTGGCCATTTGGTTGATTTGCATATTATGCTTTTATTATTATAGATACAACACTTGATTTATCCATTGTACTGATGATGGACTTTGGTAGTCTTTAGCTTTGGGCTACTATGAATAAAGCTGCTATGAACATTCTTATACATGTCTGTCAGTGGATATACATACACGTTTATGCTGATTCTATATCTAGGGATGGAAGGCTGCATCAGAAGGTTTATGTATGATAACTACTTTTTGCATGAACAGTGTTTTATATTATTGGATGAAGAACAAATTAGTGCCAGAGAGACAATAGTGTTTGAATCTTGTATGCAAAGAATTCAGTTGTTTAATTAAATTACTTGGAATTATTTGCTTGTTTATTTTTCTTTTTGTAAAAGGGAGTGAGGAACCACATCCAGTAGGATGGTCATTTAAAAAACAAACAAACAGTAAATACTGCTGCAAGCAACTTTTCATTCAGCCTCCTCTGCAGAGAAGAAAGAAGTTAGAATGTCAGATTAAATTGATACTAAAGTTTATTTCTAATTATAAAAAAACACAGTAAATAACAAGTGTTGGCAAGGACATGGAGAAATTGGAATCCTTTTGAGGGGAATGTAAAATGGTGCAGCTGCTATAGGAAATAATATAGAGGTTCCTCAAAAATCTCTATATATAAAAGCCTAAGCGACCGTTATGACCAGACAACTGGATGACCAGCCAGTAGCTATGACATGCACTGACCACCAAGGGGCAGATGCTCAACATAGGAGCTGCCCCCTGGTGGTCAGTGCACTCCCACAGCCAACCTCCACGGCTGACCATTCTCCTGCGGTCCCTCCCCCGGCCGGCCAGCCCCGACTGGGACTGGGCAAGATGGCCCTGATCGGCCCCGATTGCAGGCCAGGCTGAAGGACCCAAACTGTGCACAAATTCGTGCACCCGGCCTATAGTTTAAATATAAAATTACCATATGATCTAGCAATGTTACTTCTGGGTATATACCCTAATGAATTGACAGAATCTCAAAGAGATATGTACAGACCCATCTTCATTGCAGCATTATTTACAATAGTCAAGAGGTGGCAGTAACCAAAATGTCCATCAATATTGAATACAAAAAATGTGATATATACATACAATGGAAGATTATTCAGCCTTAAAAAAGAAGGAAATCCTGTCAAATTCTACAACATGGATGAACCTGGAGGACACTATGCTAAGTGAAGTAAGCCAGTGAGAACAGTCAAAATTACAGAGACAGAAAGTAGAATGGTGGTTGCAAGTTGTCCAATGGATACAGTTTTGGTTTTGCAATATGAACAAACTCTAGATGTCTGTTGCATAATAATGTGCATATAGTTAACACTAGTGCACTGTACATTTAAAAATGCTTAAAATAGTAAAGAAAAAAGAGAAATGTTATTTTAAAAATTCAATAGCCTGAATTGAAAATATCCTCTAGTTTTAGGCAAACTTGTTTTAAAGAAATGAGGTGCAGACTGGTATCTACTAGATATACATGTTTTTAAGTTTTTATAAAACCTAAAAGTATTTGCTCACACAGGCTTCTCTGCTCCCTTGCTACCACGTGAATGGGTTGGGGGTGGGAGGAAATAGTATCTTTGAAACTGAATAAAATTATATAAGTACTTGTTTTAAAGGCAGTGAGGCGTGATTGCTGATCTGTAGAAATTAAGAATTTACAAGTACCAGACAGTTATTCTCTAGCTCTCTCTGATTAAATGAATCTATTTTTGTATTTCTGATCTTTGCATGAAACAAAAAACTCTGAAGTTACAGTGACTCAGAAATAACTTTAGAGAAGCATTCAGTCCATGACCTAGCAGGTTGAGATTGTCAATAGACGTGATTGAGTGTAAAGACCTCTTGCCAACAGCTGTGCTTGTGTTGAAGGCCCACACATACAGAGCACATGCTACCTCTGCAGGGGACCACTGCCTGCATCTTTGTTGTGGGCACCAGAACTTTATGTGCAAAGTTGAGACGTCATACCATCCCTCAAATGGTCATGAATTTAGGTTGGCCAGAGAGCATTGCACTCACACAATTGTTAATGGCAAGCTTTCCAGCCAAGAATATTATTGGCCCTGTAGTTGTTCTAAATTCAGCTTCCTGGGGTGACTTTACATGAAAATAGACTGGGTTATTCAGATGCTCAGAAAGAGTCACCATTTATTATTATGTAATTTGTGAGTTAGTTTTTACCTCTTT
The DNA here is from genome assembly GCF_000327345.1 of Myotis davidii. Lineage (NCBI taxonomy): Eukaryota > Metazoa > Chordata > Mammalia > Chiroptera > Vespertilionidae > Myotis > Myotis davidii. The sequence continues at coordinate 346,405 of NW_006300370.1, forward strand.
GTGGGCAGGAGCCTTTGGGGTATTCTTGGGCAATGTTTGACCTTGAGCCACCTGTTGCCTATCTTACCCTTGCCATAGGGCCCACGACCTAATTTCAGAGTAAAGGATAGAAAAGCTGCCTCCATCTCGCTACTTCCTAAAAAACCCCAGGTAACAACATTGTAATGGCTAAAGAAAGTATTATTTTTCTCATTGGTACTCTAGTTTTCAATATAGTAGATAATATAAATTATAATACTACACATTTTCTGGGGCTAAATATAATTATTTGTATTTAGAATGAAAAAATAGTGCAAACATTTAAATTTCCCTCCCTCAATTTAATTTCCTTCCTTCTCTCTCTTTCTCCCCCTCTCTTCATATACCAAGTGAGTCAGTTTAGAAGAGAGGTCTGGAATTTGAATTCTAGATCCAGCACTCTCAAGTGGGCTCTTAGTAGATGTGTAAATTTTTGTCCCCTCAATGCATGTGTTTCTCTTCTTATAAAATAAAGATGGTGATTGTTTATTCCTTAGAGTTGCTGTGACGATCACGAGATGTTTTGTGCATGGCTGATTATAAGCACTCACTAAATATAAGCTACTGTACATTACTAATATGCTGGGCCCATATAACATCAGCAACATCAAGAATATTTAGTTGGAGCAGGAAAAAAGAGGGAAAAGATATTTAATGCAATCCAAAATTTAGATGATAATGGCAAATGTTGAGCGAGATCTTGAATCTTAACAAACTAGATACAAAGAAAAAAAGTGAGAAATAGGAAAAATATATAATTTTAGTCAAATGAAACAACAAGAATAATGTTGTGGCACTAAATGACCAAATATTAGCTCAGGTCAAAAGCCAGAGCAGGAATTTTCCTAATCAGGAGTACCACTTATATTGGTAAAACTATTTTAGGAAATGACATTTCTTTGAAGTATATCAGAGACCAGAAAAATTTAGAACTTAAAGATCACCTGGCTCAACTCAATCATTTCACTGGTAAAGAGGCTGGGGCTCTAAGAGAGTAAGCACTTTCCCTAAGGTTACACACCTCCTGATGGCAGAGCTGGACCAGAACGTGGGTCTCATGATTGGATCCCAGGGGGCCATCCTACCGGAACACACAGCTTTCAAAATGTGAGAAGATCAAAAAGCCCAGTGAACTTTCATGCCAGAGTGAGAACAACTTTGCATTCACATCAGGGTTCATTTCCACACCTGGAATTCAAAGTATGTAAAAACGGATATCATTATCCCTGTTTTACAAATGGAAAAATAGGCTCTAGGTTGACTGGCTCTGCTGCCCAGCTTCAGGCTCCATAAATATATCCCTCATGCCCAAGCAAAGTGGTATATTAACTTGCTATAGCTACCCGCCCCTCATTCTGGGAGATCTTCCAGCTAGCTTTCTACCTCACAGTTCTATATTTTTCAACACTGTCCCCTCTCTATGCAACATAAGACTCCCAAAGGATAAGTATTTTTTGTTGTTGTCTGTAGCCAAATCCCCAACTTCATGAATAGTGCCTGGCATCTATTTGATGAAGGATGTACTTTTCTTGAATAAATGAACAAAAAAAAAGTTGATACTCTGGATTTCTCCAAATAGCCACTTGGGTGGACAGATGCATTTTAGGTCGAGTGTCTAGACTCTGGTTTTGAGACCTCTATCATTCTATGTTAGCCAGTCCCATGTTCTGCCGTCTTGGGTACAGAGCATGCGGTGGGCTACACCCGGGATTCTAAGACACAGCCTTCTGAGCACATTCCTTTCTCATCTAAAATTGACAGGAAAGAGGGTAAGACAGGGCACGCTAAAAGATCAGACTTCTATATCGTAAAAAAACATCCAAACCCTGTCTGCTGATGCTTCACTAGTGAAGTTGCCTCTCTGAGAGAAGGAGTAAAACCCAACACTCAGATACATACGCATAGTGAATCCAGACAGGGTCTCTCTCCACGGGGCTCATCCACCCACCATTATCAAGGCCAACTCCCCCTTCAGACTGGGCGATGCGGTTTCCTTTAGCCTGAAGGGACCCTCGATGCTTGTTTGAAGCAAACCTCATCCGCATATACAGACTGCGTAATCACTGCTGTCACCCAGAGTTGGACAGCAAAAACAGTTTTAGGCGTTTGCTGTGTTTCTTTAAACAAAACGCTCCAGTCTCTCTGGTGAAGTAATCCTCCAGTCACAACCTGTGTGTGAACAAAAGGCCTTCCACAAAGACGGCCAGAATGCAGAACTGCTATATTTTCTGACTCCCAGCTGTTGTCTATAGGATTTTATAGAATTCCCCAGAGGAGTCTGAGGGCTCACACCAATTTACAGATGTGATCACCTTCCTAGATGGCATCTTAGCCCTCCTGATACCCACCACTTCTGAGATTTCTTACCACTTTAGGAGTCTTGCCAAAGACAGGATAAATGTGACCTTCTCCTCTGACATGTGCCATAGGAAGATAATCAAGTTATAGGGTGCCCTGGGTGTTGGGCAAATACACTGTTCATGATGAAGGCACCTCAGAGTGGATAATGCACTTTCATTTCTAACTCAGTAAGCGCAACCTTGTCATCATCAACTATAGCTGAAATGGGCTGATCAAGATCTGAAATCTGACCATCTGCAAGCTGAGGCAAAACTCATTGGCCACACAGAGCTGACTGGTGGCCACATGCTGCTTCTGGAGAAAAGGGTGGTCAAGCTATCCAATGGGCCTTGGAGATGGGCAAACACCTCCAGGCCATGGGACTTTTCCAGTGTTTTCTGCTTCAGTCTGAGTTGCTCCCAACTTTGTGCTGTCTTGTGATCAACAATGAGATATGGGGGTTCGATAGGAAGATTATAGTAAAGAAGTTGAAGTGAGAAACAAACATCTTTTGCAACACAAGTTACTCCATGCACATAACTGACCAGTCTTCTGGTGGCCAGGTTCTATTTGTTGCTACACAGGTAACCTTTAACACCTAATATGCAAGCCCATCAAAATGCCTTCTTGTCAAATCCTTAAAAATAAAGACCGTTATTTATGGCCCCTAGAAAAGAAAATTATGAGGATGGGAGAAGCTTTCTCTTATAAGCAATCCTATCCAACTACACTATGCAACCCTAAGACGGATGGAATAAGTGTGGGCAGTTTTGTGGCCATAGAGCATTGGGATAGTATTCGTGAGGGACATGGTTGGTATCAGAGAAGGAAGTAGAGTGGCTTTCGTGGCTTTGATGAGATTGTATCTAGTTTTATACCTGTTTCCCTGGTTCTCCATTTTGCCCTACAGTTGTTTGTACACTTTTTGGGAAGCTGATGTGGGTAGACCATGGATGTGTCTTTAATTTAAAGAGAAAATCAATATGACTCTTCTTCTGTCTGCCCCCCATGAAAGTTTAGATTAAAGTACTAAAAGTTTGGATTATTCTACGGGTCATCAGGTTGTAGGCTTAAGACAGGAAGTCTCACAAAATGTTTTGCAAATAGCTTATTATCAGAGGAAATGTCAGCTGAGTCAGGAGCATTGTTCCTCAAACGGGCCTGAGTGTTGAAGGATTTAATTAGGGTGAATAGTTGAAGCAGGACAAAGATGGTTTTCCTTGGGGACCCAATGTACTCTGTTAAAAGGCCAAAACAAAAATGCTTATGCAATGACTATCTTCCTAAAAATTCAGAACACTTCAAAAATTTCCATTAATTGTATTCGCACCACAACTTTGAAGGTTAGTTAACTTATGATGCAAATATATTTTTAGGGAAGTTACATATACAGCCATGACTTCTTTTGTTTAATAGGAAAACAAAATTTATTGAGTACCATCACCAAATATTTTCAAGGACTGAAAACCTTGTGCTGAGAGAAAAAGGTATTTAAGAGACATTTGAGGATTTAAAGAAGAATCAGCCCACTAAGTCTTCCTACAACCTCTATTTTTCAATTCTGAAATATAAGCCCTGGATATTTCTACTTGTTTTGCCTTGTATGGAGAAAATTTATTTTAAATCTTTTTTTTCTATCCTCACTCGATATTTTCCCATTATTTTTAGAAAGAATGGAAGTGAAAGGGAAAGACAGAAAGATATATTGATGTGAGAGAAGTACATCATTTAGTTACCTCCTGCACGAGCCCCACCAGAGCCTAGGCCAGGGAGGAGCCTGCAACCAAGGAACTTGCTCTTGATCAGAATTGAACCCGGGACCTTCGGTCCACAGGCAGATGCTCTATCCACTGAGCCAAACCAGCTGGGGCTATTTTAAATCTTTTATTACAGTGGGTTTGCATCTTCTCACCTTTCGTCTTTATGAAAGATGCTATATTATTTGCTACATAGATATTTATAACTTTTACATCATTGTGATTTGGAGACTTTAACATTATACAGCAGCACTATCTAATGGAACTTTCTGTGATAATCAATAGAAATTTCTCTGATGATGGAAATGGTTTCTGCACTACTTAATTAATTACAGAAATTAAAAAATTAGTTACTCAGTCACATTATCCCACATTTGAAATGCTCAATACCTATAAGTAGCTAGTGGCTACTGAATTGGACAGTTATGTATTCCTTTCTTTGTTTAGCTTAATACTTTTAGGTTTGAATTCCACCATGCCTGATATCAAAGCCTTGACCCCCACCCTGTCTTTTCGCTTGCTTTTGACTGGCACTACTTTGCCTAACTTCTTATTTTTAAATTTTCTGCATCACCCTTTTAAGGCAAGTCTCTTGTATAGATCATAGAGTTGAATTTTGCTTTTATCTTAGGTTATTTAAACCCACTTACATGTATTGACATAACCACTATGTTTGATTTCATTTCTTTCATTTAAAAATACATATTATAGCCGTAGGCGGTTTGGCTCAGTGGATAGAGCGTCGGCCTGCGGACTGAAGGGTCCTGGGTTCGATTCCAGTCAAGGGCATGTACCTTGGTTGCGGGCACATCCCCAGTGGAGGTTGTGCGGGAGGCAGCTGATGGATGTTTCTCTCTCATCCATGTTTCTGGCTCTCTGTCCCCTTTCCTTCCTCTCTGTAAAAAATCAATAAAATATATTTTAAAAAATACATGTTATAAATACTAGTAATCAATCCCTTCTCTCCTTATTTATTGTGTATTAGTTTCATGCTCTGAACAATAAAATTAGTTTTTTAGTCATCTCTCTACTGTTTTCCAATTTTAGTCAATGATATTATCTTTCTTAGTGTTTATCTTTGTTTGTTAGGCTTCTACAATTCTGTATGTCAGCATTAAAGTGATATCCTCTGGCTCCCTCCAACTACTCATGATGCAATTAATATTATCCTACTTACCCATTCCCTCTCCACTCCCCTCAACATTTTATTATGAAAACTTCCAGACCTACAGCAAAGTTGAATTTCCAGTGAACACCCATATACATACAACCTACATGCTATCATTAACATATTATTATATTTGCTTTATCAATGTGTCCATCTGTCCCCCCACCAGTCCATCTCATTTTTTGATGCACTTCAATGTAAATTGCAAACATTAGTACACATACTCTCAAATACCCCAGTATATATGTCACTAATTAGATATTAACATTTATCTTTATTTTTTAAATATATTTTTAATTGATTTCAGAGAAGGAAGAGGGAGGGAGAGATAGGAACATCAGTGATGAAAGAGAATCATTGATCAGCTTCCTCCTGCACACCCCCTACTGGGGTTCCAGGCCACAACCCTGGGCATGTGCCCTGGCTGGGAATTCAACTGTGGCCTCCTGGTTCATAGGTCAATGCTCAACCACTGAGCCACACTGGCTGGGCAAGCTTAACATTTGTTTACAGTATTTTTCTTTTGGTGTAAACTTTATATGTTGTAAAATATCCAAATCTTAAACATACCTTTGCTAGCTCTGAAGAGGGTACACATCAACACGATCTAACAAGGTCTAAAACGTTACCATTACCCCTCAAAAGTTCCCTCATGCTTCTTCTAAGTCAGTCCCCACTCATCTCCCAGAGGCAAACTTGTGAGTTTTTTCCACCATAAATTAGTTTTACCTGTTTTAGAACTTCACAGAAATAAAACCATAAAAGGTTGCTTTCACTCAGTGTAATGTCTTTGAGATTCGTCCATATGGCTGCTTGTTTCAGTGATTTAGTCCTATTTATCGCTCAGTATTTCATTGTAAGAATATAGGGCAGTTTGCTGTATAATCTCTTATAAATGCACACGTTGTTTCCAATTTGGGGCTGCTATGAGAAGAGCTTCTATGAAGACTTTGTGCAAGTTTTTTGTGAGCTTTTGAAATTTCTGTTTGGATCAGAGTTGTGGGATCATAGGGTATGACATAAGTGTATGGTTACACACAGGTGTATGTTTAGTTTATAAGAAACTTTGAGACCATTTCCCTACCAGTTGTACCACTTTATACCCACACCAACAATGTATAAGGGTTCTCCATGTCCTCACCAATGATTGGTGGTGCCAGTCTTTTTAAACTGTAGCCATTCTGGTAGACGTGTTGTGGTATCTCACTTTGGTTTTAGTTTTCATTTCCCTGATGATTAATGATCGTGAGTGCTCTTCATTTGTTTATTGGCCACTGGCATATAATCACATTTTATTTTATGTATTCATTTTTTCCTAGAAGCTTGCTAAATATTTCTTAGATAAATGAACACATAAATTTTAGACACCATTAATTATAGAATAAGTGGAAACTCATTTCCATGTGTTCATAAAATTGCAATTTTCTTTTATTATTTTTAATAAAACTTTTTTTTTTACACAATCATATTCCAAATAACTCCTTTTGGCTTCTGCTTTCAACAAGTATGAGACTCTTGGTGAATAATTAGCACTATTTGGGGTGAACAAGAAAAAGCTGTGAAGTCTTTAAAACTGAGGAATCTAATTTTGTGCTACAAGATATGGGAAGCCAGTGGTTACTGGTCAAGGCAAAAAGTTGGAGCCAGGCGCATCTGCCATGTGCCAAAGGTCAGAGTCTGAAGGGTGAGAGGTACCAGCACAAGCCCCAGTGTCAGAAAGTGAAGGCAGGCCAGAGTCAACAAACAAGATGACTCACAGGTAACAGGACACCCACATTTCAGAAGCCATAAGAAGCCAGGGGCCTGGCTACAATTATGGAAAAGCTCAAGCCCAGAGATGGCTCAGACCAAAGCATGATCTAAAGTCCTGAAGTTCAAGGTAGCCAATCAGGGACTTGGGGGTCTGGAGCACACATCTGTGTGAAGGAAATGTGGCTGATAGCTGCTTCTAAGATCTTAAGGCTTGTGTGTGTCAGAGGGTCAGAAGCCAATCAGAGAAAAGCTTGTCTAGGTCCTCCAGGTACAAGTAGGTGAATGGGGCAGCAGAAAGTCAGATCAGATAAAAGAGGAAGGAAGAAGTAAATTTCCTGCGAAGATTGAGACACACTGTAATGGAACCCTCCTCTGGCAAAACATTAGAAAAGTGATACGTGCTTGTATTATTAGCAAGCTCATATTTGCTGTCATCTCTTTGGAAATAGTATGTTGCTTTCCTTTGCATTTCTAAAATAAATATTCAAAATTCATGCAGCTTTGCTAAGATTTAAGCAATTATGGCACTAAAGCCTCCATTGTATGTTCTGCCTGTGTCTTATCCTCACCTCTGTTTCTTCTTGAAAGAGCTTGGGGGAGGTGATGTTGGGGGTAACATTGCTGTGTGCTGCAATGAGGTAGATGTGAGCTATTGTGGAAGCATCGCTCTTATACTTGGAACCATGAGACAGCTCTGTATCGGCCCAGGCCCTTGAAAACAGTGCCCGAGGCTAAACCTTAAAATCGTTTAATGGGGAGTGCAAATCTGGGAGGCAGGAGGCGACAAAGGAGAGCAGGTTATGAAGTTGGCCACAGCTTCGTGACAAGTGCTGGTGAACGCTCCTTCTTGTTCTGTCTTCAGAGAGATGATACGAAGCTATTACATCTTCCTTCCAGGGGTTTAAGGGAGAAGATTTATCCTTTGGCTTCCATTCCAATTAATGTCCCAGCAGCAAGAGGGAAGTCCAAGTGAGACGCTGATCATATTCACAAGAGTCATGAGGGACTGCAGCATTGGCTGTCACCACAACCACAGGGACAGCAAGCCAGTGCTTAGGGTTCCCTCTGCCAGAGTGTAAACCGTGCCCAGTACTGGGGTGGCTCATCAATTGAGCCCAGTACTAAGACATCTACAGGTTTCTGATTACACAATAACAACTAACACCACTGAGCACTTACTACAAAAAGCTATTTATATATAATTTCATGTATGAATCTCATCATATATAGGGTGTGGCAAAAGTAGGCTTACAGTTGTATGTGAAACACAGTTTATTCTTGAATTATTATTAATTACTGTATTATTTTCCATCTGAACAACTGTAAACCTACTTTTGCCTCACCTTGTACATTGTTTTATGTTCTTTTTTTTCCATTTAATTTTCTGTGGTGAAGAGTTCTCCATCTCATTCAATATTCTTCAAAAGTACTTTTCACTGGCAACACTATATTCCACAATATGGATGAATAGTAATTTATTTCACTTTCCCATAAAATGCAACACTTTGGTTGTGTGTTATTCTCTGCTCTCATAAGTCAGTGTGTGTGAGTCAGATTTTTCTAGTCTGTGTTGTTATGACAACCCTTAAATCTCAGAGGCTTAAAATAACAGATTTATTTTTCACTCGTGTGTGGCGTTAGCAAGGGACCTCTGCACCTCATAGTCACATAGCGACCAAGCCTCACAGAGCAGCACCATCTCAAATGTCATTGGTCATCGTGCCAGGGGGAAAAGATAACTTTGGTAATTAAATGCATCCTGGAAGCGACACATGGCCACTTCTGACCTCATCGGCCAAATCCAGTTGCCAGGTCTCACCCAACCACAAAGAGGCCAGGAGGGGAAAAAGAACCAGGCTTGGCAAACATTACTGAACATGACACCGTGACAAATGTCCTTGTACATAAATCTCTTTGTGTTTTGCTGCTTATGTCATTAAACTTTTATAGGAAAATTGTTGAAGTAGACAGTACAAATATTTGTATGTTACTGATGCATGTGCTGGACTTTTATATCTTGGCTCTGAGACTCATACTTGCCCTTTTATACTCTCCTCTGGGGACTAGGAGCCTATAAACTACATTTCCCAGACTCCTTTACCCACTGGGTAGAAGACCAGCCCCCCAACCCCCAGGGGAGCCAACTGTAGGTGATTGCAGGGGCCAGCAGCAGCCGCCAGCCCAGAAACATCAACAGGATTGTGGGCTCCTGGCTCTCTGCCCAGCGTCAGTGGTGGTGCTTATACTCGTAGATGTGGGTAACACCACCTTCTCCCTTTTGCTTCTCCAGCCCAAAGGGTAGAGGTAGTTCCCTGTGATTAATGACCTCTAGGTAGCACCATCTTCCCATTTGGTACCTCAATTCCTCCTAACAATTTTTAAATCCTTGCATTAAATTTCCCGTCTAAATCGTGTAACTGGACATTTACTGATACCGTATATATTGCCAGATTTCCCCCTAGAAAGTTTGTGCTTATTTATATTTAGTCCCAAAGCATTGGAAAGTACCAGTGGCTACCCAGTAAAACGTGTATTTGTCGCCATCTTAAAGATCAAACTGGTTATTCAAATCTGGTTAATTTCTAATCAGTGAATCAGAGACCCGGCTTCCTTCCATTTCGTGGCTCTGTCATCCCTGACAGTGGTTTGCAACATCAATTTGCTTGTCTTCATTCAGCCAATGGAAGGGGAAGAAATGGACATGCATGTATGGGAAGTTTCCATGGGCTAAGCCTGGGAGGGGTGTACATCTTTTTTTTTGTCCACGTTCCTTGGCTAGAACTCATTCACAGGACCACACCAAACAAGGGGCTGGGAAATGTAGTCCATATGTGTGCCCCGGCAGCCTGAGGATTAGGGTGGTTATAGACTGGCAATGTCTACCACAGACCCCTCCCTGTTTGGCTCTAATAAAAATCTCCCCCCTGACACTTATTGTATATAGTGAAGAATAGTTTAGTCTATTTTAATTTTAACAAAAGCCTTAACAATTGTATATTCGTGAATATTTAACTACTTGCAAATAATGGTGTCAAACCTACCTGTCTGACTCTACTATCTCCTTAGCAGAGGCCACCTGCCTAGGGGGCAGATCCAGACTTTGTGGATTCTGAAGCTTGTATAATTTGGTGGGATCTGTTTAAAAAAAAAAAAAAAAAGAATGCAAAATTAGTTTATCAAAGTAAATAGTTATTTAGAATGAGAAAAAAATTTGTAACTAATATTATATTTTCCAAAATGTGGCAAGTATCAAGAAAACAACATAATATTTTAAAGTAATTAACATTCTAACATTTCTCTAAAATACTTTTCCCTTACATGTTGGCTGTTAATCTTAAATGGCCTCTTTATCAGGCTGTAATTTTGTAGCATCATTTTCCATAGACAATAGAATTTAATCTTTCCTCTAACATAATAGTTTGTCAAAGTATTTTTCTTTCTTTTGATAGTTTAGGAAAGTTTCAGGTTCATGACTTGTAAGTAATACTGCCAAGTAAATGTGTTAGATTATTGGCAAATTTGGGAAAAAAAACTTCTCAAGTGTCTCTCATGAGTTCTAAGATTTCGGAGCAATGCAGTTGTTTTGTGCAGTGACTATTGCTTAACTTTCCATGAACTGACCCCCCTCTCCCAGAGTCTCGTGAGTGCCTGGGGCAAGTGCGAGTACCTAGTTTAGCACTTGTTTAGCTTCTTGGTTATTCCACCTCTGCACCAGATCCTACAGGCAGGCTCAGCCTTGGTTCATTTTCCAAGACCAGGCATGACCTAGCAAGGCTCACTATTTGCCAGAAGACGACGCTACACTTTACCCTTTTTGTGCCTGACTGAGTCTCTAGATATCCCCTGATCCTGGTCACCCTACTTTGCTCACCTGTGCAGACAGAGAGCCCTGTTAACCTGATATTGGTTGCTATAGAGTCCATTACTGTTCTGTGAATACTTTGTTCTGGTGACACCTTGGATGCAGCTTAAACATCTACCCTACCCCCCACCCCTCAGGCTGACCTAATTCCAGTGGCCCTGCACTCTCCATGTGCCCGTCCTGCTAGACTTGCTTGGCGAGGCCTTGTGCAGCCTGATCATTGGAAATGACAGTAAGACGAAGTCGGGGAGTCACAGGTGGTTTACTTATCCTTGCGGGCCAGGCTTGGGTTAGCGGCAGTGCTAAGGATGTCCCACTGGTGGCTTAGGCCTGCTCCCCCCGGGCATAAGCCGTCAGTCAGACAGCCCCCAAGGGCTCCTGGACTGCAAGAGGGCGCAGGCCGGGCTGCGGGACCTCCACCAAGTGCATGATTTTTGTGCACCGGGCCTCTCGTGTGTGGATAAGGAAGGATACAAATAAAATAGAAAAATTTGAAGGAAAGGGGATAAAAGAAGATATGTATGTAGAGAGTTTGGATAAGGAATAATATTTGAAGGCTGTGTTTGAGCTGAATGAGTGAATGCATGAATTTAAATCATACACATCATTTACTTTAAAACATCCTTCTTTGCTCTTCTGACATATTTGGAAGATGTACATGCCATATTTCCTATGGCACATCTTCGATAAAGAATTTAATTTCAAAGAACTAAATATTGTTCATTTTATTTAGTCACTGGCAATGAGTCTCTGCTTCCAGGATCACTTACCATTTATTATTAAACACATATAAAATCAATGCTGCTTCAGGGAGTGTTAAAAACAAAGTCTTTAGCTTATGTCACCCTTCGCTTGTAGGAGACTATTTTAATATCACTTTTAGATGTAGAACCAACTTAGAAACAAATCGATCTTGGAAACAATTCATAGAAACGTATTCTCCTTTATAAATCACTCACAGGTAGGACACTGCCCGTAATAATAGAGGCTTACGGTAGTCGCAGCTTTGTTTGAATACAACAGCCTTTCCAGGGGCTGTTTCTCTGTGCATTTTACTGGGAGAACTGGACAGGGATTTTCAGTTCTCTGTAACCTAAAACATTTCTCAGCTGCTAATGACAGAGGAAATGGACCCTGCTGCGTCCTAAGTGTTGGCTGTTTTCATCCCATTAGTGAAAGGTATCATTGAATGAAGGGGTGAAATCTCATCAGGATGAGAGGCTCTAGAGCAGTGGTTCTCAACCTTCCTAATGCCGCGACCCTTTAATACAGTTCCTCATGTTGTGGTGACTCCCAATTTCATTGTTACAAATTGAACATAATTAAAGCATAGTGATTAATCACAAAAACAATATGTAATTATATATGTGTTTTCCGATGGTCTTAGGCGACCCCTGTGAAAGGGTCGTTCGACCTCCAGAGGGGTCGCGACCCACAGGTTGAGAACCGCTGCTCTATAATCTTTGACTTATTTTTTCCCCCTTTCTGTCAGTGTGTTCACAGGCTGTGACAAAGCAAACTTGAATGACAAAGGAGAAGTGAATAATTAAAAAATGTTTTGACAAGTAAAAATGATGATATATTAGCATCAAATTAAGTATTCAACAAAGGAGAAATGGTCCTTCATTGTCAAATACCAAACCCCTAAACTTTGAGGTAGGAATGCTGGGTGCACGTGGTGACCCAGATCACAGCACCTCATAGCAAAAGGTGACTGTCACCTTCACCTGAACTGCACTGTCTCTCAAACTCCCTTTAACCTGCAGAACCGGTGTCTTCAGTCTCCTGTGACTTCCAGTAGTTGGTATCCTCCATCCATCATTCTTTTATGATGGGACTAGCGATTTGGTGGTGGTGTTTTTAAGTCTCAGCAAAACAGTACTTTATGACATTTGTCCAAAAACCATCACAGTTCCAAGTTCAACAGTAAAAAGGAAATAAATGAGCAGCAGTTGCTACGTTAGCGCTCAAGGCATTGTTTCCTAGAGGATTTCATGTCTACCGTTTGGTTCTCTGTTTCAGAGCACGGGTTGGGTTTCAGACCCAAAAAAAACCAACTTGTGGTAGAGGGGGAATGTTGGGATTGTTGGGGGAGAACCCACGTGGAAGAATATTGGGGCGTAACAAGAGGTTCGTTTCTCTAGTCAGACACGCAAGTGAGGAGGCAGTGATTCTGAGAACGTCTCACACAGAGAACGGGGCCCGGATGCACCGAGAGCTGGGGAAGCAGCAGGAGCTGCTTTGTGGTTTGAAGATGACACAGAGACACTTCTCCAGGGACCTCAGGACCAGGTGTCAGTGCAGCCTGACCGGGACTCTTCCCTGATGCCAGAACTTAAAAAAGCGTTTTATTACATCACCACACAAGGCAACACCATGCAACCTCGCGCCCATCATCACTGCCATGGAGTTTTTTCATTCAGCACTGACGTATTTCTCTTCCCAGGGTCTAAAAGGCATCTTCAGCACAGTGCCTGGTCCTGGCTGAGGTTCCAGTGAATGGAATCCCATCACTTTTGGGCAGCACATGAGCTTGTTGTGTGTCCACTGTCCTTGTTGGCAAATCACACTTGTTTCCGGCTAGCACCATAGGTACGGCACCTGCATCCTTTGCTTGCTCACTCTGTTCCCTGCGGAGGTCACTATCTGCAGATGACTTGCTGTTATTGATGGAAAATACACAGAGGCAGCCTTCACCTGTTCTCATGTACTGGTCTCTCATGACACTGTACTCTTGTCCAGCTATGGCCACAGACAGGTTTCACCATCTATAACCACCTGTTTTGGGCAAGAATCCTCTATGGTGGGATCATATTCATCTACAAAGCGGTTCTGGATTAGCGGGATTGTCAGCACGCTTTTCCCAACACCACCTGCTCCAAACATCACCAGTTTGCACTCAGTCATTCCACACAAGCAAGAACCTCAAGCTCTGGTGCCTCACTGTGCAAGGATTTAGAACCACCACTGGGGGAAATGTTGGAGACCCCGGAGCCACCATGAACCAAGATTTGGTGGGTTTCCCCTTGATCTGCGACCCACTTAAGCAACTGCATTTCCTCCTGACTGCGGCTTGGGAGAGCTTTTCATTTAGATGGTCCTCATTGGTACTCCCACCCTTTAGTACCTATTTCTACTTGGTATTGTCCTTATTTGGTGGTTTAAATGTAGATTAATTACTGCCATAGGGTTGCCAGATGATATCTGTTGAGTTTGGTTGTATTGGAATAGCATTAACATTTGCATGACTTGACATTTATTGGGATGTATTTATTGTTGTTGAAAGAAAATGGGAGGGCTTTGTGTGAGGGCTGCAGGGAGTGGGAACCAGCTAGGAGAGATGAGAATGGAGGCTGGCATGGCTGTCCTAGGTGGTTAGAGCTAAAGTTGTCGAGGATCATGGCACTGAACTATTGAATGGGTTGAACTTGGTTGAGCACAATGAGGAAAAGGCTCCCTTTCCGTTCCCATCTCAGCCTTTAAACACGCTCTGCCCAGTTTCTCCTCACCACTCTGGCTGGCTTTTCACTCACTTTCAGAAATCAGAAAAGGCTCATTTTGAGGTATTAAGAAGTCTGACTCAATGTGAATGACAACTTTCATCATATAGTCATGTCAGACCATCTCTCCTCCCCTGCCCAGGGCTGACCTGGGAACCAGGTGGGGGAGGGTTGGCTTGTTCTTGCCTCCCTCACATTCCTTCTTGCTCTGCATCTTTTCCTCCTTCTGGGTTGAGGTTGACCCTGCTAACATTTTTTGGGGACACTCAGGGTACACGCCAATCCAGTCTTTCAAAGGGCAAATCAGTCCTTCAGAGTTACAAGGTGACTTTCTACAACCTGGAATAAAAATAACATTTCTTAAACAAAACAAAACAAAAAACCCAACAACAAGCAATTCCCAAGGCACACAGTTTAAGCCTCTAACATCAGATTAAAAATAGTTAACTTACTTTTGGGTTTACCCTGGTTAAATCAATCAGGAAATTGAGCAATTATGTGTGTTTGCTTAAATTATGTAGACAATTATCTTAATAGACCACATTGTTTTGCTTTTGTAGATCCAACTCGAGTCTGACTTGTGGTTTATTTATTTAAGTCCACAACATTTTGATGTGGCCATATTGGTGCAGCTCTTCTAATGTCAAGACATTAAAAAAAAAAAGGAAAAACCCTGTTAAACTTAGTTTTAGAACATTACAATATGGGTAGAATAGACATCCCCATTCCTAAGTCTTGCCCCATCTTAACCCCATTCACAATGAAATGTTCCTTCTCTAAAAACAGCAGAAGAAATGTTAACATCTCTGGAGGGAGAAAAAACAAAGACCTGAAAAAATAAAGTGCCAAGGAGTAGGACACTTCAGTTTTAACATTCATTCCTGTAACACCTCTCATCACTGCAGATTTGGGGGAGTCTGGCTGATTTATGGAATATTGCTGGATGGTGTGGTTCTCTGGTCCTAATACTCTTGAGACTATAGAAAATTGGAGACAAATACTCTTATGAGAACTTTAAATCAATAGGCATATCAGGAAATAGAACTCAATGCATATGACTAATATTAACTGCAACCTGGATCAGACAGAAAGCACGATCATGTACAGAGTCCATTTATCTCATCCAAATGTGGTTCAAGGCTCCTGGCTTCTGTCCAGTTACAAACTCTTCTGAATTGTCTGCATCTCTTTCTTTCTGGGAACCTTGCGGAGCCTCTATTTATGCCACCTCGTCTTCTGAACGTGGCCTTTCAATCTCCCATCATGCCACCTTCTGACAACTTGTCCTTGTGCTCAATAGAGCTTTCTTATTTTTTCACTCATTCCTCCCCCAATTCAACAGGAAGAGGTCTTACTGTTTTCCTTTATTTCTTTGCTTCATTTTTTGTCCCTGTGTGGGCCAGAGATTTCCCATCTCCACTGAATTTCTTCTCCTCAGAATTAGACCTTCAAATTCAAGTCTTCAAATGGTAACAGTCTATTATATTAAATCTTTTATTACTCTCTAGTGAAGTTAATTTGTATAATTGCAGTATAAGATACAGTAAAATAGGAGAGATAATTAACAAGTTAATAATTCATCAACAATTACTACACACAGCACATGAACTAATTTTAAATGTCTGATTTGAATCCACTTTTAAGGAGATCAAATCCTACAGAATAGAAGAGAAACATGCAAATTAACCACCCCTCCGCTATGCTCAAGCCATGCCCACCAGCCACGCTCACCAGCCAATCAGGAGAGAGTATGCAAATTAACCCAACTAAGATGGCGGCAGCCACTGAGCTGGAATGAGCAGGAGGCTTGGGTTGCCCCTGGCGATGGAGGAAGCCAAGCTTACCACCTGCCCTGGCCAGCCCTCAGCTCCACTTAAGGCTACAAAGTTTCAATTATAGAAGATAAATAAATACCAGAAAAAAGAAGAAAAAAAGGAGAGCCTGGGAGCTTGGGTCACCGGGGGGCATGGCCAGCCTGAAAATGGCCCTCAGCCCCCCCACCCAGGCTGGCCAGGCACCCCAGTAGGGACCCCCACCCTGAAGGGGGTGTGGCCAGCCTGAAAACAGCCCTCAGCCCCTCACCCAGGCTGGCCACATCCCCATGGGGTGAGGGTCCCCACTGGGGGGCTTAACCAGCCTTCAAACAGCCATCAGCCCCTCACCCAGGCTGGCCAGGCACCCCAGTGGGGACCTCTACCCTAAAGGGGATGTGGCCAGCCTGAAAACAGCCCCAGGCTGTTCAGGCACCGGAGCGGGACCCCCACCCTATTTCGGAACACCCTTCAGGGCAAACCGGCCAGCCCCCAACCATGCACTAGGCCTCTATCCTATATAATAAAAGGATAATGTGCAAATTAACCCTAATAGCAGAACGACTGGGAATGACTGATCACTATGAGACACATTGACCACCATGGGGCAGACGCTCAATGCAGGAGCTGCCACCTGGTGGTCAGTGTGCTCCGACAGGGAGAGCTCTGCTCAGCCACAAGCCAGGCTGCCAGCTGCCAGCACAGTGGTAGTGGTGGGAGCCTCTCCTGCCTCCTCAGCAGTGCTAAGGATGTCCGACTGCAGCTCAGGCCTGCTCCCCACTGGCAAGTAGACATCCCCCAAGGGCTCCTGGGCTGCCAGAGGGATGTCTGACTGCCAGCTTAGGCCCAATCCCCACGGGGAGCGGGCCTAAGCCAGCAGGTGGACATTCCCCGAGGGGTCCCAGACTGCGAGAGGGCACAGGCTGGGCTGAGGGACCCCCCAGAGTTCACAAATTTTTGTGCACTGGGCCTCTAGTGTTAAATATCAGGGCACATCTGTATAAGTCAGTGATTGGCAAACCGCGACTGGCGAGCCACATACGGTTCTTTGGCCCCTTGAGTGTGGCTCTTCTACAAAATGACATGTGCGGGCGCGCACATACAGTGCGATTGAAACTTCGTGGCCAATGTGCAGAAGTCGGTTTTCGGCCTGGGCGAGTCTATTTTGAAGAAGTGGCGTTAGAAGAAGTGGGGGGTGTTGGTTCGTTGGGCGACGGGAGACGCAGTGCAGGCGGGCCAGGGGATATGCAGTGCGGGGGAGGGACATTGTTTTGAGGTACATTCGCTGAGGTTGACCCCTTCCAACTCTCCCATCCACACTTGTTTATCTGAAACAAGTATACAAGACGAGTGTGGATGGTAGAGTTGGAAAGGGTCGACCTCAGCGAACTTACGTCAATCAGATTTAGGACGTTTTTAGCAAAGGCCAGCTTAGGAGTACCCTAATTAAGTTAATAACAATGTACCTACCTATATAGTTTCAGTTTAAAAAATTTGGCTCTTAAAAGAAGTTTCAATCATTGTACTGTTGATATTTGGCTCTGTTGACTAATGAGTTTGCCGACCACTGGTATAGGTCAATGCTAATGAGTGATTCATTAAAGTCACACCTGTTTGGAAGAATTGTGGCTAAATATACATCACTTGAAAATTATTATTTTAACAATTTTCAAGTGTACTGTGGCATTAAATACATTCACATTATGTGCAATCAGCACCCATCTTCCATTCAGAAACTCAGTACCCATGAAACACTCCCCAGGTCCTTCTCCCAAGCCTTTGGCAACCACCATCCTACTTTCCATGTCCACGATTTTGACTACGCTAGGTACCTCAAATAACTGGAATTATACAGTACTTGTCCTTTTGCGTCTGGTTTCACTTAGCAGAATGTCTTCAAGGTCCATCTATATTGTGACATCTGTCAGAATTTCACTCCTTTTTAAGATTGAATAATATTCCATTGTATGCATATGGCACATTTTGCTTATCTGTTTCTGTTGATGGACATAGGGGCTGTTTCCATTTTTTGGTTATAAAGCCACACTTGTTAAAAAACAATTTTATTGAGTTATAATTTACATGCAATAAAATGTACTTTTTTTTAAAGCTTATCATTTGATAAATGTATACACCTACATAGTCACTGTCATAATCAAGTCATAGAGTATTTCCATTACAGGCCTCCAGAAGTTTCCCTCGTCTCCTTCTGCAGTTAACTCTCCTACCCCAAACCTTCACATGGGTGCCACCGATCTTCTTTCTGTAAACTATAGATTAGTTTTCAGGCCTTATTAGACCTGAAGGCTCTAGGTCAGTAATGAGACAAAGAATTCAGAATGAAGGTACATAAAATATCTACTTATAGTCCTAAAGGAAGCAAGAAAATTATTCTACAATTTTTTCAGACTCAGAGCAGCCTCTTCCACTTGTTTGTTGAAAAAACTTTCCACATTTGTTCTTTGTTCCATCGTAATATGAATAGTAAGGACACGCAGTGCTGACAATCATAGAAAAAAAGAGAACATAGAAGTTTTCACCATCCCAAGATGCCTTGGCACATAGAACGCTGAAAGTCCACAAAAAGAAAATGATAGATCTAATTTGGTGTATTCAATTCTGCACGCGCTAAATTTCAGATGAGAAAATTAAGAATATGCCAAAGCAGGAAATTCAGGCTGTTCAGAGTGTTCACTGCTGCTTTCCATGACAGGGTCCTTGCAGGTTCCATCATAACGTTAGGTAAGTGACTCCTGCTGACAGTGGTTTACGTTCATTTTCCCGAGACCAGCATTTGACACCTAGACACAGCCAGGCCCATGTTTGCAGTGTCTTCCCCTCCCAGCTGTTCTGATACTTTGGAAGGGTGAGGCCACGGCCAGTCGGTCACCTGGCTACACCCCTGGGTGGCCTGGCACCGCTTCTGCTCAGGATGGTTTCACCTAATCATGACCCTGATCTGATCATTAAAATGAAGATCCATCCCCATCAAACTTGCATAATAGGATTAACGATTCTTTACAAATAAAAGCTAAGTTGTGATCTTTGACTATGCTAGTTTCTGGATTCTTTTTTTTTTTTTTTTTAAATGAGTTTAAATGGAAAGATAGTGCCCTTTCCCTTTTTGGCAAGCAAGCCACCGTTCCTTAAATTCTTGACTCACCATATGGATTTCTAGATTCTTTTTGTTTTTGTTTCATTAACTCTTTTTATAGCCCTAATTATTGAATAAAATTAGTTATTAGCTTAGCTTTCCTCAAGAAATTTTCACTTGTGTGCCTTCTCATTGTCTTACTATTGCTTTATAACGCTTTCCACATTCACTGTATGTGGTACTTTGACAGTCAGATATTTTTCTGGTCCTGTGTTCAGTAGTTTATTTTTTTTGCAATTTTAATATTTTCTGATTAATTATACCCTTAGGTGGTCTATATGCTGAATAATGTACTTTTCCATTTTTGGTTACTTAACTGTCACTGTGATATACTAACATGTGGAAAAATTTACATACATGCCGTGTACTGGAGTGCGTGTTGATGGACAGCCAAGCAGGTGAGGCAAGAGCGGCAGGAAGCCTGTGGCTTCGCCGGATCGGTGGCGATGTTAGGAAGCTAGACTTTGGCTCATGGGAAGGAGATAGTTGGAAAGTCAGCTAAGGTTGCTGACAGGAAATACTAAGTGAAGGGGTTTAGGGGAATAGTAAGTGGGAGCTGGATTCTCTTTAAAAAGCAGTCTGACTCAAGTACCAGGAGCGAAAGGAAAGGGTACGCATACAAAAATGGGGCCGCAGCCTGGGTGGGACATGGTTGACCCATGGTTGTCCTGGAAGCCGTGGAGCAGCTTGCAGTTTCCAGGTGCCACGTGGGAGGAGAGGTGTGTGGAAGGCATTGAAGGGAAATGTTGCTTCGTTATAATTTACCTGGTGACAAGCATCCTACAATTTAAACTGTTTTCTCCTGTTACTCTTTCATGTTTACAGTAATTACTTAAAATCTACAAAAGCACCAACTAACAATTTGTTTCACACCATAGTTTCTTGCTAATCTCATCACTGTCCCCACAAAGTAGTATAATCAGTTTTCTCATAGGCATCTTCCTTTGGAGGACTTTTATAGATTGTGTTGAGTGCCAAGGTTAGTATAGGTGTGCAAAAATAAATTGACTAAGAAAAGTGATTTAAATCTTGTGTTTTGCAATGGAGTATTCATAATTAAAAAAAAAATCCTCACCCAAGGATATGTTTGTCTTGACTTGAGAGAGAGAAAGAGAAAGAGAGAAACATCAATCAGTTGACTCCCATACATGCCCCCACCAGGGATTGAACCTGCAACTCAGAGGTATGTGCTCTGACAGGGAATTGAACCTGAAGCCTTTTGGGATGCTGAACAATGCGCCAACCAACTGAGCCACCTGGCCAGGGCTGCAATGGAGTATTCAAAGTGTCTGGGGTGATATCAGGTAATTTGAATTTAATTAAAAGTAAAAAGCATTCTATGTGGAAATTTTCACTAAAATAAAATCCTGAGACCACTAAAGCTAAACCAGTAGCAATTTATGTGTAAGCAGGTGAAAAATTTGACAGTGTTACATGTGAGTCCTAAGAGTAAGTAATTTTCATTTCCCCTAACACATACTGCACAGACAAATGGAGATACCAGTAAGGAGAAAACCCACAATTTTGCTTTAGCTGTGTACCTAATCAGGAGAGTCCGAGTCACTTTGATAGTGTTTCCTAACTTTGTGTGTGTAAATACATAGAGAAAAATAGATCTTTGCTACTTTTAGAGCAGTGGTCACCAACCTTTCAGACCTCATGGACCACCAGTGGTTCGCGGACCACCGGTTGGCAACCGCTGTTTTAGAGCATCACTTTTGAGTAATGTTCAGATAGGTGAATATTAGCTAAGCTAGACTATTTTCTCATCAACCCCAGAGCTATTAACCATGGGGTAATTAGTTCTAGCTGTTGGCCAGGTAGAGCACAACAAAGTATAAATTCATCTCTCATGATCCAACCACGGCCCACTTCCTAAATGAAGTATGTGATTACTACAGGCCAAAGATCCACCCCGATCAACCTCTTTAGCTGTAGACCAGCTCAAACCATTCTAACAAGACCCAGAACCAAAGTTTAGACTTTGGATACAAACTCTTGTGAACCCTTCAAGTGCTACTTGTTAAAACCCCACCCCAAATCTTGGATCAGACAGACAGATTTGAGCCTGACCTCCGGTCTTCTTGCAGTCAACTGACAGATTAATCTCCATTCTTTTCTCTAGTGCCATAGTATTGGCTACTATGTGTTCCAGGCAGCAGACCCTGTCTGGTAACTGTCCTAGGTATATATTGCCTCTACATACTCACTCTTATAATCACACGTACTTTTCTCCCCATTTTCTTTTATTATGGCAATATACATATAAAATTACCATCGCAACCATTTCAAGTATACAACTCAGGGCATTAAGTACATACATATTTTTGTGCAACCATCCATTGCCAGAATTCTTTCCATCTTGCAAAACTGAACCTATATGCCCCTTAGTCACTCTCCCATTCATACCTTTTATTTCTTATAAGTGGTTTCCTTTGGTCTTATCACTACAACTGCATTGTAAACCTCTTGTAAGGAGCAGCTGTGTATTACTTATGTAACATACAGATATGGTACTTACTGTCAGGCACTGATCTAAGTGCTTTGCAAATATTAACTTACATAATTATTCAGTTTTGCATGTTCCAGAGGGTCTAGCACGCGCTTCGCACGTGGGAGACCTTAGGTATTTGTGGAATGCATTTCGGTATCACTTAAGCATTTCCAACTGACTCGGCCTGTTGTTCTGGCTGGAAAGATACAACAGGAGCAGGCTGCCCTGGGGAAGTGACTTGTGCACAATCTGACGCTAGGTCAGCTAGGTCGCAAGATTAAAGAAGCTCTTTACTTTGGCCTCATTTAGGCCCGGTACCCACTAGAGAAGCCAAGAGGGAGGCTGTTTCTGAGTCATAGAGACTACACGCAGTGACCTAAGACAGGTCAGGTTATCCCTTCTGTGGGGACCCACGGTCGATCCCGCGAAGATTCTGCCCAGGGAAGCCTCCAGGCTGAGCGGCCCAGGACAGACCCCAGCCTCGGCCCCTGGACGGGGCGGGGCCAGCGGGCGGGGCGGGT
>NW_006300370.1:369082-500240 GCF_000327345.1 Myotis davidii
CCTCCCCGGGGCCCTCGGCCTCTGCGTGCCGGCGATTTAAATCCCCTGCTGCCTCGTGTCCCACCTGAAACCCCCGCCACTGTCCGCCGCCACCTCTTACCGTGAAACCGACCCTGGTTTGGGGGAGCGGGAGTCTCCTTGTAGAGCCCGTCGTAGAGGCAGGACCTCCTCGGCTCAGGTGTAGCCATTCATTCATTCAACCAGCAGTTACCCAGGCCGTTAAGTGCCTGAGGCTGCTTCGCACTGGGCATATGCAGGGCACAACCTAGGCTGGGAGCTAGGTTTGTAAACACATATTTGTCTGGGTGTGACAAATGCTCCTGGATAGAGGTGTACAATTTAGGAGATTTAAAAGTGTGCGCGCGTGTGTGTGTGTGTGTGTGTGTGTGTGGTGGGGAGCCAGGAAAGACTTGATAGAGAAAGAAGTGGGAAAATTGGATCCTGGTGGGAGTGGGAGTTTGCTTGGCAGGTGAAGAAAGGCCCAGCATTCTAGCTCGAGGATGCAGCACGTGCAAAGGTACCAGTGCTGAAGCAGCATTTAAGCCACAGCAATTTACTGGGGCCACCTGAGGGGCCAGGTGTGGTGCAGGCTGCCACAGAAGCAAAAAGGAAGAGCTGTGGTTGTGAATAGCGGGGATCTTCTGTTCTGGTGGGGAAGACCAATGCATAAATGGGTAATTATTACCGAATTATCTAAGTGTAACAATGGGGAATTCACAGGGTTTTATGAGAGCTGGGAGAAGGAAGAGAGAGAGTTCCTGGGGGCACTTTCTTTTTTTTAACCACTTTGAATCCCAATTATAATTTGGTTAAGTAAGGATTGTGATGATGTACCACAGGACCAAAAGGGGGTTAAAAATGGTGAGAGTAAGAAAACTGCAGCAAATGTAATGTCAGGGAGAGGCGCCCCTGGAGAGGCTGAGGGTGAAATGATTGGAGTAAATAACTGAGGACGTGGGTGTGGATGGGTTTTCAGAACATCGGTGGGATGGAGAGAATGGAGTTTAGGGAAGAACTCATGAGATAAAGGTCCATGGGCTTAGAAAGGGGCTTCTAGCTTGATGGTCTCCTTTCCTCTCTGAGGCAGATTATCAGGAATAAGGTAGGAAGCTTGAGAAGCGGGGGTTGAGAATGGGTGCCTGTAAGCATGACTTAGCAGTGGTTTGGGCCCAGCTATGTTTGGAAACTATATTGTTTAATTTTACCTTTGTACAGTGTTCAGGTGTAGAGGGAGGAATTTATGATTGGATGTTGTACACAAAGATATGCACTCAGTGGCAATATGTGACGTTTTAAAAATTCTATTCCCCAAAAGAAGACAGTATTAAGTGTGTATGTATATAGATATCTATATCTATCTGTATATACATATATTTATAATTATATACTCTGAATCACTAGACTCAGGACATATTCTGGATTTTAAAGTTATACTTATTACGAGTTTGGGTTTATCAAGAGTAACCTCTCAAAACAGATTAGTGGTTCGTACACAGATAGTTAAAGTTCCTTACTTTTTGTTTCACCTGTACTGTCTGGAAAGTAGTGTGTTTTAGCCTTTGCTTAAATGTTAGGATGATGAAAAACTTAAAAACAATTTTTGTTACTCTTGAAAATGGTTTTTAGTAGATGATATGTTGGTAATGTGTGTGGCTTGACTTAGGAATGCATGAGAAATCTCTCTTTCCCAGGGCCTGGGCTGGTTACTCTCATTATCCCCTTTCTAGTGCATAAATCTGCTTCGCATTGCTTGTTAGAGTCCGTTTCATGCTCCTTTCATCAGGAAGGGTTGAGAATTCTTGCCCTCATATTGCCTTGAATATCTTCGGGCATTTTATTGAACTTTTCTGAGCCCCAGTTTTAGTTTTGGTTAAATACAGGGATTGTACTTATCTGCTAAGGCTTTACGCTAGAAGGGTCTCCTGTAGGATTCAATGTTGGTGGGACTTTGACCTTGGAAAGAGCTGTTTCGCCCGTTGTTTATGACTGATCGTAATACTTGGCGATAAGGATGAAGGCAAGTCCTGTCTTAACTGGAGAATTCTAGAAAGCTTTCACTTCAGTGGGCCCTACTTCCTTCCAACTACAATTGTCCTGACCTTGGTGGAGATAGAGGACTATTGATTGTCCTGCCCCTTCTGGACAGATCAAATTCAGTCACAGTTACTTTTGCTAGGTGAGCATTCCAGTCCACTTGTCCTTTTATCACAGCCTCATGTATGAAGGGGCAGACAAGCCATCCCCCAAAACTCTGGACTTTCTTCACCTTCTTGAATATCCTACGGGGGTTTCTGGCCAGGCTTAGGTGTATAGTCAGTGATTCAGTATTTGAAAATCTCTCACCCAGGAAGGTGTGGGCCTCAAACCCAGCACATTTCACAGTCCAGAAGGGTTGCTTCCAGTGTGAGCATGTTGGCAGGAGAGGAGATTATGATTCCAACAGAGAGGGGAATAGGAATGAACCAAGCATATGGGAGATTTGCTGGGTAAACAGGCCAGTTTTCAGAGCCTTTGGGTTTACATTTTCAATGAGGCGAGTGTGCGTTCCAAAGCCAAAAACATCATGTTGGGATTTTATGGTTTTGGCAGTTGGGGTCCTATTGCTTCATCTCTTTAGCACCAAATCCCAATGCATTAAATCAAGCATGTTGCTTCTTTATTTTGAAGCTTGTGTTCTTATTTCTAGGCCCCAGTGGTCTTGCTTTTGTATCCTAATGGCTCACACACTTGTAAATAACCCCCACGTAATTATGTCATGGCTTATTCACAGTTAGATACCCGTTATACATTTTAGGGTGTTTTTTTCTTTACAACATGTATGTGCGTACCTCTAGCTGGCAAGTAGCTTGTAGCTGTAATGTTTAACTTCAATTAAATTTCCTGTCATTTATATCTCCGAAGTCAATGTTTTTCATAGAAGGTCATGTTTTATTTTGCTGGTTATTACCTTGGTACTGAAACCTTCATTTTGGTCGTGAAATTGGAGTTCACTGTCCTTATCTAGTGTGCTTTGGGACTCAATACAACTCATTTAAATTAATGTTTAGAGTAATTGAGCTGAAGGGATGTCTGTGTTTCTTGTTCAAGCCTCTCATTTTGTAGAAGGGAGGCTAATGTAGAGAGGTTAAAGGACATGGCCCAAGACTTGTTGTTTGAGGAAGATGGAGATGAGTCTCTGTTTTCCTGCATTTCGTCAAGTGCTCTGTTGCCTCCCACAAGTGTTGCTTGAGGTGGGTAACTGCGCTGCATATCGCCTGTGCGGATTATATTTGAACTGCCTTTCTTTCCCCTTTCATTTTATCAGTTTTAGTCCTTGGTCTATTATATTACAAGTTAGATATTCAACCTTGCTCTAACATTACAACCGAATCTTTTTTCCTAGAAGGGATAACAGGTCTGCTAGAGAGATTATTTACTTTATGGAATGGTCTATATTGTTTGCAACTTATAGTAAATTAAAGCACAGGTGCTTACTACCAGGTCGTAATGACTCAACTTCCCGGTGCTTTAGTCTCCTTGTCTGTAAAATGGGAGGATAATGATGGTTCTTCCTAATATTGGCTTTTTAAAATATTCATTTGACAGAGAGAGAAAAACATCGATTGGTTGCCTCCTGCATGTGCCCTGCCTGGGGATGGAACTCACAACCTCTGGTGCAAGGGGTGATGCTCCAACCAACTACGCCACACAGGCCAGGGCAATATTGCTTTTGAGAAGTGAGTTAATATGTAAGTTGTTTAGAATAGTGCCTGGCACATGTTACCATGGAAAGTGTCAGTTATCAACCTGGGAGAGTTTTCCATTTCACTCCATCTTCCCTCAGGACTTCTTGTCAGCCAGTTACACAATTTTCATTTAGTCTTATTTAGGATGCTCTACATTGTTGATCTTTTCTGAGAAACAGTGGGCTTTTTTTTTCTTTGGTATTTTTTGTTTTTCTTTCACAGTGGAACTGGATATTTATTTAATAAAAGACATATAGAACGCTAACTTTCATTGACGGTAGTTTTCTTCTTTTTAAGGATTTGGAATGCCCTGACAGATAATTACGGAAACGTAATGCCTGTGGACTGGAAGTCATCCCATACCAGGTCCCTGCACTTGCTCACTCTGAACCTCTCAGAAAAAGAGGTAAGTTGGGGGTTGAACCAGTAGTTTCTTAATAACTGAGTCTGATAATGGAACTAACAGGGAGCATTTCTGTTAACCAACATTCATGAGTGGCCTCTTATTTCCAAGCAACTGGACTGGCCCTCTGTGGCCATAAACCACCTATTAGCACATCCCTTCAGTGCTTCCCCAGCACACACTCCCTTTTTATGTTTAGCTAAATTTTCATCACCTGTGTATGAACATCAATAACCAGCCTGTTTTTTCCCCCCACCTTAAATAACATGATTTGCTGAGAACACTCAGTGAGAATCCTAGCCTTTGGTTTAATACAAAATCATGTGCTACTTAGTGATGGGGCTGCATCCTGAGAAATGTGTGGCTAGATTTCCGTGTCGTGTGAACGTCATAGAATGCCTGTACACAGCCCTGTCTGGTATAGCCTACTGCACACCTGGGCTCTGAGGCACGGCCTGTTACTCCTAGGCTGCTAGCCTGTGCAGTATGCTACGTTATGAAACAACACAGGATTAAATCCACCACAAGAGAAAGTGATCTAATTAAGAGACACCAGAAACATGAGATGTATGAGGTATAACATGGCACACTGATTTACAGCAAACATTTTTTTATGATTAGAATATACTCTAAAATAATGATAAAAAAGTATACTGCAGTAAATACATAAACCAGTATCGTAGTTGTGTATTATCATAATCGGGTAATAGTACAGATCATAATTATATGTGCTATATTTTTATACAGCTGGCAGCACAGTAGGTTTCTTTACACCAGCATCTCCACAAACACCTGAGTGATGCGTCACTAGGCAACAGGGATTTTTCAGTTGTATTATAATCTTAGGGGACCACTCTGGTCTATGCGGTCAGTTGTTGACCCAAACATTGTTAGGTGGCACATGACTGTATTGAGGTACTGGAATATCAGCAGAGTTAACTTTTTGATGAATGTAATGATTTGCTTGTTGCCTAAAGGCTATGTATTGGGATTATTGGGGAACTTTGAAAGACATTTCAGTTCTGGGCTTTTAAATGTGTTCTTGGCTAACTGTCTGAGGTTGCTGTGTTTGCTTGGTGTTATAAAGTGAAGATGCTTGAGGGAGAAAAATGAGCACAGGTGATAAGGCAGCAAGGGAGGACAGAAAAGGGAAGATAATTGCTTTAAGTGGAAAATCACAGGGTTGTTTAAGCTGAGGAGAAAGGTAGCTAAATTATGTCAGTTTCAGGGCTGGCTGTTTAAGTTCCTCATCAAAGAGCAGCGCAAACCCGTGCCGGATATTTTGGCATGCTCTTGTTTCATTACTGTATTTGTGCAGTTATTGGGAGCCGAATGCAGTAAGCCTGTCAGTGTGTTAAATAGTATTGTTAAGGTTTTGTGAAAATGGTTTTCTTAAACATGTGATTCAGAAAAGCTTGCTGTCCAGTATTTTCTAGTAAAATACAGAATTCTAGTAAAATACTTCCCAGTTTTCAAGTAGATGTAGAATTCTTACTGTTTGTGCTAATTATTGACCCCAGTAAGCTGTTTTGCAGACTGGCCTGACATACAAGTAATGAAAAGGAATGCAACCAGATATCTTATGCTCTGTCTTCTGTTTATTTAGAGCCGAGCTGTCATTTTGGACTTAGTTCCAAGTTTCCCTTCCTCTCCGAAGCTTCCTATTACTGATGTAGCCTTTGCTGATCTCATGGAATTATGATTTTAGACTCGAAAGGGACTTGAAAGAACACTTAATCCAACCTCTCACTTGGGGGGAATCCCCATCTACAGCATGTCTGACAGATGGTCAGTTAGCCATGGCCTGAATCATTGTACAGAGGAAAATGCACTCCTCTCTGTGGGAATCCGTTGCACATGTGGGGTGTGAAAACCCTACAGAACTTATTGGTCCCATGAGGCAGGGGGTCCTGCGGGGGTGAGGCCAACGGAGTCCTAACGAAGCATGCCCGACTCCGGAGACCAGGTTCAAAGACGCAGATCTGAGTTTATTAAGTGTAGCAGTATATATAACATTTTGGACCAATCAGAAGTTTACATCATCCTTAGGGCAACCAATGGTAGGAAAGATCAGGGTACTATGTAGGGGCTCTAGGGGGCTTGCTCAAGCGGGCGCTGCCACTTCCCGGTGTGCCGAGGAAGCTTGTATAGGTGGAGTGCGCTCACGCCATTGCATCTGCCACTGCACTGAGATAAATCTCCTGAGCTCTTCCCACAGTCCCATAGAAATTTATCCCCATTGTCTCCTAGGTGCTAGTCGCCACAGCACTCTGCTCATGTCTCTAATCACTATTGTGTTCCCTTATTACTCATACTAGAGGCCCGGTGCACAGATTTGTGCACCAGTGGGGTTCCTCGGCCTGACCTGCACCCTCTTGCAATCTGGGACCCCTCGGGGTGGGGGGGTGGTGTCATAGAGAGCTGGTTTGGGCCTGATCCTTACAAGCCAGGCTGAGGGACCCCACCGGTGCACAAATCCTTGCACTGGGCCTCTAGTATGCATATAAGATCTTTGGTTAATCTCTTCCAGCCCTCCCCACTTCTCCCTTCCTTCTGAGATTCATCAGTCTGTTCCATGTTTCCATGCCTGTGGTTTCTGCTACTGTGTTGAATGTCTGCCCCCTGGTGGTCAGTGCGCATCATAGCTACCGGCCAATCAGCTGGTCGCTTAGGCTTTTATATATATAGATGTCTCTGGGCTGTCATTAGATTGTGACCTCCTCGTAGTGTCTTTGTATTTGTCTCTTTCGTAACTACCACTGTGCCTGGCATGTTGTCAGCACTCAGACAAGTGTTTGTTTACCTCCTGGAAGCATTCTTTGGATTATTCCAATTGTAAATGAAGGTCCATAGGAAATTATTTTGACAAAGGGAGAAAAAATTTGCTGGATCTTTAGGCATTTAGTATAGTCCAAATTCTTCTGTGGGCACATTATTTCCCATTTGAGACAGCTTCCTTTTCATAGAGGGAAACAGCACCACCAGCTCTAACCCTGGCACTGAAGGAGGGATGTTTGGAATGTTTGGCAAAGAGAAGGCATGTTGATGCCGAACAGGAGAGTGAATAATGATACCCGTGACAGCCAAGGTTAGCTCTCATAGTCCAAAAGGGATTCCAGCCCTTAACATATGTCATCTCCGTGTGGAGTGGGCTTGGCTCCCTTTCTGGAATGATGATCTGGGATCATTATTTCTGTTGTCATGGAAATTTGTTCTATGGTTTACTGGTATCACTCACATGTTTTGGCAATAGTTGTAAGCCTGTTGTAAATACAGTGCCTTCCTGATCATGCTTCTACATAGAGTGCTTCTGAGTCGTTTGCCTCAGGAGCATCTCCTGTGCCATCTGTCCCCCACCGTGAACATTTGTGCAAGTACTTCAACTTTGTTTACGCACCTTTCTGTCTTTAAGAGTAGAAACAGTAAGATAATAACGTCTTCCTTAGGAGTGATTTTCAAATTAGAGCTTTTATTTGTCTATAAGGGGCAACTTATCTATAAGGGGAAAAATAAAACAAAACCATGGTCTTCAAGTTACAACATAGAAGAGTGATGGGGGTGGGTGGGTGGCTGTTACAATTTAAAGATCAGTGAAGGTAATTGTTATGTCTACTCCGTATCATCCATACATCATTGTGATCCACTGGAATTTTTCATCTCTGTGTCTCCAGTTTTGAAATCAAACATCCGCTCTCATCAAGAGCCTAATCTCTTGACCAAGTATGTCAAGCTCAAAGGCTAACATGGGCCAAATAAACTAGGCATGCAGCCCGTGGGCTGTGAGTTTGACATGCTTGCTCTTGACCTTCTTATTTAAAAGGATAACTATTATAGTTTAAAAAGTGTATTAGAACTATAGGACTTAACATGGAAAAGCACCCTCTGCCCTACTTACCCATCTTTGGTTCCCACTTACCAGAGGCAACCACTTTCAGGTACTTCACCTATTTCTTCTAACAGATAACATACTCAAATCATTTTGTTTGATTTTTCAATTTCCAGAGGATGAGGGTTTAGCTCTCTCATAGTCCTCCTTCTAACCCCAACACCATAGCCCTCATAAAAATTTACCTTTCCTCTATCTTCCTCTATCAATATAAATGGCGATTAATTTAACCCAATATTTTGATATAAAAATATTGGCTTAAATTAATCGCCATTTATATTGATTACTTAAATATTCACAGGTGACCCATTTTACTCTACATTATGATTAAATTTTCACTTGTAATTTTTTTTCTTAGGGTAATTTTAATTGCCTTTTTTGTGATTTATTTAGGTTATCATTAGTTCACTAATTCAGCCTCAACAAAGCCATAAAACTAATTTTAGTAATTGAAATACACTAATTCCTCTCTCCTCTCTCTTTTTCCTAATGCCTTTCTTGGTGCCCTCAGCAGTTAACAATTCTAATCTGAACTAGTTACTCTAGTTCGGCTTCGCAGCCATCATTCTGAGATCTTCACTATCATTATAAGAATTCCCTTCACCTCTTTCATGTATTAGATCCCATGTCTTCTTCCTTTTTGGTTTTCCTCTTGGTTTTAATGGAGCGTATTCTGCAGTAGCTTTCTGAGAAAGGGTACATGAGAAGTCAATTTTTTGAGAACTTGAATGTCTGGAAATTTCTTTATTCTAAATCCTCACCTAGTTGTTTAGCTGGGATTCTAGAGTGGACTTAATTGAAATGCAGAAATTATATTCATTGTTTTCTAGCTTCTGTTGTTTCTGTTGAGAATTGAAGTGACATTTGATACCTGGTCCTTTTAATGTGATGGTTTCTTCCTCCTGGGAGCTTTCAGGTTCTTTTTCTCACACCGTGTTCTAAAACTTCACAGTGACATGCAGAAGGCCATGGCCAGGCCTCCTAGGCTGACGGTGCATTGAGAGACAGAATGAGCAGGTGTGTCATCCCTGTGGTACAGCATGGAGCTGCAGTCTGTGGGCCTAGATAGAGCCTGGAGTGCTGACGCGGCTGCTCTCCCAGCCTCAGGTTCTGAAAGGCAGCACACCTGTGTTCCTTTGTGCGCCTCACTTGCAGGTTTCTTACCTTGTGGGCTTTGTTCACCATTAAACTTCTCATGATCCTGTATGAGGAACTAGGGAGGAAGTAGGGAGCCACAATATTCAATTGTATCCTCTATGTTATGTGTATTCTCTGCACTAGTAAATAAAATAACTTTCCCAGGTAAAATGCTATTTTAAAAATTATGTGCCAGCTGATAGAAACACATGGTTGCTTCTTACATGGTTCATTGCTGCCCATTTATTCTCTGGGAACTCAGTGTCTGTTACTCCTTGAATGGAGTTCTAATGTTGGTTCTTTCCTCATCTGAGTAGTCATGTCATGTTACCTAGGTGACAGATAGATGGTCACGTGTGCATTTTAATCTGCTGAGTTTTCCAGGCAAGGTCTTCACAGTGACTACCAGTACTAAACCCCAAGTCATTAGAAAAGGGCTGTTTCTATTGGTATGGACAGGGTTAAGGGACACCAACTAGGCCTGGTGTGATGCCCCAGGCTGCCAATAGCAAGCAGACCGGCACCATTTGGCATGAAGATTCAAGAGGGGAAGGAGTTACCAGACACTGGGGAGAGTAGCTGCTTGACAGGAGCTGCGGCCATTGGTCTGGCAGCGACGGAGACAGCAGTATAAATGCCCAGCCCTCGTCTTCCCACCTTCAGTCTCCTGCTAGTGTCCACCAGTGGTCTTTAACCCCCTGGACACTTGAGGTCACGGGCATCCTCTGATGTAGTCCATAAAGGTCGGCCTCCTGGGGCACAGAGCAGTGTGGAAAGTGGAGGTGGGACAGTCTCCAACACAGTTAGGTTTAAACATGTTCTGGAACCGAAAGATCAGCTGAAAGGGCTAAGTGCGACCCTCATGGACAGTTCCTGTCTGCCAAGGGGTTGATCACTTCGGCTTCACTCTGGATGCTAGAAGTTAGTTTGCAAGGAACTATGTTTTCTGTGGAATGTTAATGTATACCAGTCTTACTGTTAGGTTGTTAACTAAATCACATTTGCTGTCTACCCCGCATTTGCTGTCATTCCCTACAGCTTCTAACTAATGCCCTATCCCTCTCTTTTTGTACTCATCAGTCAGCTTTGATAGCTCCCTCTCCCTTGGGAAAAACAGCTAAGTGTGTCTCTGTGTTGGGCACTATGGGATGCTTGCAGCCCTTAGCACTTTCATAGTTACTTATTCTGTATTGCTCTCGTTTGTGTGGGAGGGGAATATGTAAAGCACTTCACTCACTGCCTGGCACAGGCCAACTGTGATAATTTCTCCCTTCGGAGGAGACGTTCTCAGCTGATGCTTCCTCTGCCATCGTCTTTATCCAGACCCTTTGACTTGGTTGTGATCCGAAGGTCCGGCCTTTAATCGTGGGTTCTTTTGCTTTTAGGTAAGTGACAGCTTGCTCTTCGACACGTCAGACGAGGAGGAGTTGAGAGAACAGCTGGATATGCACTCGATCATCGTCTCCTGTGTTAACGACGAGCCCCTCTTCACTGCAGATCAGGTACAGAGGAGAGATTCATGCAAAGGGAAAGGGAACCTTGAGCTGAAACACAACTTGTTACTATGGCAACAAGTGGTGGGTTATTGGAATTTACTTGTTTTCCTCTATTTTCTGCTTATGTAGCTTAATAGTTGGCTCCTCCCCCGAGAGGAGAAGAAAGTCTCTGAACTCTGAAGCAGGTGGGATTATGGGGGTTGGAAGATTTTCCAATATAGGCAATTTTCCAAGCTAAGCATTGTTAAAACAGGACAGTGAGTTACTATGGGAGGGTTATTGCTTATACCGAAATCACAAAGAATATTGTGATTTTCTTTTTTCTTTAGATCTAGCCAGACATGGGTAATCTATAATATATCTGTTAGGCATCATCTCGTTTCTCCCAAACCTATGCAGAATCACTAGCACGTACTGGATGTACATGTTGTGTGCTCTGGAAAGAAGTGGGCATTATTCCTATGGAATGTGCTATAATGTCAGCCCTGAATTCATTTCGAACCAGTCGAATCAGCGCTCTCATTTTCTGAATACTCTTCCCACCTCTTTTGTATTGTCAAAATGCGACGCAAAACTTCTTCCTGAAATAAACATTCCGTGGCCACTTGGACTGTAACTTCTACCCCACTGTATTTTTAGGCTGGGAAAGCAGGGTCAGTCAAGAGATACATTATGGTCAGGTTGGGAGTTCGTTAAAAATGTGTCATTTTGGTGCTCCTTAGTCATATTTGTGGTTGGATTGTTCTAGGCCTGGGGAGAGCGAGGTCCTTAAAAAGCAAGGAATAGGTTAGAGGGCTGAGTGGGGTTGAGCGAGATATTCCAGGGAAACGTGACCCCGAGAATCATCGACTCCGCAGCCATCTGCTTGCATGGCACAGGCTTTCCCTGCTTTTAAGATTTAGAGAAGCAGCTTGCACAGCCTAGCTCAGTGCCTCAGCACTGTTTTCAGTCCTTTTTTTTGGAAAATATTCTTGCTAACTGACATACTCCCCACCTCCTTCCGGCTTACTTTTGTTTTTCCTTAATTATAAGTGTTACATGTTGATTCACATTGTGCTTTTTCTAATAATGTGTCAGGGCATATGCCAGGGTTTTTGGATCAATTCCCCAGTGCGGGGGGGAGTATGGGAGGCAGCCCACTGATGATTCTCTCTCATCCTTGAAGTTTTTGTGTGTGTTTTTTTAAATATATTTTTATTGATTTTAGAGAGAAAGGGGAGAGAGAGAGAGAGAGAAAGAGAGAGAGAGAGAGAGGGAGAAATAACAATGATGAGAATCATTGGTCAGCTGCCTCCTGCATGTAACCCAGGCAATGTGCCCTGACCAGGAATCAAACTGAGCCATGCCTACCCGGCAAGGCAGATATATTTCTGAAATTTTTCTGCTTTTGTGCAGCTTTCTTTTTTCTCTTTAATCTTTTGCATTTTTAGTAACGTTTGAATATCCCTTCACCTTCCATTGAATTAATAGATGAAAATATTTTCCTGATGTTAAAGGAGAATTTTGCTGCTACAGAGGTAATTTCTGGCTTTATATGTAACTTTTTTATACGGTTGTATTTTCTAAATCTTATGTCAACTTGATGAAGTGGCTTTAGATTGAGCACTTGCTTGTGGTAGGTGATGAACTTTCTGTCCTTTACTTTTGTTTGACTGTGACTGTGGTCTGTAGCTGGGACTCCTGAAGTCAGTTGTGCATGTATGTGTTTGTAGCGCCATTTCCCAGACATTGAAAGATCTGGCAGGGCCTCCTGAATCATGCTGGGCACAGTACATCAGATCCTATTTGTATGTGTTTAGTATGTTGTACTTTTGTGGAGAAACTGTGTTCCTCCTTACAATGAACATGTGATTATTGAGAGCGCCCACGCCTGCACACTGGATTAATGGAGAATGCAGTGCACTTCCACTCTGGGGCCTCGCGCGAGCGCCGTGCTTCAGGGGGATCGTTGCCCAGGTATATGTGGTTAACAGTGGCGTGTATGTTTTGGAAGGTTATTGAAGAAATTGAAGAAATGATGCAGGAGTCACCTGACCCGGAAGACGATGAAGCGCTCACACAGTCAGATCGGCTTTCCATGCTCTCCCAGGAGATCCAGACCCTGAAGAGCTCTAGCACGAGCAGCTATGAAGAGAGTAAGAAACGCTCCTTCAGCCAGCGCTCTGTGCGTTTCTGTACATTTCACACACGGCGTGGCTGTTCCCGGCAGCCTTTGATCCTCCAGGTGGATCGCATGGCCTTCTCCGCTTTCTGCTAATGCTCGGGCATATTTTGGTCAGGGCCTATGTCATACTCACCGTTGAATCCTGTGTTATTCAGCTTGGGCTGCTGAAACAAAGTACCACAGGCTGGGTGGCTGGGATGACAGACATTGATGTCCTCAGTTCTGGATGCTGGAAGTCCGAGATCAGGGTGTCAGCAGGGTGGGTTTCTCCTGGGCTTGCAGATGGCTGTCTCTCTCTGTCCTCTCACGGGCTTTCTCTGTGAGCATCTCTTGGTCTTCTTTTTTTTTTTTTAAATATATTTTATTGATTTTTTACAGAGAGGAAGGGAGAGAGATAGAGAGTTAGAAACATCGATGAGAGAGAAACATTGATCAGCTGCCTCCTGCACATCCCCTACTGGGAATGTGCCCGCAACCAAGATACATGCCCTTGACCGGAATCGAACCTGGGACCCTTCAGTCCGCAGGCCGACGCTCCATCCACTGAGCCAAACCGGTTTTGGCCTCTTGGTCTTCTTTTATAAGGGCAACAGTCACGTTGGATTAGGGCCCACCCTCATGACCTCATTTTCAGTTAATTCTCTCTGAGGACCCTCCTTCAAAGCAGTCACAACCTGAGAGGTACTGGACGTTAGGACTTCCAAGACGTCCTATCTCTCACATGAGGGGATGGGCTGAGGAAAACTCAAATCGGGTTCCAGCGAATATTCTTCCTTTCGTCTTGACAGTACTCACTCACATTCACACACTGGGCCCATGTGATTAAATATGCATTCAGTTTAACTCTTTCAAATGGACGTCTCCCTTCAAAAGTGCGCCAGAACCCTGCGAGCTTGCTTGCGATTTCTTGTCAGCAGGTAGTTTCTGTACTCCCTCGGCTTTTCCCTGTGTTCGTTCTTTCCTTTGCACAATTGTTTCAGTCTTGACTGAAGTATTATTCATGGGATGATTGATTTAGACATAAAAGTTTCTTCTCAGCCCTCTGAGAAGTAACTTTGCCCACCCACTTCTACTTTACACCTGCCCACCAGAAGTTTTAGGATTCTGAGATCACGAACAAGTTAATTGTTTAACATGGGTGGGGAACCTTTTTTCTGCCAAGGGCAATTTGGATATTTATAACATTGTTCTGGGGTCATACAAATCATCAACTTAAAAATCAGCCTGCTGCGTTTGGTCAGACATTTAATTAGCTCACCCCTAATGCCTTGGCAGGGCCAGACCAGATGATGTTGTGGACCTTATACGGCCCACGGGCTAGAGGTTCCCACCCCTGGCCTAGAATATGGTATCGCTCTTTGGCACGGAGCACCTGTTGTGCTCACTTGAAACGTTTTTGCCTTAGCATCTGCTGTGCTTTCCTTTTGGTCCTAGGAGTAAAAAGGCTCTCAGTATCTGAGTTAAATGAACTCCTGGAAGAAATTGAGACTGCCATTAAGGAATACTCCGAAGAGCTGGTGCAGCAGTTGGCCCTGCGAGATGAACTAGAGTTTGAAAAGGAAGTGAAAAACAGCTTTATTTCTGTTCTCATTGAAGTGCAAAACAAACAGAAGGAGCACAAAGAAACAGCCAAGAAAAAAAAGAAACTCAAGAATGGCAGCTCTCAGAACGGGAAGAACGAGAGAAGTCATATGCCCGGCACAGTAAGTGATGCTTTGCAGGAGGCATGGCGCAGTGGAAACCGTTTCCGTGGCAGTCCCAGCCCTCCAGCCAGCTCAGGGGGTGGGGGTCCATGTGCAGGAGTGGGGGGCTTCTCCCCAGGACGCTAATGGGATTCTGCTCAAGACCAGCACTTGTGTGCAGCTCCTTCAGAGGTGTTTTCATGGTGAAGGCATAATGCTGCTCAGGATCATCCAGCCCTGAAATGTTTGGGAGAGAAGTAGAAGGAAGAGGCAGAACAGAAAAGGAGGCTGGGGTTTTGTTTGTCTTAAAGAAACAGCGTCAGAAGTGGCCATTTTAATACATCAGAATGTTGGTGCTTATGTATGTTTGGCTGGTGCACTAATGAAGGGTGTTTTTTTCTTTCTTTTTAAAAAAATACATTTTATATATTTTTTACAGGGTATTTTTTTCTTATTTTTGCTTATCTCTTACGGGTTGTAGAATAAAAAATGAAAAGGGGGTGCATTGAGAGGTAGCTGAGCTGTGCTGAGCCTAAAAGCACAGATTGACTTGTAAACAGCTTCCTCCTGATTTGTCCACGAAGCTGGAAAATGCAGGTGTCAGGCAGTTATGTGACATCAGCCCACTGGCTGAGTACTTGATAGACTACCGTGTTCGGCAAACTGAGGCTCGCGAGCCACATGCGGCTCTTTGGCCCCTTGAGTGTGGCTCTTCCTAAGCCTTAAGAGTACCCTAATTAAGTTAATAACAATGTACCTACCTATATAGTTTGTTTAAAAAATTTGGCTCGCAAAAGAAATTTCAATGGTTGTACTGTTGATATTTGGCTCTGTTGACTAATGAGTTTGCCGACCACTGGACTAGAATATTACTGACCGGTGAAAACAAGTTTGGAATATTTGATTCTTTGTATATTTTTTTGTTTTCTGATTTTTCATTTTAAATGGTCCTATTAATTTCACTTGATTAAAATTTATCATAGATATCAACTGTCAATTACGGGATGTATTTCCTTATTGATTTTATGGTCTTTCATTTTGCTTTGATCAGTTGAGACCTTGTATATTGCCCCTTCATTTTGTTTGTATGAAGGAATGCTAGTTTTATTTTTAAAGTCTAATGATTAGACAAAGGGGTCCATTTTTCTAAAGGGCACATACCTTTTATGGTATTGATAACATGGCAATGCAAATCACCACAAACCAGCTATAATGATTTGTAATAATAGAAATTCTGCCTTGATTTGTTATTTCTAAAGAAAAATTGTCAGAGCAATAGATCTCCTTGACCACATGCTGCTGGAATCCAGGAAAGAGAATGCAGTCTGGGTTGCCGGGCCACCAGGGAGCAGTTAATACAAACAAATAGGATCTTACCATTTATAGCCTACTCATTATACTATGTTTGGCCTGTGAGTAGATGGGTGTTTTCTTACTGTAATGTAATGTCTATTTGTACACATAAAGGATAGAGCTTATAAACTGACATTGAAAGTGTTCTCAGATAAGTGGTACAAAATATTTTCAAGAAATGGCAGTATTGACTACATAGGTGTTTGATCACTTCCAGTGACTACTCTTGGAAAAAAGACACTAAAAAAACCCTAAAACATTTGTTTAAATATACAATCCTGGAAAGCTTGCTTTAGAATATCAGGGACAATATGTTATATCTCTTATTTTAAAAAATTTCACCCTTTAAATCACCCAATTATACAAGTGTGATCAAATAAAATACTTAGTTTAAAGGTTATATAGCGTGGTTGGTAATTTCTGCCTATCTGCTTTTAGGGATTACATGCAAATCCTCTACTTATTGGTGTTAACACTTGGCTTCAGAAAATGAATTTATCCTTAAAGGGGTTTAAAGGCTTCTTCATGTAACTCCCCTATAAAAAGGGTTAGAGTGGATTCACTGTGTAATTTTCCTTGGCATTTATATTGAGAAATGGCAAGGCAGCAGTTAGGTCTTACTTGAACCTTTATTAGTCTTGAAATAGATTCATAGTAACAGTAATTTTTTTTTATAGTATTTGAACTTATGAAGTTGCCTCTTGAATCCTGATCTATTTGTTCAAAACCTTTAATCAGGCTCGGAGTGGCATTGCTAAGCTTGTAGTACTAGTTCCCTCTAGCTTCTCAAGCCTAAAATGCCAGAGAAAGACCTCCCCATCTGTGACACACGGAGCCTGAAACCTGGGATTCTGAAAGTGGAGGTAAGGGGCCCAAAGAACCCAAAAGTGAAAGGGTCAGTTGGAGAAAGAGAGCCCCAAGATTCTGCCTTCCCAGACGTGTTATGTAAATGCAGTTTTGGCAAGGCTGGATTGCTGTGCCTTTGCTATCCTCAGTGATACTAAATCTAAAAATTAGTAACTTGCCCAGCCGGTGTGGCTCAGTGGTTGAGCATCAGCCGATCAACCAGGAAGTCATGGTTCAATCCCAGATCAGGGCACATGCCCAGGTTGCGGGCTCCATCCCCAATGTGGGGCAGGCAGGAGACAGCCAATCAGTGATGCTCTCTCATCGATGTCTCTCTCTTCCTCTCCCTTCCTCTCTGAAATCAATAATGGTGACGTTTTACAGCTATCGTGCATCATCTGGTCTCTAATGAATTAGTCACATTTTTCTTTCTACCTTAGACATTATTTTGTTTTATGAGCAGGACTTGGACTTTTTCCTTAAGCATGGAATAATTTCCTTTCATTTTTCCTTATGTATGTTTCAGTGAAACAGAACATCAGTTTGTAGTTGGTATAACACTTTGCCCAGAATTGCTAGCTTGTTCTCTTTGCTCTAAAGATACCGTAATGAAATATCTGGGTGGGAATAGAGCAGAGGTAAACTTTGTAGCCGCTAATCTTGGAGACTTGTTTTGTTTCAAACATATTCTGCAGTGAAAAAACTGGGGGCTTAGGATTGCTATTTAGAGCATTAGAAAATTTCTTTGGGGACATGAAAATACCATTAGATATGGATGAAAACATTGAGTGTTTTATACAATGAAATGTTATCTTGATTTGTGTTTTTTAAATTTTAATTTTAAAAATAAATGTTGGGTAAGCTAAAACAATATTCATTCACCAGCCGATAAGGTGTCTTCCTCATGCCAGGCGTGCTGTAGACACGGTGCCGGATGAAATGGACGAAACCCATGGCCTCCTGGAGCTTACTTCTAATGAGGGAGACAGGCAATAAGCAAGAAAAAGAATGAGCAGACAGTGTAATTTTAGGTATAACAAAGGTTACCAAGGAAACAAAAGACGGGGTGAGGTGGTCCACAGCGACAGTGTTGAGGAGCTGTTTTCAACAGGGTAGTCACTGTCACTGCTGCTGATGGGCAGGGCAGGCTGTCCTGTCCCTTAGCCACTGGCCCTCGGGAGGGGTGGTCGGAGGAGTAGATCTTCTCTTTGAAAAGTGACACCCAAGAGAGCAGAAAACTTTATATCTCCCTGTCTTGTTGTTCAGCGTCTGGAAGAGCAGAGGGTGGGGGTAGGGACTAGAACAGGGGTGGGCAAACTTTTTGACTCGAGGGCCACAATGGGTTCTTAAACTGGACCGGAGGGCCGGAACAAAAGCATTGATGGAGTGTTTGTGTGAACTAATATAAATTCAAAGTAAACATCATTACATAAAAGGGTACGGTCTTTTTTTTCAATAGTTTTATTCATTTCAAACGGGCCGTAGTTTGCCCACGGCTGTACTAGAATGATGCTGTTAATCAGTGTGCATTTCTTCGAGCTGACTGTGCTGCCTGAGGCATTGGCGCTTCTGTGTATCCACTGTCTTTCTGCAGAGTGGCCTCCTTTCTTCTTTCTGTACACTTGGGGGATTTTTTTAAAGCTCATCCTTCAAAATCATGGTCAAGCATTGTCTTCCTCTCTTAGAACCTTCCTCAAGACTCCTCTCCTCCAATGTGGGATTGACTCCTCTCTCCTTTTTGGGTTAGTATTACTCCTCTTAGTGAGTTCTGTTAGCGCGTCATGCCATAGTGCAATTTTTTTGTTTTGTTTGTTTTCATGTCGGTTTGTGGTATGGTTTTCTAAGGCTAGGAAATGTGACTTTGTTTTCTTGGTATCCTTACGTCCAACATTAGGAACCTAATACATTTCTGCTGAATGGATGCCTGAATGAAAGATCAACTTGCGAATGTGTACTTTCACCTTGGGTGTTTTTGCTAGGTGCCAACCCCTGGAGGCTGAACAGAATATTAAGAGCTGTTGGTGAAGAGCCCTGTTTGACTCCTGCTTCTGCCACAGGGAACATACCCCTTTGAGCTCCAGAGGGATTAAATGAAATCATGTATGTGCAAGTCTAGCATTATCCTGAGTAAATGCTAGTTATTATATGTCCAACTGCCCACTAGACATTTCTACCTGAATATCTTGTAGGAACCTGAAATTTATCATATCAAACCAAGTTACCATTTTCCTAAAGTTGAAAGAAGGTAGCGGAGAAGTGGCAAAGGGGCTGATCCGTACCTGCCCCCTCCTTTTCTAAGTAGTTGTGCTTGAAAGGATGAAGTTTGCCTTGTACACATACTCGAATGTAAATGTAATCTGTTGATAGTTGCTATTACTCTGCATTTTACTTTATTGCAGAGAGCATTCCTAACAGTCAGTGTAGGGCTATACAGTGGAAGGCCATTGTCAGGCAGAGAGAACCCTGGCTGTGTCATGTTTATGTTTTAATAATTTATACCTATGAATTATGAAGTAGAACAAATTTATTTTATGAAAGATAGCATTGCTTAGAGAAATACATATCCAGTTTTTAATATTTTACCATTATCTAGTGTTTGTATTTTGCAATAGGTTTTTGGTGTATCATGACCCAATAGTTACTATAATAATATCAGGAGGTGAATCCTGATTCCTTTATGTCCTGGAGAGGTTTGTTAATATAATACAAGTTTGAGTAAAAACCATAGTATGCCAAGAAATTGTATTATTATTATATACTTAGTTTAGAGTATCCATAAGTATCAGGAAAGAATTTATAAATTTTTAGGATTAGTTATTTTACTCTAGTTTTAGTGTCTCTGAAATGTTTGGCAGTACATAATTTAATTAGCATATTAATTTATATAAAAATTTAAAAAGATCTTTAGATACAAATATATTACATTATTTGATACTATTTCACTTAATTCCTAACTTTGAAAATCTTCACATCTTTCTGCTCTGAGACTGAACTTATAAAGTAGTAGTTTAAAGTCAAGACATTTTCAAGTACTTATCTATTTGGTATAATTTATATTTTCCGAGATCTGATTTTTTGAGAAAATTATCTTTTGTAGAATTTGCATTTATAATTGCTTTATAGTTCACATTAAAATTATTTGATTTGAAGAAGTGTCAAAATAAGCAAAATCAATTTTTACATCTTAAGTAATATCTTAATAATTATTTGAATAATTGTACTTAGTAATTTTTAAAAAATAATTCTTTACTGTTGAAAGTATTACATATGCTCCCCCCCCTCCCCAGGCCTCTTTCACTTTCCTATTGTCTGTGTCCATGGGTTATGTATATATGCATACCAGGTCTTTGGTTAATTACCTCTCACCCCCCACCCCTCCATTACTTGCTAATTTTTTTACATTTAACTATTGCTTTCAATTCTGTTTTCTTATGTTTTTTTATTTTAAGAATTTTAATTTATTAAAAATGAAAACTGCTTTATTTTTTAAATATATTTTTATTGATTTCAGAGAGGAAGGGAGAGGGAGAGAGATAGAAACACCAATGATGAAAGCGAATCATTGGTTGGCTGCCTCCTGCATGCCCCACACTGGGGGTTGAGCCTGCAACCTGGGCATGTGCCCTGACCAGGAATCGAACCATGACCTCCTGGTTCATAGGATGATGTTCAACCACTGGGCAGCACCAGCTGGGCAAAAGCTACTATTTTATAAGTTGATTTTGAAAATTGTCAAACTACTGATAATGATGTGATTTATAAATAATAATAATTATATTTTAATTTCACTATTTTAGAAGTCATGAGTATAAAGAATATTAATGGAGTAAGAGTACAGTTTGGATGAAAAGCATTTCTCAATTGCTTTTCCTAACCTTTTTTTCTGACATTGAGCTTTGATATTGAAAGTTTTAAAAGATTTTCTGGCCAGTTAGAGATCTGTACCAGTTGGTATCAGGTGAGGCTAAAAATTTGGTAGTAGAAATAGTCTGAATTTCCTGGCTTCCTGATTAGTTTTGCTTCTTTGTCTTGGATCCTGCTTTCTGTGAAATTAGTTGACCTGTGCTGGGCAGAGAGTGGGTCGATATGTTTAGGACTTGATAAAAGAATTAACAAACTTCGACACTGTATCTGACTCTAGTTGCCTTTCAGATTACATAGTGTGTTCTCTGTTCTGGAGAGAGGTAGAAAGATATGGTTATTTCTCCATGGGAATTTTGTCCCAAATGTTATTCTAGCCTTTTTAAAGGAATAACCCAGACATTTTTTTGAGTATTTATATTTGCTGAACACTTGCTAAAATGCTTCCCCTGCATGATCTCATTGAATCCTCACAACAACCCTATGAAGTAGACATTATTATTATTATTATTATTTCTGCTCTTTCAGAAATGAGTAAGTGTAGATCCCAAAACCAGTATACATGGGAGCGAGGCTGTGCAGAGCTATGCAGGGCTCGGTGCAAGGATGACCGCCCCTTTCAGTTCTGAGTTCCGCGGGCCTGTTGTGGATGGGCTTGTGGATCTTGGCTCATTATAGATTTAAAAATAATCATCTGTATCTTGTTTACACTTTGTTGCTCCTGGTTTTGTCTGAGATCAGTTTCTGAAGAATGGCTGATTTTGAGGCTGTTCATACCGACGCACCCAGGGGAGGAAACGGTCGCGGGACACTTGTGAGCGTTCTCAGCACCGTTGTGCGATCGAAGCCCCTTGTGTTGTGCGCCCCTACCCCGTCCGGCCACTTTGGCGCTTTGTCAGTGCCGAGGCGAACAGTGAGTGAATACCGTGGTGCTTAATCATTTTCCTGCTCTCCGTGGGCTCCTGTCACCAGTTCCATCCGAGAGGGCGTGTTGCAGAGCTGTTGGCCGCTTCGCAGAGGTCGGGCGGGGAGAGGGTGCATGGTCTTCCCTCTGGCCCAGTTAGGAACCAGGAGCACCTCCTGTCACTGCATCGGCTCCCAAGGCTGTAAATGTAGTCTTTCTGAGTGAGGTGAAGGTTACT
This sequence comes from Myotis davidii, assembly GCF_000327345.1. Lineage (NCBI taxonomy): Eukaryota > Metazoa > Chordata > Mammalia > Chiroptera > Vespertilionidae > Myotis > Myotis davidii. Next base: position 390,778 of record NW_006300370.1, read on the forward strand.
GAAAAGTAAACGTGATCTGCCTCTGAGGTTTTATCTTTTTAAGATTCATTTTGCCTTCCCAAAGGTCTTGTGTTTTGTTTTTTTTTAATTTACTGGGAGGTCATAAGGCAGACTCTGTTGTGTGCTCTTCTTCAAGGCTCTTTCCCCGTTTCTTCCTCGTCTCACTGCCTAGGCTTTCCTACCCTTGATCCGTCTGATTCACTGATGATCTGCTTGCTACTCCCTTCATTATCCCAGGGGCTTTATGTTTCTCAGTCACGCTGTGTCTTACAGACCGCGCCAACACGCTTATTTCGTCCTACTTTGCTAACCTCACACCGACTCCCCGGGCCAGGCTGCTCAGCGCCTTTTTCAGAAGGCCGTTGTTCACGCCTTTGACAAATTACTTTGTATCTTGTCCTGTCATCTTCCTCCTGTTCACCCTCAGATTATTTTTGCCTTTTAGCTGTTTTAAAAAATGTTGTCTTCTGCACGACGGCAAGAGGCCTCATGATATGGTGATCACAGGCTCGAAGACTCTTGGGCTCTGGCCTTAGGAGTGTTACAACGTTGGCTTAGGGACCTCGACAGGTGCCTGCTAGGACCCAGGTCCTGTGCCAGACACTGCGATGGAGAGGGAGATTGGTCTTGCCCCTTCCTCAGAATGTACTCGCTTCCTCAGCACAACATGGAGCCTTTGGAGCAGCTGTCTGTGAATAGCGCCTGGCCTTGCCATTCTGTCATCTCAGAGCACTCACATGTGACCTTTCAGTCCTCTGGCATGTGTGTGTGTGTGTGCGTGCGCGCGTTTGCTTTCGATTTGTCTTCTTAAAAAAATAATCTGTCTTGGTTGAATTCATAGATTCATAGACTTTGCAGATAAGATCCTTAATGACACTTTATGCGTCTGTTTTACAGGTGAGGAAACGGGCCTGGGCAGGAGGGACTGCCGTCATGTCCGTTAGTGGCAAAGCTGGGAGAGCCCAGATCTCTGATGTCTAGTTTGACATTTTTCTATCCAACTTGACTGTTGAAATATTTTCTGATTCCAAATAGTTTTGACTACGGTGTGATCCTGGTTTCATATAAAAATCTGGAAGTGTAGTGATTGGTAGTAATTGGTGAAGAATTTTGCAGTTTAAGCCAATGACTGTCGATCAAATGCCTCCTCTGTGCTGAGGATGGGCCTGTGCTTTGTGGGCGTGCAAAAGGAGAAGCCATTATTGCTGTCCTTAAAGATTTTGAGAATTGTTGAATTTAACAAAAAATTATCTATCTGCATCTAACTAAAATTATTCTTTTTTCCTCTGCTGTTATTCTTTACGACTTGTACCTCATCTCACTTTGACAAAAATATTGTAATTATCTTTTTTTAAACTATTACCACACAGACATATACTGATCTTTAGTTACGTGCCAGGCATGGGTGTAAAGGATGATGAGTGAATCCCAGCCTCCAGGGCGAGCTGCCTGTGGGCTGGGGATCTGGAGGGCACGCCCTTTACTGCACTGTGTGCAGTGTCCTCGCCCAGGCCAGTCTGCCCACCAGGCGTTAGGCAGTGTCTGGAAACATTTGTCATTGTCACACTGGGTTGTTTTAGTGCTTTTTGTGCCTGGCGTACGTTGCTGTTGCCCCCCGTTTGGTTTAGGGGTCTGGGGAGGCTGAGCTGAATCTGCACCCTGAGAACAGGAAGAAGAATAAGGAGGGACAGGCATTCTGAGCATTGGGAGTGGTACGGGCAACCACCTGGAGGTGACGTCTGGGCAGCTGCAGGTTAGGGACACCTAGGCAGCTGCAGGTTAGGGACACCTAGGCAGCTGCAGGTTAGGGACACCTAGGCAGCTGCAGGTTAGGGACACCTGGGGAGCTGCAGGTTAGGGACACCTGGGGAGCTGCAGGTTGTCCGTTATGACTCGAAGTTGAGGGAGAAAGATAGAAGGAGAGGAAGTAAGTCAAGAAGAGGGTGTGCAAGTAGCCAAATAGAAGCCAGAGAATGGATGGCTCTGTAAGCCACGCTGCAGCATTTGGTCTTTATGTAGAGGCTATGGGAAACCAAAAAGAGGTTGAAGTGGGTTGTTAAGCACGGTCGTATTTGCCTTTTGGAAGGGTAACGTCAGTGTTCCAGAGAGAACTAACTGGGAGGAGGCAGCTAGGGGCAGAGAGTTGATTCGGAGGCTGTGGCAGTCATGCAGGGAAGGACTGAGGCAAGGAAGTGTCAGGAGGAATGGGGAGAGAGTTGCATTTCAGTGATATAAGGAGGTTGCCTGGATTGGTTCGGGCACCAGGGAAGGGAGGAGTTAGGGTCAGGTCACTCATCTCTGACTTGGCAAATACAGACAGAACACCTGTACCCTTTTTCCAGAGGGAGCGACTGGTATGTGGTATCGTCAGCCCTGACTGTGTCCAGCCTCAGGGCACCATCTTGGGGAGCTGGCTGCCCTTCCTGTCAGCCCTGGATGCAGCCCCTGATGGTACAAAGGGCAGGCTTCCCATCCTAACACGTCAGCACACAAAGATGGAGAGGGGCAGGGCCGCTGCAGTAAAAACCTCCGGGGAGGCAGCGAGGAGGGACATGTCAGTAGCTACTGCCCCACGTCCTGCTGGAGAGCAGCAGACCCTGCGCCCTGGCCGCACAGGGAACTCCTAGGTCGGCCAGTTTGGCTGCTTTGAGTTTGTTGTCTGAGAGGATCTTTTTGGTCCATTGTCCTTTGTAGCTCATCTGGGAGGCTGTGTAAGTCATGTGTCAGCTCGGATGTCGCCTCCGCAGAGAACGTTCCTCTGACCTCTCGGTACAAGGCAGGCGTCCAGTCTGTAGCCGCCCAGTGGGAGCTCTGGGCAGGGCACCCGCCGCCTGTGGTTCTCTAGTTCCTGCGCCGGTTTTACTCTTTCTGCCCCTCTTGCACTGCAGTGTCAGCTCATGAGGGTGGGAGGGGTTTTGGCTGGTGTGCTCACTTTGAATCTAATACCGCAATAACATCTGGCTCAATATATTTTTTTGAAAGAATGAGTAAATGAATGAGAATTATAGAATGCTGAAGGAGGAACAGGTTTCTTATTTTTTTGAAATATATTTTTATTGATTTCAGAGAGGAAGGGAGACGGGGAGAGAGATAGAAACATCAATGATGAGAAAAAAATCATTGATTGGCTGCCTCCCGCACACTCCACACTGGGAATCGAGCCCACAAGCTGGGCCTGTGTCCTAACCTGGAATTAAATTGTGACCTCATGGTTCAGAGGTTGACACTCAACCACTGAGCCACACTGGCTGGGCTTATTTTTTATTTTTGTTTGGTTTGTGGTGGGAAAGAGAAGGCTGATTTCAGTTTGATATAATGAGTTTTAGAAGTATTGAGGTGCAGGTGTCCAGTAAGCCAATACATACACAAGTCAGAAGCTCAGGGGGAAAATTAATTACAATACAGACAGCTAATGTTTACTGAGCTTTTCTCATGTGTCAGGCTCGGTTCTTAGCCGTTTACTGATCTTACCAAAGTGAAACTGTAGATTTATGGAGGCAAAAGTCGGAACTATTGAATAGGAACGTTCAGAGAGACTGCATGATTCAAAATGGGGGCAAAATCCTGGGGACCCCGGCATACAGAGATGAGCGGAAAAAGAGGCACCTCTCAGAGAAGCCACCAGAGAGGCGGGGGTCGGGTGGGGCCTCTGGGAGAGTGGTGTCTGGGAATCCAGGGAGCGGGTGAAGGAGGAGAGCTCACAGCATGTCTCAGATCGGAAAAGTGTCCGTGGATCTCAGCATCAAAGACATGCCACCTGGGAGGAGCTGTTTCAGGAAGCCCTGGGGAAGGGAACGAGGTTAAGGGTTGAGAGTTTACAGGTGCCACTGGGAGAGAGCTAGTAGAGAAGGGAGAGTGAAAATACAGGGAGGCAGACAGTGTTACTGCGCGACTCCTGGGGAGGTGGGAGTTGATGGCAGCCGGAGCTTTGTTTCTTTGCGTTTCCCAGGAGCCTTCTGATTGTCTCGTGTCGTTTTCCCCAGCGGAGCAGGAGGCAGGAGAACCTCCCGGCTGCTGTGCTACTGTGGTCAGGATGCAGGGGCCTGGGTGGCCACAGCTCCTGACTCAGCGCCTGTCAGCAAAGGGCAGAGGTTCCTTTGCTGCTTTCGCTAGGATCAGCTGTTAGTTTTATATTTTTCCAAGTTACTGTGGCTTCATATGGTTGCACTTTCATTTCTTTCCATGAGGCCTGGAGCTCTGGTTGCATGAAAGTCATCTTTGAGAGGTAGTCAGACCACCAGTAGTTGAATGGCTCAGCAATGACAGCGGCACACTTAGTAAGGAAGCCTGCATTACGTATATGTCTTAGGAAGTTATGAATTTGCATCAGTCTTAGTTGTGCCCCGCCGCCCCCCCCCCCCGAATTAGGAATTAGATTTCCAGCTGACAAAGCAAAAAATAAAGGTAGTGTTTTTAGGATGTGCTGCTCAACTGTAAAGTGTACTTTAGTTTCTTTTTTTAAAAATATATTTTATTGATTTTTCACAGAGAGGAAGGGAGAGAGATAGTCAGAAACATCAATGAGAGAGAAACATCGATTCAGCTGCCTCCTGCACATCTCCCACTGGGGATGTACCCGCAACGTGCCCTTGACCGGAATCGAACCTGGGACCCTTGAGTCCGCAGGCCAACGCTCTATCCACTGAGCCAAACCGGTTTCGGCTAGTTTCTTGATACATGGATTCTAAAATGTTTCGTATTGCTTGAGATTTTCTGAATTTATATCTGGTTTTAGTGGGCCCATAGACAGTGGAGTTAGGTAATAGAAAAGTATTTGTTCCCTTTGTTTTTAAAAATAAATATCTTTATTAAAATTTAAAAAATGAGTTGACATTTACTTGAAAAAGAGTTTCCTATTATTTTTATTATAGATTCTGGAGCCTACAATAAGTCATCTCTTTTGATATGTGTTTTAAAAATGTGAACAAACTATATGACAGCATGTGAAAAATCTACAATCTGTAGGTTTTTCTTTTAAAACAAGCCAATGCCGTAAGGTAACAGTTCCGCTGTCAGCAGGGTGAAGCTTGTGCAGTCGAGGGGTCTTGCCCAGACCTTGATTCTGGCTAAAACGCAGCCTGGAGGATGGGGTGGGGAGGGAGGGCGACTCGTGAGAAACACAACTGTCTCAGCTCCCACAGGCTGGTCCGAAGTGGTGCTCAGAATCTCAGCAGCCATCGCCATGTGACCAATACAGGCCCTCCGCTCCTTCCGGGGAAGCCTTTCGGTGTTTCTCAGCTTTTTGTTGTCAGGACTTCTTTATATTCGTAACGTTTATTGCAGACCTGAAAGCGCTTTTGTTTATAGCTAGGCATATTTTGGTTCTATAGGTTATATATTATATACCGATGTTCATCATATCAGAAATTAAAACTCTTAAGAGTTTAACACACATATATATTAATTCATTAAAATACCAATAAGAAATTCATTAATGCTTACATAAGTACTATTTTTAGGAAAAATAACTATATTTCAAAAAGTTTAGTGAGCACAATGGCATTGCTCTGCATTTTTGTCAGTCTCATTAATACCTGGCTTACTTGAATTCAGCTAGATTTTCACATCTGTTTCCGCATCCAGTCAGTCATTTGGAATACTTAATTCTAAGTTTTTAGAGAATAAGATTTAAAAAAGCAAATTATGTGTTAGTATTTCTAAGAAAATAATTTAGCCTCATGGGCCCCTGAAAGGGTTTCTGGGACCTCGTGGGGGATGCCCTGGACCACAGTTTGAGAACCACTGGGCTAAACTATACATTTCTTGAGGGCAGAGACCATTGCCTTGGTTTCTTTTCTTCTGTTCCTGGGAGACTTATAAAATATTCATCTTGATTCCTCAAATGTGTTTACCAAGTCAACTTTCCCCTCTGAAATTGCAGGGAACGGAACCATCCGGTGACTCAGGACTGAACTTCCTTTGCAGGATGCCTTTCCCCTTAGTCATCGTGTAAGAATTAATCTAAACCTTTTGACTCAGCAGCCATTGAGGTGCCACCGACGCTTTTCACTGTGTCTGATGACATGGTAGACTGGCTACAAATCAAGAGAAGACTTTTGGAAAGAAGTAGCCCCTTTTCAGTGCCATGAATTCTAGGAAGTCTTGAAGGTTGCTGGGAGAAATAAGCTGGAATTGTTTCCTAGAAACGGCAGGGAAAAGTCCCTGCAGAAGAGTTAGGGCCTGGCTGGCACATGCGATCCACCGTGCCCTTCCGGCCGCATTTTCTGCGCCCAGGCAGTGGCAGGTGGCCCGAGAGCAAGTGGGAAGCCGTAGTCGGCTCTCCAAGTAGCAGCATTTCATTTGCCAAGAGCCGTATCAGTGCTCTCCAAACTTACAGTAGAAATATGCAAACTCAGGCTGAAAATACTCGTACTGTTGGTGCCAAGTTTTCAGACTTTTGATAAAATGTAGGTAAGCAATATCAAAAGGTATCTTAACAACTATGGTAAATTTTGCATAAAACAAGTATATGTACAACTTGCAATGTTTACATTGGAGCAAATGTTAGGTAAAATCTTTATGAATACAGTGGCATCAAAGCAATTGCTTTTGCATTTGACTTGCAAAGAAATGGAAGCAAGAACATTTTAAAAACAGCATGCATTTGTCTGCTTTATCTGAATGAGTAGTGGCGTTTTCTAACTGCTTGCCTCTTGGGCACGTAAGTTACTGTGGTACATTCTTACTAATAGTCTTTGCACTTCTTTCTCTGTCCTTCTCTTCCGGGCCGTATATTGCTGCCTATAGCGCTTCAGCATGGAAGGGATCTCAAATGTCATTCAGAATGGCCTCCGCCACACCTTTGGAAATGCAGGTGGAGAGAAACAGGTGCTCGGTTATCCTTATTTTCCTCATTCTCTGCTCTTTCATTCTCTGTGTAAGTGAAGGTCCTGAAAGCTGGCAGCTTTACTAACTTACTAAGACTGTTGCTTGCAAGAGAAATGCAAGTTTACAATGTATAAACTTATATAGAATGAAAATATATACAAGTTCCCTTTAGGAAAAAGCAGTATAGACTAAATGCATTCTTAATGCATGTTTTAGAGCAGGGATCCTCAAACTACGGCCCACAGGCCACATGCAAATACAAATATTGTAGTTGTCCCCGTTTTGTTTTTTTACTTCAAAATAAGATATGTGCAGTGTGCATAGGAATTTGTTCATAGTTTTTTTTTAAACTATAGTCCGGCCCTCCAACGGTCTGAGGGACAGTGAACTCGCCCCCTGTTTAAAACGTTTGAGGACCCCTGTTTTAGAGCTTCGTTTTTCACTTTCACCTCTAAACAGATATTAACATGTGCATATAACTAATTGCATGTGTAGAATATGTAATTGTGAAAAATAACTAGAATATGCTACTCTTCTTCTAAAAGTTTAGAAACAAGATCTCATTTTTGGGAAAGAGAATCAGGAGTTGGTATCTTTTGGATTAGTGTTCTAGGTCAGAAATGTCTATGGCGTATATCTTACCTCTTTTTAAATGATATTCATGTGTTTTTAAGGTATAGCATATAGTCTGCCAACTCGCTTGTTTACCAAAGGCATGAAACATTATTTATACACGTCATACATAGATATGAGGGTGGTAATTTGCTTTTTATTAACAAATTTGTATGATTTTAGAAATACCACGAACACGGGGAACATCTGCATTGAGTATGCTTAAGATTGCTTTTCACAATTGGAAATTTCACCTCAAAAAGAAAGCTCTTCAATTTAGCTCTTAAGTGAAGCAATGCAAGTGCACAGCATGCAGCTCTGTAGGCAGTTTATCCAGAGAAGGCATCTGAGCGTAGGGTTTTACTGGAGATAGTTCTGTATTACTTCGGAAGGGAAATGACCGACATTAAATAATCCCTCACATCGACATTTGCAGCTTATAAAGGGGTTCCATGCAGGGATGGTTGATTTTTATTTATTTATTTTGGTGTTTCTTGCCACTCTCAAACCCATAAGATGGCAAAGTAACTCCCAAGCTGATCCAGCACCTGGGAGTGGGCAGGAAGGCTGGAAGGCGTAGCCGGGTGGCACGCATGCCCAGACCCGATTCCGGTGCCTCTCCAGGTTGGCCATCACCCCTGCCGTTAGTGAAGCCCCAGGAGGGCACGCCTCCAGCTCTGAGGGTCTCCTTCCCAGGAGATGTAGTCGGTCGTGCAGGTGGGCTTCACCTTGGAGAGGTCTGCACCAAACAGAGGACGGAGCCCTGAGTTTCTTAAAGATTGAACAACGCACACTTCTCTACTTTTCTGAACCTAGGGAGCTAGTTATGATTAAGTAACTTTATCTTTTTAAAAAATTTTTGTATGAGTGGGATAAAATCACTCAGAGGATTAGGAATAGAGCTGAGATGTGGGCACGGGCTACATGGTGGGAGGAGCCGAACAGATAGCATGGAAAACTAGTGGATCTCTAGATGAGCCTGTGCAGACTGCACTAAACCGTACAGTTTTTGGTGGAGTGGCCAGAATAGGAGACTCTGGACAATAATTTTTAGACTGTGCTTTCAAGGGACATAGTTATAGTTCATAACTTGATACTTGAGAGCCATTACACTAGTAGACTAGGCAATTTGTCTCAATTTCAGACATGAATTTTCATTGTTCATTTACCCTTAGGCCATTCTCTTTCACTTTTCTCTTTTCCATTAATACCTTCAAACATTTATAACTACTTACACAATAATTTAAAATAATAATAATTAATAATAATAATAATAATAATAAACACCTCCTAAAGTACTTGGGTAAATGTGTCTTTGTTAGTTTCTAAAAAAAGCTAGTATTTTTTCATGTGACCATTTTATTCAAGCAGAAAAAAATGGCCTGAAACAGAATTATTTGACTATTGGGAATTATTTTGTTATGCAGAACTGTTACAACTATGCTTTTAGTTAAAATTACTATCTTAAAAATGTTTTGAAAATATGCAAGGAGAATGTTAGATAAGACTTCACTTTGAACACGTTGAACAAGTAAGTCATCCTCAGACCTACTCCTCTGAAATTTTTAATAACTGAAAGGTGAAAAAATGCGTATTTATGTTGACATTGGGTTTGGATGAAGCAGATAGAGGTGGGAAAAACTGAGCTGCAGCTGAGACATAAGATACCTGTGTCCGTTACTAATGTAACTCGTGTCATGTTATAAAATAGACATCTGGTAACTGTTTCTAATTTTTGCAGATCAGGTAATTCATATTTAAGTGACACTTTCTTTTTTTTTTTTTTTTAAATTTGGCAGTACTTAACAACAGTTATTCCCTATGAGAAAAAAAATGGACCACCATCTGTTGAAGATCTTCAAATATTAACAAAAAGTGAGTAAAGACCAAACTAAACTGTTACTTACCTTTTGCTGATTCTAAATACTGATTTCAGTTGGCTGGCTACATTGCGGTGGTTATTGTTTGTTTTATTGATTTAGTAAATCATGGATTTCATCCTCTATTCTTTAGAGAATGAAACTATAAATGGTTCTGACATCTAACATAACACTAAATCTAGAGTTGATTTATGGGTTTTATTTTTTTTATTTTCTGGCCTCTTAAAATGTGTACAACTTGAACTTTTGGGGAAAAAATGTAACCTGATTCTCCATTAACTTTTGTATATTTAAGAACATACCCATTTATCAATAAGTAAGGTCCTTCATGGATCTTTTGTAAATATCACTGAGTAACTGAAGAGGAAAAATTTAGAAGTATGGCTCCCCCCTCTCCCTCTTATGAATATAGACCCCCTAGACAGTAGTTATAGGTAGACCATAAATTGATAGTGATATTTTAAGAATATTCATTCATTGAGCAAACATGTAGTAAAGACCTACTCTGTACCAGGCCGTGTTCTGGGCACTTGGGATACTTTAGTGAACAAAGCAGACAAAAACACTCTAACAAAAGTAACTTGTCAGACTTAACTACTCATGGTATTGAGTGTCTGTGATAGCCATAAATGAGCCCTGAGTTCTGGTGCTGTTCCTGTCATTTAGAGCAGTGGTCGCCGTGAGGTCCGAAAGATTGGTGACCGACCGCTGGTTTAGAGGGACATCCTTAGAATCACTTACCCTCTCTTGGTCACAGTGAAAAACGAGGCTGAAAATAGTTGCTCCCTTTACCTCATAGTAAGTTAAAGTACAGGTGGGGCAAAAGTAGGTTTACAGTTGTGATTATGCAAAGCATACTTAAAAACATTTAATGCTTAAATATGGATAAATTAAGTGATGCCAGCCAGTCTAAAGTAAATAATTAAGAGATGAACTGGGTGGACAGCCCTCTAATTTTGAGGAAGAACTTAGGAAGTTTTGAGTGTCCAAGATCACACAGGGGAATGGTTAATTACAGGGCTGGTCTCTTCATTCCAGTCTGCTGTACTTTTAATGATGCTGGCTTTTGGTACGTGATTTTATATAGAATGGAAAACAAATTTAAAATATGATTGGAAGAAAAAATACTGGACATAATAGCCCTCTAAGATGGGACCATAAATACCACCTAGAGGTTAGGAATTACTGAGACCCCGCCTTCTCAGGTCAAGGACAAACATTTACTTGGTCACACCAAGGCCATCAGAATGCCCTTGGGACGATTCTTAGGTGATATCTGCATCGTTTGAGGAGCTGGGAATCTTTGGGTGAGTGCACGTGTATAGGTGCATAAGTGAATGTCCAACTTAATATAGCTATGAGGACAGGAAGGATGACCTTCACTTTGAAAATAAAACAGTGGGCATCGGAGAACTCTGGGAGGACCTGAGCCTCTGCTCCCACCACCTGCAGATGGCAGCCACAGGAAAGCCCCGGGGAGATAGTAGCCTTCCTGGTAAAAGCTATTGGAGGTGCAATAATCATTATAAGAATTAGAATAGTATTAGTTGTATTAACAACTATGGCTAATGCTTACGCAGCATATATTACGTGCCAGGCACTATTCTAAGTCCTCACATCTCGATTAGTGACTGAACACTCAACCAGCCTCTGAGGCAGGTCTAATTACCCGCCTCATGGTACAGACGAGGAGCTCGGTGCCCTCGAGGTTAAGTAACTTCCTCTGAGTCCCATGACTAGGAAGCAGCAGAGTCGGGATTTAACCAGGAAGGCTGACCTGTGTGGTACTGTCGTGCCTGGGGGAGGGGGGGGCGGGCGGGAAAGGGGGCATTTCCCCCAGGGTGCTCTGGAGAACATTGGAGTTGCCAGTCGCTGCAGAAGAGCAGTATTTGTGGGTTTGTCTGTACCTGTGTGGTCTAGGCTTGTGTTGTGTTTAAGCATTATAATAGTAGCTGTTTTTCCTATTTTGTCTTTGCTTAGAGACAAAACCCTCAGATTCCCAATAGGATGAGGCTGATTCACCAGGTTCCTTGGGAGAGGAGGCGGCAGCCTGGCTGCTTCATGGAGTCCGGCCTTCATTTTGGTCTCTTCTTTAAAAGTTCCAGGAAGGCTGGCAGATATGCTCCTTGAGGACAGCTCACTGTTCATGTGTCTGTTTCTCCAGCTGTGGCATCTGCAGCACTAGGTTCCTGTGCTCCGAGCTCACAGACGTGCATGTGACGGGAACCTGCTTCCAGCCTTTATGGCAAAGCTGGGCTCCGTGCCAATAGCTGGGTTTCTCTTCCCTCCTCCCCTGTTCGTGAACTCGGGGAAATAACTCCCAGGGAGCTGGAATATCCTGACCTGAATTCCTGAGCATTTGCAGGTGTATTTCCTTATCAAGAAGATAATTTGCATGAACTGGTTATACCATAATGAAGAGTAAGGGTAAATGATAGAAATTAAATGATATTTTGGTCTGAATTTAGAATTGTTGCCGTTTCCTTCTGTTTCCTAGTTCTTCGTGCCATGAAAGAGGACAGTGAAAAGGTTCCGAGCTTGTTAACTGATTATATACTGAAAGGTGAGTTTCATAATGGCTTCTGTGCAACGGTTGGCAAGTTGTGATTAGTCAGTAAATGCATCGTCTTGCTAATAGATGAAAAGTAACTTTCAAAAGCACAACCTTCATTAATTTCATTTGTGCTGGGTGAGGATACATGGCTTAATTATGCTATCAGCACTATAAATTATGGTTATGTAACATTTTCCTTTACTTGAGGTCCTGGGCTAGAAATCATTTCTACGGCTAAATTATAAACATCGAGGCGGGCAGTGGAAGAAATACTAGTAGTATGGAAATATTGCCATAAGTATGCGTAATTAGAGCATCAGCTGCTGACACTGGGAGGGTTTGAGAAGGTGGCTTCTGCCAGCTGGGGGACAGTAGGAAGAGAAGGACGGGTTAGTGAGGATGCATGAAGGAGGGAGCAATCGGTTAACTGTTCCAAAGGACTGTGACAGGGACTGGTGTAAGGGACGGGGAGGGGCGCAGGGAAAAATGAAAGGAATGGACTTGCATGAACCCTGGACAGTGACAAGTGAGCCATAAATCTTAGGAGCAAGATCAAGACCACACGGGATGGGAACAGTGTTGGGGCAGATGATCGTTGGAGGAGTTAATGAGATCGCCTGCTTTGCTCAGGGAAGAGCAAACTTGGGATGGTAAAGAGGGGACAGAATTTAGTTACAGGCAAAACTACCGCTTTTCAATGAAGTTACATTTTGAGAAGTAGCAGTTATTCAGGTGACAGATTTTCAAGGCCTCAAAAAGAGTATCCTGCGGTATTTGGTTCACTTTCAAGAGCAACCTCTTCTGGTAACTTTTCCTTTGGGGAGTTCTCTCTCTCTCCACCAGCTGTTAGCTGAATCTAAGGAAGGTTGGATTTCTGAGATGTTAGGTAACGGGAGGGACGTTTCCTCAACCATAGCTTCATGGAGGGAATCTCAGTAGAAACCAGGAGTGCAAAGGGAGTGGTAAGGGTTTCACCTGTAAGAGACTGAATTGATGGGGAGCCAGCCAGCCATTAGTTAATGAGAGTAGAAAAGACATTGGTTTTTTTTTTTTTTTCATAAGCTGTTTTTCGATGGCAGGCTTTTTCTTCTTACATTCTGAATGTTTTAAAAAGAAAATCTGACATCTTTGTTTGCTTTTGAGGCGTGCTAGCATTGGTATGAAAGGTGAATTGTTCTGAGGTTTGCTCTTATAGATGCGGAACAGGAATGAGATGAACATGAAGACATGTGAATTTTTAATTATCGTAGGTGCCCAGGGCCTTGCCATGCGGGGCAGAGAGAGGAGGAGCTTCTGAGGCATTCTCTAGCTCTTTTATCCTCCGACCTCATGGAGGAATTTATGACCCAGAGAACAGTGCTGTGGGGGGAAGTGATTTCTACTTGTTTCCTCTAAAACCCAGGCTGTCCTGTGGACCTGGACACGTGTCAGGGAAGCAGCACCCAATCTCCTGCTCCCCCACTCGGGCGCTGGCTCCTCTGCGCCCGGGGCTCGGTGCAGTACCCGCACTGCCCAGCTGCTTGTGCGCAAGTTGTGGCTTTGTCCTTGGCAGGCCTGGGTGGAAATGAAGCTGGGGTTCAGATGAAAGTGGTGATACTTGTCCAAGAGGATGAAGGGGAGTGGAACGCTCAGGTGTTCAAGGGCACGGGAAGGTGTGGCTATGGGGCCAGTTTCTACCCATCGGGACAACCCCGCCGCCAGCTGATGGCTCCTCCTCTCTGGGGCCAGAACGTTTATTTGCCTGGCAGGTGTTGCTCAAGGGAGAGCTTGCCGTCCCGTTTCTTGGTGAGCTTTCTCTTCTCATGTTAGTTTAACACCAGTGACTCGGGCTTGGCTGCCTAAATTAAGGTAACTTTAATGTGTAGGGGAGAAATGCAAGGAGGCAGCAAAGTGGCCTCACTTGGCCCGAGGAAGATGGGATGGGTGCAGTAGGGGCTACCCGAGCGTCTTCCTCACCCCCGCCTCGCTCCCCGCCATAGTAGAGTAGCTTGGCTGCCTCCGTGCTCATCCTGGACAGGCACCGAGCGTGTGCAGACTGACTCCTGGGGGAGCTCACCGGGGAGGCAGTTTGCTACAAGCCGCCTGGTACTGGGCTAACACGGGCATCTCTCTCTGAGGGGTGCCCTCGAGACGTGGCCATTTGGTATCTCATTTCTGGGCAGTGGGAACAAGTTTCTTAAGAGAACTTTCATTGTTTGGTGTAGCCTTTTAGAACCTTTCTTAAAATTGCTACTGTAGACCCTTGCATTACAGCAAGTTCTCATTAGTTAAAGGTGTTTTTTACGTAGATGTAAATGAAATGAATGTGCTTCGTGTCTACAAAATACGCATTTCTATTGACGTTTCCTCTCTCTCCCTAGTCCTGTGTCCTACATAGGGCGGCCTCTCACAGGAGCCGTCTCCCGTGGCCTGGACGCCGGATTTCACACAGCAGTCCTCCGAGAGCGGCCCCCTCCCTCCTGCTAGCGGAAGCTCGGCAACATGAACTTGGGTTTGTGACGCAGTATTAATAGACCACGCCTTCACCGATCCTTCGTATTACGAACCAAGAGAAACATGGCACTATTTTGAATTCTAGGGATTTTTTTTGTTAAATATGAACAATTATGAATTCTTCAACTTTGAGAGTCAGGGGGTGTAATATGAACTATGCATGTGCAGTTATATTTTTTATGTACTGACCATGTGCCCATTTGAGGTTTCATGGCTTTCTAGATATAAACTACATTGAAGGACAGGTTAAAGCAGCAGTTGCCAACCGGTGGTCCGCGAGGTCTGAGAGGTTGGCGGCCGCTGGGTTAAAGCACTGAGCGATTCATAGCACAGCTGTTCCTCAGTGACGGCAAAACCAACACTGATTGTTGTAAGAGAACCGTCAGTGGAAGTGTCAGTATTGTCCAGAGACGGAAGCTTAAACTCGGGCTGTTGTCAGGATGAAACGGGAATGTGTCATCTTGGTTTAATCCTGTGAGAACGGGAACTGTTGGCGATGGTGTTAGAGGCTGCTGCGGCGTTCACCATGGATCAAATTTTAACCATTAGGTTGCCATTTGCTTTCAGAATCTTGTGCTGTTTAACTTTAGATGTTTGAGTTTTGTTTTATGTGTCCGTGGAGAAGTGTCCTTTAAAGGGAGTGTGTCTATCGTTAAGGTGCTTAAGAAGCCGTAAGCTGCAGCTTTGCCCATCCCCCACGGCTGTTATATCTTCACGCCTGTGTGCCTCCCCAATACTAACTCTAGAAAAGCCATGAAGCACCCGTTCCAATCAAGTCAGTGCCCTTTAATAAACGCTGGGAAAAAGATAAAGTATGCCTGAGCGCTTCATTTCTGTTTCCAGTTTTTGGTGTAGTTTTTAACCAGTTTTCTTCCCTTGCAGAGCTAGATTCTTCTTACTATGCACACATTGTCCATCACTTCAGGGCCTGAGCTGGGAAACCCCGATGGCCGCCTGACGGTAAGGAGTGTTGTGGGGGGTTGGGGGGACGATTTTTCTGGAATGATAGGAGCCCTGTCATTCTCTGTGCGGTCGCTGAGAGAACATGGTGAGGAAGAGTCTGTAGCCGCTTGTGACCCTGGAGGTTGTTGGACTGACAACCTGAAAGCAAAAGGACAGCTTGTCTTTCTAATCCCAAATGTGGAGTCGCTTGGAAAGTTACAGGGTGTGATTAAAAGTGTTTGTGGCCAAGAACCAAAGTGCTTGGTTCTTGAAGAACTACGGTACACGCCAAGTGCCTGCCATAGATCTATTTTATTCTTCAGGAAATTATATTTGTTTTTCTTTTACAAGAGCACAACAGGAACCAAAGTAAAAGAGTAATAGATACAGCACTCAGGATAAATCATATCTTTAAAATAATAATAAAAAAATTTACACCTTGTCCTATATCCTGTTAGTATTTTCATAATATGGCCATGATTGAAAAAGCAAGCATTTACAATTTTTTTGATAAAGACTTTTTATGCCAGGAATGGATTAATTGTCAACAAAATTTTATATTAATCAGGCTGATGTAAATCTTATTTTGGTAACATCATATCATTAACAAATTTATTTTGGAAATAGATAAAAATATTGCCCCTTGATAATAAATCTTTTTCTTTCTTTGATGCAAACAGCTAGAACACCTTTTTCTTTTTTTGATATTCTAAGACAAAAGAAAATGGTTAATCTTCAGATTAATAAATTAGGACATTATAATAATAAATTAAAATTTTTTTTAAAGTTCAGCAATCTCTGTCCAAGTATTTACAACAATACTTGAAAGTTCCTTTACAAAACAGAACACATTTTCTTTTCACATTAAGCATACTGGGTATCTGTGTCTTTCACAACAAGCATTTTTAAAAGAAAAAAAATCAATGCACAAATGGGTAATTAGTATAAAAGTGCTAAGAGCTGTTTGAAAAGTTAACACTATAGTATACAGTCAGTTATATTTGAGGCAAACTACAACAAACTTCCAGCTTATTTATGGACAATATTCCAGTAGTTGTTTCAAACAGTTGTTTGAAGGAAAAAAAAAAAATCCAGGAGCTGATTCGTGACGCAGATAAACTGCCATCAGTGTTTCTGGCCAGTGGAGCGAATTGAAAACCAACTGAAAGCAAATCCAAATGAGTCAGGAGAGTCCCTAAGGGAAGACCTTCTCCACAGCAGGTGTGATGGCACGGCTCAAAGCGTGTACGTACACACTCGCCCACACACACACCTTTCTTCCCGATTAAACTGCAGGTAGAACGAGATCTCATGTTATTAAAAAATTTGTAAGTGACCAAAAGTATTGATATGGAATGCCTGTTTGTCTTTGTTCTGGTTAAAAATCTCATAAAAATACATTCAACAGGAAAACATAAATTGTATGTGTATAAATATATATGTATGTATATATTATATACACACGCACACAAATACTTTTTTTTTGAAGCAAAAGATAGTTACATAAATATTCCTATAATTGCTAAAGTTTAAAGAGGCATATTTTTTTTTGAGCTTCAACAAAGGTGCTTGAATAATATACAATTAAAATGAAGTAGTTTTCTATTTTGTAGAATCAGTATATAATAAGGAAAAAAAAATCCCCAATCAGTCTTTTTAAAAAGAAAAGTTTCTTCTTAAGCTAGAGCTTCAACAAAAACTGTGAACAACCAACAATCAAACAGAACGAAGCAAACAATGAAGCGTAGCCCTGGAAATACCTGGCGACCTCCCCTCCGTGCCGCGCGGTCCTGGGAACAGCTCAGTGCTCACGCCAAGAAATGACTTTGGGTCCTGTTTACCTGCCGACTCTGCTAGGAACTGGCTGATTGGCTTGGAAGAAAACGAAAGCAGCAAAAAGTCTAACTGTAGATATCCTGAACAACCCGCTTCCCGGAAATGCGGTCCTCACATCTCCCTCGCTGCCTCGCCGCCCACGGCAGCTGTGGCTAGAGGAGAGGAACTGTGGCTTTACACCTGGGATGGCTATCGGAAGGTTCTGCCGCGCTCTGTGCTGCTAAGGTGGCTGCGGCGGCGGGATCACAAGGCCTTTGGCTTCCTGCTCACTTGGGCCGAGCGCCGCAACCCCGCAGGCTCCGGAGCAACAGGAAGAGCATCCGCTGGGCCCCTGAACTGCTGCTGCTTCATGGGACTCTCCCCGAGCCAAGCTGACCAATGTCTTCCCAGCACCACCCTCCCACCCACTTCCCCAGCCAAACTCGACTGTCCCCGCCCCCAAATATCTCTACCGCTATATTACAAGCAAATATGTCTCAGCAACTTGGAAAACTTTGGTTCTAAGAAAACACTTGGTCAGTCACCTTGAGGAAAAGTGGGAATGCTTGTTCTGCACACCGCCGCCGACAGAGCCCATCCCAGTCAGTTCTTAGCGCTGAACATCAAGTCACCATCCAACACAACCCACTAAGCAAGTGCACAAATTCTAGTTTACTTTTAAGAGCAGACTGAGTCGCTTCTGGCTTCTACCACCTCATCCGACTTGCCTCCCTTCACACCGTCTGGTAGAACTTGTCGGCCTGTAGATGGTTCTGTTTCTGCATGCTGTAGAAGCCGCTGAACCTAGCGTCCGGCTCCGCAATCCTGAGCATCCTCTGGGCACTGTCCCCCTGGGCGCGGGGTCCTTTCTTGGAGTCCACAGAGACCAGCTGGTTGCTTAAGGAAGAAGGCTATGCAGTGAGGGAAAGAAAAAGCGCAGAGAATTAGCTGCTTTACGGATTCCAAATTGACACAAATTTAGTTCCTAATTCAAGTGGGATAATAGCTTTACAGTAAGTACGCTGACAGGCGGACTCTCGGTGGAGCTTACATGTGTTCTGGTGCCAACTGCCGCTTCCTGAGGGTACTGACTGACAAACTGTCTTTACAGGTGAAACGTCAGTAAGTTATGCCAAATGGAGTGGGTGAAGGAACTGGTGAAGTGAGTGACATGACTATTTTCAAATCCTCGAAGGGCAGACTAGTACTTGAGAGGGTTGGAGAATGAGTGGAAGTTACGACAGGCAGAGCCCATTCTGAAGCGCTCAGGCTGTACAACAGCCTGTGTCAGCCCCTCCACGCCCTGTGGGAGCAGGGCTCCTTTCCCAGCTCTGCAGAGGGGACTGCGCCTGCTCAGTCCCTGCCCTGTGTCCTGACACAACATGTGCCCAGCGCATTTTTGTCTCAAGAAAATCGGAGGCAGGATAACCACCTAATGGACTTTCACTGGGAGGGGTTATCTAGATGGTAAGTTGGATAAAATAATAGTTATTCAAGGCTGCTTTAAATTCTTAAGGTTGTCTGATTTTTTTTTCTTGGGAAAAAACTAAATGTAAAAGTAGAATCAAGGTTGGGAAGCATCACAATTTATTTCCTTTAATGAAAACGAATTGTCTTGCCTTTTAAAATAGGCAGATTTGACAACAAATATAGAGTGTCCTCAGAAAATGTATACACACACTAATTATAAAGACAGTGTTTATTAAAATACATTTCATTTTCAAAATTGAGCTATCGGCTGTTAACATGTGCATACATTTCTTGGGGACACTTTGTATACTCTTTCTCCCTCAATGTGAAATGTCTGTCTCTCTTGTCTAGACAGACTAACACTTTACGCAATCTCTTCATCTCTCACTCCCTTTCCCTCTCTGCTCGCCTCGGACACGTCTCTCTGACCTTTGACTTCTGTATGTCCCATAATCGCTGGCTCTCCTATCACCCCCTCCCTTGATGATTTCTCTCCCATTTCTAAGTTGATAGATCACTGAGAAACACCAAACACCAGGTGATCAGCTTTTAATTCCTATGTAAGGACTTAGGAATCAATCCAGGAGGTTGGGCCAGTACCAGCTATCTGATTGCTACAGCTTGATGTGCACGTGAGGCCACGGAGAGCAAAGTAAAAATCTCACTGGCTGAACAATTCAAGGAAGTAATAAGCATGCAAGCTTTCCTAGTGTGACCACTCAAGAGGCTGAAACGTTCTCAGGACGGTACCTTCGTTGGCGTTCGGTACCAGCACAGCAGGGGTACCCACTGCTTCTTCTGGTTGATGAGCAGGAACGCTACGATAACGGAGAGGCCCAGCACGACGGGAACCACGACCGCGGCGATGCTGTCCAGCGAGGAATCTCCCGCGGGGTGCCGCCTGCTGTTATCTCCGTGATCCACCTTGAGATGACCCACATCTAAGAGAAATAAAAGGATTACAAGATTCATTATCTACACCGGAACTTTTAACGATTCTAGTGTTGACCCGCAGAGCTCTTAGGGATGGATGTAAAAAGTACTCGAGTGAGGAGGTTAATAATTGGGCATGATGATGCTGTTAGTCAAGAAAATGCTTATCTAGACTTTAAGAAGTGACAAAAATTCAACTACTGAAAGTATTTCAATTTATTGGCTTCTAACATTTTAAAGGAAAAATATGAGCTTAGCTCTGTTTACTTGCAAGTAGGAGATTAGACAATGTATATTCTTGGACTTGCTAGGGAAATAGCTAAGACCAATTACTAGAGTATCAGTAAAAATTAAGCTAGAATGTTTGCTGAGCTCTGAGCAAGAATGCCTTTTCATACATTTGCTGGAAAGTCACCAGGCCTATTAGATAATTTTCCTGCCTTGTTGTTAATGTACCGCACAGGGGACAATTGCTTGTTTTGCTTATATGCATGAACGTCTTTCTGCTCCTTTTAATCATCCTCCTTGCCATGACTACTGCAGACAGAGATAACAGGAAGTTTTCTTACTTTTGCTTCAAAGAAACCACTGTAGTCAGTTTGTCTAACTGCATCAGAGACCAGGTTAGAGCAAGATGCAGGACACAATCAGAAGGAGTTGCCCCTAAAATGTTCTGGAAACTCAGCTCACGAAGTAGCACATCTTCGTGATAGTCAGTGTTTAAAAATCCATTTTTATGAATATGCTTCTTTGTGTATGTGGGGGATAGGAGGAAGAGAATTTTAGCCAGCGTAGGGAGAAAAAAGGAACATCTATCAGCATCAAGAATAATGCCAACGGTAAAAGTAACATTGATGAACTCATGTTTCAAATACACAATGAATAAAAGGAATTAATTTTTGGCTTACCACATTTCAAATGATATTGGAAATGGTTTTAGGAATATCTGTCACACAAGATTTTTAAAAAGTAAACTAAGGACATCTTGGTGAAAGGAACAAGAAACTTCAACTAGGGTCTGTTTATAAAATTCAGTCCTTAAGTTCTGTTCACATGCTAGCAGCAGGCCATAAAATTTAGCTTTGAACCTTCCTAGCGGCCAAAGCAAAATGGAAATAAAGTATCATCATTAAGATTCATAATATCTTAAAGATTCAAACCAATCTGTTGCTTAGGAGAAGCATAAAATTCCCTGCTACTGACACATGAGGATCTATGCAGACCATAGGAGAAATTTTCTCAACATATTACAGTGAATAAGGCTGTTTTTATGACCAAAGCCCAGCACCTAGAACAGGATGTGGCACAGACTAAGCACCAGGATCTATTGACTGAGTATAAACATAATGCTAAAGCGCCTCTCAGAACAAGTACACCGGGGGCCAATCGCTGTGTCCAGGAGGCTGGCTCTCAGGTCATCTGGCTTGCTCTCAGCGTAACTTAGATTAACAGACCATTAATCTCTCAAGCAATAAATGCTGCTTCTTCCAAAAACTATCATAAAAATTGTATAGCAAGGACTTTGAACATGTCCTTGGAGTAGACAGGAGGCAGTACTGAGTCGTAGCTTAGAGCAAGCGTATACTATTTGGATCCAGCGATCTGCTTTTACAGAGAAGGCGATATTGACAGAAACGCTGCCTTGCTTTCCCACTTTACTGAGAGACAGACTAACACCTCTTACACGGACAGAGTAAGGAAAGTATGAAGCACGGAATAAACCTGGCGAGTGGGACAGTCAACACGTAATACACCGAACTCTTGGAGTGAAAACTACCCAGAAGCAGAGGGTAACCTAATGCATGTAAATGCCCAGTACGGAACCCACAGGGACACTGAATAATTCATAAGTCTATTCACACACGTAAATATCAGTGATGGCTTAGAAATTCCACCTGGGCCGGGAACATACCCTGTTCCATCATCACTAAGTCTCTGAACATGTGGGGCCAGAAGGAGGCAGTTACCCAGTGGCCTGCAGACCTTATTATTCGGGTGTCAGGCGTGTTAAGCCAAGCCGGCCTTCTCTAGAGCAGTTCTCTGAAGGCAGTTTTAAAAATGCAACAAGCCTGGCAGGAGCGGCTCAGCTGGCTGTACTAAACGGTTGCCAGTTTGGTTCCGTCAGGGCACAGACCTGGTTTGCAGGTTCGATCCCTGGTCGGGGCACGTACGGAAGGCAACCGATGGATGTTTCTCACATCGATGTCTCTCTCCTCCTCTCCCTTCCTCTAAGCATGTCCTCAGGTGAAGATTAAAAACAAATTTAAAATAGATGCTACGTAAGACCAGACGGGTACCAGCGGACTCTGGCACTTACCTCTGCGGAGATGGACAATGTCATTTTCACTAGGAGTGGGCCACCTGGGAACCTGCACGTCAGTCTCGCCACGACGATTTACCTTCTCAATGGGCACATTGGTTGGTTCCGGGACATACATTTCTGAAAGACGGGACATTTTTCATAAGAGACGGCGGAGGGGCTATTGTTAACTGTTGTTTCCTCAGTCCAAGTGGATGGTGCATTCAGTTCAACACAACATGTGGGGACGTGAAAGACCCAGTTTCTGCACTGCATTACTGCTGGAGGTCCCTGCTCTGCAGGGGTGGGAAGCATGTCTTAAAGAAAGGAGGAAAGAGTTTTCTCTGTCAGGGTCAGACACTGCTTTTCATGGCAGATGGTGTTGACTATGGTTTTGTGCAAGCACTGCATTGGCTGAAAAGGAAGGATTGCTTTTACTTTCCATCAGCTACATACTACACTCGAGTAACTGTTGCTCTTTAATCCACGAGTGCTGAATCATTTACATGTCACAGGAAGTGAAAAAATGAAAGCTTTTTCCACTCTTTGTGCATTTCTTAGACTTTTCCACCCAAACTCTCCCTCTCAATGGGAAGCCTGCTGTCTCGTTTAAGTCTTAAACGTCTGCTGTGTTACCACTGGAACCGGGGTCTTCGGTTAATGCATTCCCATCATATCAACACTTTGATCAATGGCATACTACAGACAAACCTTTGTGAGAAGAACATTCTTGCTTTTTTTAAGTCAAAGCTTACCTTGGCTCCTACAAATATATTTATATATCCTAACCCCATCTGGCTAACAACCACCAGCACAACTTTCTAAAAAAAATAATCCTTAAGAACCTCTATTTTCAAAACGCAACGATAAAAGTCCCACTTCATCATGTATGTCCTCTTATAATAAGGTTTTTCAGCATTGGTAATACTAAATACTAATAGCCTAATTTGGTCCCAATATAAAATACATAAAATTCTAAAAGGTAATAGCAGAGTGATCACTGTCTATCCCAAAGTTACCGGCTTTCAGGAAGTAAACCCTAAGATGAAGCTGGGAAGGAAAAAGCGACAGAGAAGACAGCACCTGCTAAGCTTCCACGGGGAGTTGACCGAGTGCCCGCCAGGGAGATGCACACTGAGCGGTTAGAAGCAAACTGCCCGCAGCTACCCATCTGGGAACTGCAGGGCTCCACTGTCCCTGAGAACCAAGTCCCTGTGGCCTCCATCCCGACTCCCGCTCTCTTCCTTAAATTATCAGGCCTCAGACACGGCAGGGCCTCGCCATTCATCCTTTCCAGAGGTTCAATGGGCCCTTGAAAACTCTAGGAATTAAGACGAGAATTTACTGGAAATGTCACCCTTTACAGAAGCCAGGGACTCTCAATGTGTCTATCTTATCCGAATCATCCGAAGAGCTTAGACACTGGGCTCATTCTCTCTGGTCCTGGGCCGGGTGTGTTGGGGAACAGTGTTTTGCCCGATGTGGTGTGAATATCCTGGAGGGATTTGGGGAGAAAGTGAACCTGACATTTACACGGCATGTTTAAGTGGCACTGCACCCCCGAGCCCTCCCCTGCCGGGGCCAGCACAGCCTTGAACCTTCCTATCCCGGCAGGGCCAGCCTGCCCTGCTTCTCCGGCCTCGGTGGAAAGCCTCAGGTGAGAGCTACTGCACAGACCTGGGGATGCCCACAGCGTAGGGCAGGAGGCTCTGCAGAGGCCCCGGGTGGGACCAGGTGCGTTTCACCTCGGGTTTTCCTGGGTGAGAGGCACCTTTGAAGTTCTGCCCCCACCTGTGGATTTGAAGGGAAAGCCTGCCGACAGGAGAAACGGCTGTGTGCGCTCTCTTCCCGCAGGTGCTGAGAAAGGCTCTACCTGGCAAAGGCAAGGAGAGGTAGGGAGAGCTGCCTGGGATGAAGCAGGAGGTCCTCTAGACAGACTGTCTCACCGTGTCCAACAAGTGTTTCCTGAGCAGGTCCTCTGAGGCAGACAGCGGGCTGCGCCTGGGGCACGGCTGTGATCACGGCCAGCCCTGCCCTCCGGCCTCCCCTCCCCACAGCAGCTCTCGCCGCCATCCGAGCTCCCGGAGCCTCTGTATCAGTCTGCCCACTGAACTCATTCCGCTCTGATTAAAGCCCAGCCACACCCCTTTTCTATGTTAATCACAGAATCCTTAAAGCTCTAGTTTAGGGCCCTCAGCTCGAAGGAGAGAGGGTCCTTTCCCTTTAATGCAAACTTAAGCAGGAAACTGCCTCTGAGCAGTTTGGCCAAAAAGGATGTATTTTTCAGGAAAAAGAAACTGGAGAAACAAGAAGTGGGAATGCTGCTGCGTTTCCATGCCTAGACCTCGGCCGTCCCTGGGCTGCATTCAACCACCTGTAACATGTCACCCTCCCGGCATTAACCACACGAGCCCTTCCTAGCTGCCGGCCTTGTCAGGGGACAGGCCTCCCAGGTCCCGGGCACAGGGTCACAATTATGAACTACTCCTGCGGTCCGTCAGATCTGATCTGAACTTGAGAGGAACCCAAGACGACTTACCAGGGGTATGTGCTACATTCAGAGGCACCTGACCAGCTGTGAGAGCCACCTTCCTTAACATGTCCTCTTCTGGACCACCTGGGGTTCCTGAGCTGGATATGCTCCCAGCGGAGGGCGCCACTTTTTGGAGCTGGAGCCTGAAGTCCACGCCCAGGTTTCCTGCTAACTGGCTGCATGACCCAACAGGTCACTGAACTCTTCTGTGAGGTGGGACAAGTACAACCAGCTGACCAGCTCACAGGTGTTGTACTTATACCCAAAGCTGGCAGTGGGGCCAAGTGCTTTGTAAAGGGTCAGGCTAGGTCAAAGCAAGGTAGCGGGGGCTCTCCAGACGAGCATGGAAGCCCGCAGGCTCAGGGAGGGGCAGATCACGGCGTGCTGGGGAGAGCAGGGCAGGAGCCCGGCCTTCCTGGCAGGCGACAAATCAAACAAGTGGCAACAGCTTGACTGCCGGCAAAGTGTGCAGAGCGGTAAGATGGAGAAGTGACTCCTCAACAGTATCAGGTGCAGAAAGGAGAGTTACAGAGATGAAATCTCAATTCAACAGTGATTCCTCACTGAGAAGACACTGGGGAAATCTGCGCTAATGAACAAGGATGTTCGCAGCATCTGCAGCCTCTCCTTCCTTAAACCCACCCCCGTCACCTGGATCCGGGTCCTCACCGTCGCACACCTGGGATGTCCGCACTGTGAGCTGAGCGGCCCGGCCTTGGCCTGTCCCTGCTGCACATGCCCTGCTGGGCACCCCAAGCACGTCTGCCACCATGTCATGCATCTGCTCACAAACGAGCCTCCCCCACCAACTCAGGGCACGCTCTTCACCCGAACGCGAAGGCCCTCAAAGGCTTGGCCGTAGCTGTGGTTGGTCTTTCGCTCCTGCCCCTAGAACTCTTGTCCAGGGCACGAGGCCTTGGCCTTCCATGTCAGGGTCTTTGATCAGATCACCCTCCTCGCTGCTATGAGGAGAGCCCACCTGTCCTTCAGGGTCTAGCTCAGGCCTCCTCTGACAGCCAGCCTCCAAGGCCACTGTACTCACAGGAAGACCTGCCGTGGTCTGGATCAACCACGGTCTCCAATGCACCCCTTCTCCTCTCTTCAGGCACTCACTAGACTTGCCCGCACCACTGCACCGAAAGGCCTCTGTGAGGGACTGAGTGTCACACCTGGGGGTTCCCCTCCTTCCTCACGGCCCTGCGGCTCTTCTGGGTCTCTGTAAACATGGCCTTAGCAGGCGGGCAATCCCTGACCTCCCACGTGAACCACCACCTGCCCTCCTCCCTGCCCGCCACTCGCTGAGCTTTCTCCACAGCCTGGTTCGCATCCGCGTGCTGTCTACCCGCTGGCACACGCTGGCTGCCATCTCTCCCTGCGGCAGCCAGGCTCCGTGGGCACGGGGCAGGTCGCTGCTGTGCCCAGTGCGTGTGCACAGCAGGTCCTGACAAATCTTTGCAGAACAAACATGGTTGTTTCACCATTTATATCACAAAGCGCACATTCCTAAGAAAACTTAAGAAACCTGGGAAACAGAGGTGACACGTACTAGACAAAACAACGCCAATGAGAAATACAAGCCTTTCCTCATTCTCATTGAAAAACGTAAGGATTTCACCCCCCCACCCCCCCCTGCTGAGCAATGGCACCTCACAGCAGGGAACCCTGACTCAATCTGTACCTTAAGGCCGCTGAGACGCCAACATGCCAAGTACCTGGCAGATGGCCCTGAAAGGGTGTGGCCTCCTGACCTGGCAGAATATCCCATCCTCCTTGGGGGGACAAAGGGACCTTCTTAGAGGCGCTCTGTGAGGCTGGTCTGCACAGCTCAACAACAGTGATGTGGGCAGGACTCGGTGAGACGGGTCCACGGCTCCCATTTCACACTGCACAGCATATGCCCCCTCAGTGGGCGTGACTCCTGGCCCTCTGGGTGCCACAGAGCAAGATTCTCTAATAAAACTAAGAACATACGAGACTCGCGGCGGAGATGCTGAGGCTCCTGACTCGCCTGGACCTCACGGGTCCTGGTGAGTCCGCTCTTGGTTCTGTGTGGTCAGCACTGCCCAAGGCTGTCCTGCCAGGGGCACAGGTCTCACTGCTGGGACCAGGGCAGAGGGGTTTTTATCCTGGAGACACAGGCATGGCGACTAGCAGGAGGTCTGGGCAGCTGTGGGGGCTTAGGTCTGAAACTGGGAGGTGAACCGAGCTTTCATGAAGGGTGGGAGGGGTGGGGGGAAAGACAGGCACGGGGCTGCACACAAGGCCTCACGGATGGGGCGGAGCCTCAGGGTCTGCTCAGGTTTCATCTGCAGTCAGTTTACCAGAAGAGTGGCAGGACGAGGGCTTAGGTACCTGGGCATATTGGGCAACAGCTGCCTTCCACGTTGATGGGCTCCACGCAGGGCAGTGGCGGGCAGCTGACGGTGGAGCAGAGGGTCTGGCCCTGCAGGCAGTAGCAGTGCGTGCAGCTGTCTATGTCCCAGCGCTCCTCATCGGCGTAGGCCTTCCCGCCGAAGTGGCACACCACCCTCTTCGCGATGCTGTCTTCTAGGGGCAAGAACAGGGCACTGTGGAGTGGCTTGAGGTGACAAAGCACGGTTCTTATTATACCCAAGGGGCACCGCTCCGTACAATCGCAACAGGCGTGAGGAGTTCCAGAATCCGGGAACTTTTGTTCCCCTGGACCCTTTCTGCCTCCTCCCTCTGCTCAGGAGACTCGTGTGACCAAGGGCCACTGCGGCCATGGCACGGTGGTCACGATTACAACCGGCCGGGAATGACACCGCCTGGGGAGGGGCACCAGACTGTCATCACAAAGCATACACATGAATCACGGTCTGGCTGTTGAACATGCCACACAGAAAAACTAAACTGAAATAGAAGTAGGTAAAGACACATGCAGAGGTTTTATTCTAACTGGAAAGATTTTTTTTAAAAGTCCAGCTAAGTATGTTTATGGAACGAATTAAAGGAATTCCCACTTTTTGTTAATCTTTTTTGTAAATAGTTCAGGGGAGTAGTAAGGAATGGACTGGCGTGTCAGAGCGAACTAGCAGGGTCCCAGGCTCTCCCAGACGGGACTCCATCCCCAGGGATGCTGATGGCATCGTCCTCAGCAGAGATTTACTTTAAAAACCACGTCGGTCATTTCAATCCGTTTTTCAGCCATGTATGGTTTTTGAGAACATTGTATTTTTAGAGCTATTTTTATTTATGTACGAGAACTTACAGCTTAAACATTCTGCTCCTCCTTTTTCCCTCCATTTCCCTTGCCGTTATCACTTCTCCCTCCCCCGCTGTCCTTCAAAGTTCCCTTCTCTGACGCAACGCCTTCTCCTGGCTTCCTGAACTCACTTCCTGGTGGTCTCGCTGCCCTAGAGCTCGGGCACCACCGTGGCTCAGTGAGGCCCAGGGAGCAGCAGAGCGGAGATGGCAAATCGCTGGGGGACCATGGAGCGGGCAGGCCCGTGACTGGGTGACGCCTCAGAATCTGGGGGAATTTATGCTCAGATTCTAGGGGCCCTTCCATCACCACTGGTCACCAGAAAACGGAAAACTACAGGAGTCGGGAATGAAGCTCCTTAGGAGAGGAGTGTGTCCAGGGCTCAGGGTTCCTTCCAGAGGCCTCTGGGAAGCTCTCGCAGGGATAATGTTCACCAACCAGACAAAGCACGGAGCCCAGGGTGCTTGAGGGTGCACGGAGAGCCGTGCCCACGCCCAGCAGCCCAGACCCTGCAGCAGAGCGCCAGGTGGCGGGAAGCCCCTCTCTGCAGCCCACGCTCAGAGCTTCGCCTTTGCTGGGGGGGGGAGGGCAGATGGACATGCTCACAGATCTGTCCTCGATGCCAGCACCCTGTTCTTGCCCACGACTCCAGCACAGGCGGCACGCACAACGCCCTGTTCCTGTAACATTGTGTGTTTCCGTAGACGCATGTCCCTCAGGGAGAGCGCAGGAGGGAATCTACCCCAAGTGTTCAAATGCATACTCTCTCTGTTTCTCCACACTTCTCATGTCCCTCTCATACGACTCCTTACGGTTCAACAAGGGAGATCAAGTAATCACAGAAAGTTCTAGTTATCAGCAGAAGTCTTTCCCAGTATCTATTAAAAACATTTTACTGTATTCATAAATGTTCCACCGAAGGCTTTCTGGTGCCCTGAATGTTCAGTTTGAAAACTCATTTGGAGGCTTTCAAACCAAATTCATGACAGAAGTGTTTGCTAACACAGAGTCCTTCGAGGAGGCAACTTCATCCAGCTGTCCACAGCGTACGTGCCAAATGGCTGAGTCAAACCAATTAATGAACCTAATTCTAGTACTATTCTGACCGCCAGCCAACATTTCATTGAGGGTATTTGATGCACCATCAAATCTAGAGTCTTTTAAGCGGAGAATTCTTTCTGGAAGAAAGCACTTCTTCTCAAAGCAACACTGCTGATTGTATGCAGAGCTCAGGGGGCCACAAGCTCCATGAACCCCAGGGCCAGCATTCTCAGAGCTGACCTCCTTAAAGACTGGAGATCGGCAGAGGCAGGTGGCCGACAAGAGAGACACCAGATGGCTCTGAAAGAGGACGTAGGTGCCAAGTCCTGCAGGAGAGAACTGGCATCTGCTGAGCACCCATGGTGCCAGGCGCTGGGCCGAGAGCTGCACCTGGGTCAGCCTCATGGGACGGTGAAGCAGGCTGTGCATCCCGCTCCGGGGAACCAGGTGTACCGGGGGCCGTGACTTCATGCAGCACAGCCAGTGAGCAGCGGAACCTGCACATACCCGGCTCCATCCGACTGCGAGGCCCACGTGCTCAGCATGGGCTCAGCATGGACGCTGCCTAAGGCTCCTTTCCTTCCCTTCCCCTTCACGTGGTCTCCAACGTGCCTGGGCCTCGCCGGGAAAGTGGACAACTGTTTGGCTACCCGGCATGTTCAGGGGAAGGCCAAGCCAGAGCCACTGCACTGAATTTTCAAGTAAAATGCATGGAGGATTCTTAATTTTGGCAAAACCCTGAAGATTCTTCATCTTCTCCAGGGTGGCTCCTACGTGGTCCATTTTAGATTATAGTTAATGAGATTTAAGTTAATAAGGTTTTATAGAACGATCTCCACCTCTGACTACATTTCACCTGAAAGGCTTAGGTTGAAACGGAGGCCTGGGCGCATGGAGAGGATGTCGGCCGACTGAGCATCACGGTGCGCCCTCGTCCCCCCACACACGCGTTTCTTTCCTGGATGTACCACCGCCTTCCACGGCTCGTCCGGGTTTACCCAAGCAAGCGGCCAGGAAGCTTTAGGGGCTACCTCGTGTACAGGCGACACGGTGGCTTCTATGCAATTTGAGGTCCAAATAATAAATGAATAAAGACACCGTCGTTTTGGGGGGCAGGGGGGACACCAGAGTCTAATGCAGTGGTTCTCAACCTTCTGGCCCTTTAAATACAGTTCCTCATGTGACCCAACCATAAAGTTATTTTCGTTGCTACTTCATCACTGTAATGTTGCTACTGTTATGAATCCTAACGTAAATATCTGATACGCAGGATGGTCTTAGGTGACCCCTGTGAAAGGGTTGTTCGACCGCCAAAGGGGTCGCGACCCACAGGTTGAGAACCGCTGGTCTAATGGACAGCACATATAAAAGCACTTTAAGCACTCGGGCTGGAGAGGGTGTAGAAATAGAGACACAAGAATAGCGGCTAAAAGTCATTGGTTTCTATTTGGCTATCGAGTGAGCTGTGCCATTGAACGCTGTTATATTTATCACTCCAACTGGTCTGCTTACACGGACAATGGCGTGAGCTTTATTCTTTAATACCTAATAATAACTCTAACTTCCCCCGGCTGGGTGCCAGCTATGTCCTGGGCCCCGTGCTGAGCAGCTCACATGGACCAATTCCATTGGATCTCATCAGCCCCAGGGACAGGGTGTTAGTCCAATCCCACACAAAACCGAGGGGCAGGGAGATGACATCACGTGCCCAAGCTGCAGGGCTGGGAAGTGGCAGGGCGGGCCGGGCACAGAAGCAGGATAACCTCACTCCCAGGCAGGAACCCGGACCACACAACAACTATTGTTAGGTTTCCCACCGCTCGTATCTGTTGGGTCTTAAGGTCTTTGTCTTCAAAGGTCCATTACCCTTCAGCTGACCGCACCACACACCTGGCCCAGGTGTGTCAGGGAATGGAGACCAGCAAGGGGCCACCTCGGACCCACGGTCCTTCCGGGCCAATCTCCATTTACTCTATTTAAGACCCTTTATCTCCGAGGAAGAGGAGAATGTTTCTGGGAAACGAGGTGTGACACCAATAATAAGGCTTATTTTTAAAACGAACACTGCTGTCTGCTTGCAGTTATATATCCAATCAAGTTACATATCCCTCTTCTGTGCAGTCACTGTGGGGGGCTACAGACATAGCCCACGGCACTGCCCTTGCCTCACACAGCTTCAGAAGAGAAGCAACATTACCCTGCATTGCCTGTGACTACAGTAAGAACATGTATGTCTGACAGTGGCGGAGTTCAGAGAATTCAGCGTGGGTTTTTTTTTCTTTCTTTCACTTTCCTCGATTCTGCTCGATACCAAGGAGGATGAAGAAGTGGCAAGGCCCTGAGATGTTAACTCCTTTCAAGCCAACGTCCCACCTGTTCAGACGTCTCTCTCCAAGATCAGATAAGAAGCCCTAACAGGCTGTCAGCGGAACTCTGCTCCTCCTCGCGAGCTGTGTCACTAACGGCACTCCAACCCTAATGAACACCGGGAAAACCCAGAACCGAGAAACGCGGTGCTTTCTTCCTCTGGAAAGGTCCTGGTCAGGTCTCCAGGAGGCACTGATGGGGCGGCCCAGGCTGCTCAGCATCGACCACGAGGAGGGACGTACCTGGGCCCTGGCAAGGAGAGCATCTCGAGCCCGCCCCGCTTCCTCCGGGGAGGAACAGGAAATCTATGCTCCGCTCAAATCATGGTAGAGTCGGGCTTTTCACTTCCGCCAGGGCACAGCGCTGGTGTATAAATACTCCAGGTCTAAATCGGGTTGTGTATGGCGGTGGTGGTCATGGAGTTAGTCTTGGTGTAGGAGTGACTTCCTGGGAGGAAGTCAGGCAGCTTTAGAAATGGCATCAGTTCTCTCAAATCTCCAGCGGACTATTTCGATCCCAATGGCCAAGAAACTAAATGCAGCTCCCACTCTCAGAATAAGTCCCAGCGCAAAATAATCCCGCACAGGGCGGGGTGGAGCGGGAGCCGGCTCATCCCACACATCGCCATGGACAGCCTTCTGAGCACGTGGTCAGAGGTACCGAGGCCGGTGACGCCTCTGCCCTGAGGAGATGCTTCTAGACCAGGGGCTCCCTTTGTCCTGTGTGATGTGGAATTGCAGGCCCTGCTAAACAATATTATACTTCAATTTGGTTTCTTAAGTTTGAGGCTCAAGGGACTAGAAGAAGTCATTTAGGCAGGCATAAAATGGGACTGGGACCACTATGGGGAACATGAGATTAAGAAGAGGGAGTACAAAGAGCAGCCACCTCTCTCTAGGGACACACGGACTGGGGCAAGAAGAGGGGAAGTACTTTTAAGAATTTTAGCTTATAAACGGAACAATGCACATTAAGGTGACCAAGCAGCCATGGCTATTCAAGCTAAGAGTGCGCAGGACGAGGCACACCACCAAAACCTTATTTAAAAACTAGAGGCCCAGTGCATGAAATTCGTGCATTTGGGGGTGGGTGGCGGGTGTGAGGTGTCCCTCAGCCCAGCCTGCGCCCTCTCACAGTCCGGGAGCCCTTGGGGGATGTCTGACTGACAGCTTAGGCCCGCTCCCGACAGCAGTCAGACATCCTTAGCGCTGCTGCACAGGCGGGAGAGGCTCCTGCCACCACTGCTGTGCTCACCAGCCATGAGCCCGGCTTCTGGCTGAGTGGTGCTCCCCCTGTGGGAGCACACTGACCACCAGGGGACAGGTCCTGCGTCGAGTGTCTGCCCCCTCGTGGTCAGTGTGCATCATAGCAACTGGTCATTCTGCCACTTGGTCGATTTGCATATTAGCCTTTTAATATATGGGGTGTCCTCGTCCTTCCCCTGCTCGTCACTGGGATACTCTGTCCAGGCCTTTCTCCTGCAGAAAAGCAGCAGGTGCTCTATTTAACGGGGAAAACCAGACTCTGCCTGATGCCCGTCACTCACAGCCGCTGCACCCAGTGTCCGAGGAGCTGTGACTATCCATATGGCGCTTGCCACTCACCAAGTTGTTCACCGTGTGGATGACTAACTTTCACAGCACGTTCACGAAGCACAGGACACAGGACAGCATTATTATTCCCATTCTCCAGGCGAGGAAGCTGAGTCAGGTCACTGATGTGCAGCTAGAATGTGCCCGAGGTGAGCTCATAATCCTTTGGCTCCAAAGTAAGTTCCCTTTCCAACACAGGTTGTTCATCTTAAGAAACATGTTGGGGACACAGCTGTGAAGACTCTTCCAATGAATATGCCAGCAGAACAACACCGTGGCTTAGAAATGTACTACATGCAATTTCATGGGTTGTGTTGTTAGGAATGCAATTAGATAGTATTTACTAGGTTTGATTCCTGGGCTGAATTAAATACCCAATGATCAACAGGCGTTCCAGAGACACACTATATATATTTATCTCCAGAAAAAGATACCCAAACAAATAAACAAATCTAAGCAGAAATGAGTGCTGCATAACAGACTGGATAGTGAGGGCAGACACTGCCTCTGTCAAGGAGAAATATTATCAATCATTTGCTAGTTGAAGATCACGATGGTATTATAAGCAATTAGACAAAGCCGTTCACTTCACGAAATTAATCCTCAATCCTATTAATTATGCCTGTGTTACACATTCTACCGAATTAGCACACATAATACGAGGCCTTCACACATCAGAGGGAGGCATTATCACTGCACATTAGCGACTTGATAATTTAGCTGAAAGGAACACAAAACTCATAATTACTCTGCTTTTAAAGGGATCACCACTTTTCTCTTAGGGAAGAAAGAGAAGGAATACCTCACAGGGTGACAGCAAGCATGCTTTTGTGTAGGGGTTTTATCACCAAAGTCAGACTAAAGGCAGGTTTGAGGGGTTTAGAGATCTCCGGGTTGACTAATTAGGGAGACCATTCACCCAGGGAGGAGCTGTGCAGCCATGGGAGGCCAGCAAAGGGGGAGGGGCAGCACGCGGGACCCTGGGAGCAGCTTATCTGGGTTAGGAAGGAGCTGAGCTCAACCTGAGAAAGCCTAGGACAGGAGATGGTG
Source organism: Myotis davidii (assembly GCF_000327345.1). NCBI lineage: Eukaryota > Metazoa > Chordata > Mammalia > Chiroptera > Vespertilionidae > Myotis > Myotis davidii. Next base: position 424,410 of record NW_006300370.1, read on the forward strand.
CCAGAGCTGTCCCCGGTGCCAACTGGAGGAGCGATCAGGTGCTTTAAGACATGCCAAGGCATGGCTTCCCATCTCTTCCCTCTGCTAGGTGGGCTCTGAAGGCGGACACAGGCTCTGCCACCGCAGCATGGTAACTGCCTGCAGGTGTGCTAGTGCCGTGAGGCTCCGTGCCTTCCGTACAGAGGGAAGCTGCTAAGAGAACCAGCCTGGTGAGAGGGAGGGAGCAAACTGGAGTCAGAAAATCCCACACCACAGTCAGGAACTGAACTTGACTTCGCACAGTTGGACACCAGGGGCGAGGAAGGATCCAGGCTAACGTAATAAGGCGACTTGCAAAATCGGTCTGATGACTACAGAAGGGAATGTGTGACTATTTCAATAATAAAACAGTGTGTGAATCATTAAGGTGAACGAGTGAACAGCAGCACACAGTGCGCTCAGCAAATGTTAAGTGTCCCCCAAAGCGTTCCCCTGAACAGAAGCCACAGGTTTACGTGACACAATTACACCCGTGTCAGTAAGGAGCAGGGCAGTTGTGGAGGGAGATGTAACAGACACAACATTCCCAGCACACAATTATGAGCATGTATGAACCACAATTTGGTGGAAGTGCTTGCAAGTGAACCTAAAATCAAAATCACAATTTGGACCAAAATGTTATTTTCCTCCCTACACTAAAGAAGATTGTACAGTCTAAATGACACAGAAATTGAAATAGGAAATACAAAAGCAAAAATAAATAAATAAATAAATAAAGGCAAGGACACTATACTATGACTTGCAGGCATCTCATCGTATGTTTGAATTTGTTAAACTGGTTTTGTGAGAAAGAGAAGTGATTTACTATCGCCATTTAGAAACAAACTTACTAGCTGAGCAACTTACTAATGACAAATTTATCAATTAAGCAGCAAAACGCCACAGGAGCTTTTATCTAAACAAAATCATCTGAACATAGGCAAGATTCACCGCTGGATTCTGCCCCGAAGGGCTAGGCAATTCCAGGCGCCCTGGGCCCGTTTCCTCAGTGGGACCCCAGCGCCCTGGTGGATGCATGAACCCTTCCTTCAGGACTGACGCTCTCATGTTGAAATGGGGTGACACCAGCTGTCCCTCTGCCCCCTCCCACCCCTGGCCTGAACAGCGGCCTAGGCATGTCTCGTATTTAGACCTCACCCAAGGCAGTGCTGTTTTCCGTAGGAATTTTGGCCAGCCCTTTGAAAAGGTCAGTGGCACTACGCCTTGGTATATTTTTGGCTCCACTTAGGAGCTACAAAGCTCACGGGAATTACAGCCAAACCCAAGGTCACAGTCATGAAAAGGTGGGGCAACCACACGACCCATCTGCTTGGGACACTCCTGGTCGACAGCTGTTGTCCCATCACACGTTATGAATAGACCCCCTTTCACTCTCAAAAGCACCGTGGTTTGAAGAATAAATGACAGAGATGGTCAATCTATTAAAAGAGAACCCAGCTTTCAAACATACATTGAAATATTCCCTGACCAGGACGCAGAACATCCCCGAGAGCGGGAATTATGTTTTTGGAACATCTTTCCGTCTCATGCAGACCAACATGCAGAGTAACACTCAGAGCAAGCGGCCCTCCGCCCAGCGGCCTGAAGCCACAGCCACAGCCACGGAGAGGGAGCGTCCTGATGCGCTCATGTCATGGCCCGAGCCTGGCTCCTGGGCTCACCCGTGGGAACTGCGACAAAGCTCCGTGGCTGGATCGCTCCTCCTCAGGTATCACCCCAAAACATGCAACGACTTGTCTCCAGAAAGCACACGAAAATCTCCAACCAGAGTGCAAAAGCCTGCAGTTATTGCAGCTCGCCTCCCTGTCCACCTGCTATCGGTGTAGAGGGGCACCGCTGGATGGCGACACACCACTGTCTCCCATTAGGCTTTCTGAGCTTTCCTTGGTACAAAAGCAATAAAGGAGAGCGAGAGCCTTGGGAGCGAGGGCTGCGCCTCTATCAGAGCTGCCAGCTGTCGGCGCATCGCCTCCTGGGCTCCGGGGCAGCACCTGGCTTGTGTCCGGGGGACTGGCTTGGGTACAGACGTCAGGGACTAATACGCGTGTGTCCTCTGCTCACGAGCTGTGTCCCCCTGGGTCACCGGAAGGTGAGGGCTGTCAGTTACCCAAGCCCCACTCTGTGTCCCTAGGCCCTGAGGATGGACAACTGTGCGGCTGAAAAGGAAGCAATGAAGTGTCAGCAGACAGGAGATACTGGGAGGTAAGTCGGTATTTCCTAGGTAGTGACCTCAAGGCAGGGGCAAGCTTTATGCGGTAAGTGTGCTGGAAGGAGATGGGGGATTCCATGGGGAACACAAGGCCGCCGGGAACGACAGGGCAGAGAAAGACAGTTGGGGTCTTGGGAAGCCTGAAATGGCCAAGCAGCCCAATAGGACAGGCCAGTGCGGTACCATCAGGACATCAGTAAGCCTTAGCTCGGGAACACATCTTCCACGTCTTCCCCGCCGGACCTGACTACTCTGACTGTGGCACGGCAATCAGAAAACCAGATTTCACAAACAGGAGCGGATCCAGGCACAGGGCCGTCGATGTAGACGCAGTAGCCCCGGCGGAGCCGAAGGACTCTGTCTCGGTCTTACCTATGCAGTAGGGACAACACTGGCCCTTTCTCAGAACAGGTCTCTCACAGGATACTGCCGGGCAGGACTCGGAGAAGCAGCTGATGAGGCTGTTCATGCAGACGCAGCTGGTACAAACGTCAGGCTTCCAGGACTCGGCGGCCAGGAACATGGCCCCCTCCTCGTTCCTGCAGTAGCTGGGCTCGCTGTCGTTGCGGGAGGGCGAAGGCTGGAGAGGCGCGTCTGGAAAAACAAACAGGAAGTCAGCAGGGGAAGGGAGGTGCTGCAGGCCAGGCCACCCAGTGTCCCACGGGAGGCATGCTCAGTCATGCGCTTGTGTGCCACGGTCCTTAAAAATGTCACAGTCATGTCTGGCCGGTGTGGCCCAGTGGTTGAGCATCAACCACTGAGCCAGGAGGTCATGGTTCGATTCCTGGTCAGGGCATATGCCTGGGTTGCATGCAGGAGGCAGTGGATCAAGGATTCTCTCTCATCACTGATTCTCTCTCTCTCCCTTTCTTTCTGAAATCAATAAAAATATACATTTTTTAAAATGTCTTAGTCACTAAACAGCAAATCTGATTCCACCAGGGTTTGAATTTTAAAACAAAGAGGCTCTGTTAGTGGCTTGCACAATACCCACTCTCCTTCCTTGGATTTTTGGGGGTTGGTTGAGGACTTGAGTCACAATGTAACTCGAACAGGACCATCCCTCTCCCTGCTTTCCCAGTTTCCCTTGCACTGCGGGGAGGCAGGTGCCACATAACCTGTCTGCGGCTAATGTGACCTCCTGGCTAGTCAGAGGATTTCTGGGACAGCTTCCGCTTCCTTCAGAGAAGGGCGGGTGCGATGCCACTGCCCTCCTTCCACATGTTCCTCCCTCGAACGCGAGTGTGTTACCTGCAGCTCTAACACCCTTATCCCACGTGTGAGAGAAGGGCCTCACGTCACTAAGACAATGAGTTAATGCGAATAAATACCAGCCTCCAAACTTCCTGTAAAAGAAAGCTCTGCCTACATCCATCCTACACAATCCACAGCCACACAGATTCTCACTGCACCTCCCCCGAACACCTCTATGCAATAACCCAACATGCATATTCGCGGCTGGAAGATGATGGGAGACCCACATTGTTCATCAGGATGCGCCCCCAGAGACGTTGTAACCATCTTCCCCTAAAGACTGTGGCCAGAAGGTTCCCAGATCCAGCTCCCACTGGGAATGGACACCCGGATAACCCTCTGGGTCCTGTCCACTGAAATTACGTGAAAACTGTAACTTCAAACAGAAAAATGACGGGGATGTAACAGAGGAAAATGTGTGAGTGAGAGTCCCAGACCAGAAATCTCACAATTCGCTGACAGAGGAGAAAGCCCTTCTAACCACTGCTCGATTCGAGAGGCCCTGATGGTCTACCTAGCAACCGTCTCCGAGAGGCACGTTTCTCAGTGGATACAGGGTCTGAACTTTAAAGAATTACCATGTGCTCCTGTCAATCAACGTCAGGAACTCAGTGAGTGAGAAGCTCTGAATGTCACTCTCTCCTCACACCCACCTCCCAGCAGCAAGCGTGATCTGACCATGAGAGCCCCCCGAGGCCGGAAGGAAGTCAGCAAACGAAATGGGCCCACACCTTCTCCTCCACATTTGTAACCGTATCACCTACTCAGTCCCGAAGGCAGGCACAACCCAAAGGCAGCCACTGGGTCTACTGCCCCACCTGTGCCCAGTGTTGGGCCTGCCTGCACAGCCCACATCCACGTGGCTCAGAGATGGAGGGGCAGGGTTACGTTCTCAGTGGTCTTTCTGGGTCAGCCGTGTCCAAGAATAATCTCTTCTTAAGAGACTGACCAATGCCAACTTTTGCTCTGGCTGGAAATTGGGAAAACTCACATTCTAAACCTCACCAGGCTCTGCAAATTGCCACGAGGTTACTGTGGGTTAGGAGAGCTTAGCTCCTTCAAGCAATGCCGCACCTCGGCCTAAACATTGAGGAGAGAGAGCAGGAACAGCCCTTCATCTTTGGGCTGAGCCTCTGAGCCAATGAATCTGGGCCACAGGTGGTGGAGAGGTCCCCCCTTACCCCCTCCTTCCATCAGCTCCTGCATTTGTCCCCAGATCCTAGTACAAGTGGTAGCAGAGGTGCTTCCCACTTCAGCTGAAGGTTCTCAGGGTATATGTGCTCCTCATTCTTTCCTTTGGCGGCGATCCTCTCACTCTGTCATTATTTACGCAAATGTCGAAGACTGAATCACTGCTCCACAGGCCGGGAGCTGTGCCTGCTGCCATTAACCTGGGGAACCCCATGGCGCAATCCAGGCACTCCGCAGTATCTGTCAGATGAGTGATCTAAGTGGCCACCGATTCCTGATCACCAGTGAAGACACTGATCCAAGGGGTCTCTACCAGGAGGACGGGAATAGTCAGGGCTATGTATGAACACAGACTCATTGGCAGGATTTACATCTGAATAAAACAGGGATATCGGTAGAAGCATGGGAGGGACTGGGCCATACATACCCCAACAATGGAGTACATATGAACTCCTTCTTATACCAGAAAGGATGCTGCACCCACTAAGCTTCTCAGATGACCACGGCGGCTAACTGCACGGAAGACTGTGTACCAAGACGGTCACACCGCGGCAGCAGTGCGTGCCGACAACAGTGCGTGTGTGGCTATTCCTGTAAGTCCACCCGAGGCAATTCAAACAGAGCATCAACGTGAACCCTGGCTGGCCGGGGGGCAGACAGGAAGGACACTGGATTCCGGCCGGCCCACCAGATGATCCAATGTAAAAAAAGTAGCAAAATGCAAGGGTTGATGTTTTACTGTGCAGAAATGCCCTAAGAATATACATTTAGAAGGCAAATGGTTACTGATGTAAGTTGAAAAGATAAAAGATAAAGCAACAACAAAATAAAACTAGTGAGCTGTCAGCTTGGTAATTTTATTTATACAAATTAAATATCTTTTGGGGAAAAAATCATATATTCTAGTATTAATTTGGAAAATAGCCATACATTCTAGTGTAACTAAAGTGCTACTCTGGTTACAAACCAGTAACTTATGTTTAAAATCCTGATAAAACCTGATTACATTTGTTCCAGGACCATCAATTTACCTGCTAAGGCCAGATTATCTGAGAACGAGGAGAAAACAATATTACTCTTTGCACAAGCCGTGCCAGTCATTTAATTCTTTTGGAGCTTAAGTTATTAATCATCACAGGTGGGAGGGGCGAGCATTGTGTATTTCAGTGATTGCCCTGCTCAACATTCTCAAAGTACCCTCCCCACCCTTACACACTTCAGAGAATTTTATTGATATTATTCATCAATATCTGCTCTTTCCATTTGTTAAAGACGGAGATGGCTTTTCACATTAGTGAAATCATTTGGAATAACTGGTGCGACAGGACTAGCTCCTGCGTCTGTGATGTAGAATGAACGGGGGGGGGTGGGGGAGGCGATTGTTTCTAAGTCACCTCAGGTACAAGGCATATTGAACTCATAAATATGTGGTCTATGGAGGGGATGGATTTATTTATTTAAAATTTACCTTTATTGTTGAAGCTCCTCCTCCCCATCCCCACCCTTCCCCAGGCCTTCACCGCACTATTGTCTGTGTCCATGGGCTATGCATATATGCACGAAAGGTCATTGGTTAATCTCTCCCCACCCCTTCCCTCTGAAATTCGTCAGTCTGTTGGATGCGTCCATGTCTCTGGATCTTTTCTGTTCATCAGTGTACTTTGTTCATTAGAGTTAGAGGGATGACTTTAGAGAGCAGGCCGCCAAGTGTTCGTGCCTGAGTTACAGGTGATGGCTTTGGGACCCTCACATGCGGGGCTCAGCCTGCTGGCCCTGCACAGTGACAACGCCTGAGCCGCAGCCTTCCCGCCCCGCGCGTCCCGGGGCCCTGCGCCGTTACCTGTACACTGTGGGCAGCAGGAGTCCTGGGTCCGCGAGGGGTTCTGGCAGAGCAGCGGCGGGCACACCTCGGTCTCACACATCACCCGCCCGCTGTGGCAGGTGCACTGAGTACAGGAGTCTATGTTCCACGTTTCTCCTTCCACAAAGTACTCTCCTCCAGGGGCGTGGCAAATGGAGGGGGCGCTGAGCTCCGGCTTCTGCTCCACAAGGTCATCTGGGAAGGACACAGCATCCAAGCACAAGACGTTATCCGTCAGCAGCCATCCCGACGCCCGAGGAGCCTGGTGCCGCCTGCTCCAAGGGCAGAGGATGAACTGACGGCGAAATACCTCCCTCTGCTCTTCTCAGGAGAAGAGTGAAGGGCACAGTCCTTGCACAGCAATAAACACAAGGCGACAGCAGAAGAGGCAGTTTTAGGAAGTGAGATTCAAGTGGCCTGAGCTTAAAAATCATGACCGGCCCTGGCAGGGAAGCTCAGTTGGTTAGAGTGTCGTCCGAATACGTCAAGGTTGCGGGTTCGATCTCCGTCAGGGCACATGTAAGAAGCAACCAATGAATGCATAACAGACATAAGGGGAACAAATCGGTGGTTCTCTCTCACTCTCTCCCTCTCAAATCAATAAGTTAAAAAAAAATTAACAACAACAACGAGGGAATCCAACAGGAGCATTAAATTACAGGAGCGAACTCCGACCACAGGAAAAAGAACGAGAGCCTCAGGGGAGCTCTGTGGATGTGCAGGACTGCCTAGACTGAAGATGTTTTTTTATGCCCTGAATGCTTGCTGTGGTCCAATTGCCATGCAACGTGCTCTCTCTACATGTGTTATTTCACTTCTTTACATCGACCTTGTGGGGAAGCTGAGGGCTCAGAGTGTTCAGGGCAGACAAGGGGTCGGGACCTAAGCCTACGTCTGGATCCTGGGTAGGCCTCCAGGTTAAACATAATTTCCAACTGCTCCGTCCTCTCCATTGTCCCTCGGACCCCAAGCACTCCGGGGCTTGGAAATGCATCCTGCTGCTGAGCTGGCCACGCCCCGGCCTCGATCCACTGCCAGCAACTGAGCAGGAGTGTTCTGCAGCGTCAATGGTCTGGAAACTCTCACCTGAGAATAAACACTTTGGGGGGAATAGCATCATCAGGAGAGGAAAATGCTCAGAGGCCGGTGATAACTCCGCTTTCTTTCCCGGGAGGAGAGGTGGTTCTGACCCCTTGATGAGGTGATAATGACAGAGAGGGAATTTAACACTGCAAATACCTAGGAGGTTCTGGGAGTTGCCTCGAGGTTGTGCTGAGGGAATGAGAAGTGTGAAGACATGAGCCATCTTTGTGTAATCCAAATACAACAAGCATTTCAAGGAGGTGTTGACAGTGTCGAACCCCGCTGAACCCCGCTGAGAGGCAGTCTGGAGACGCAGGGCGAGCTCACGCCTGGAGCTCAGCGGAGGCCGGGCCCAGGAGAACGCCCTGTCTGTGCAGATGCTCGGAGCTGAATCACCCCAGAGCTCACAGGCTGTCATTTTCAGAGGGGCGGCCAGCACGAGAGTCCACGCTGATGAGATACGTGGCGGGGACTGAGCTCCAGTTGGAGAGGTCACTCTCCACTCAGCTCCATCTCAAGGGAACTGGCAAGACTGGAACTCTGACTGAGCGGACGTGGAACAGAAACCTGCCTGCAGCCCAGGCTTATATTCCTAAGCCACTGGAGCTCATAATAAGGAGAGAGGAAGGCAAGAATGAAAACTGACCTGGGGCCAGAGGACAAAGGGCCTTTCTCGGGGTTTACAGAGAAAACGGAACACTGTTCCAAAAGCACTAAGACTGATGCTGGAAGAAGGCTGTCCTCTCGTCTCATGTGCTAATAACTCCCTCAGATCTGTGTATGTACTCTGTATCCCTCAGATCAGTGTATGTACTCTGTATCCCTCAGGTCTGTGTATGTACTCTGTATCCCTCAGATCAGTGTATGTACTCTGTATCCCTCAGATTAGTGTATGTACTATGTATCCCTCAGATCTGTGTATGTAGTATGTACCTCGAGGCACAGATGTGAGTGGCCACAGAGATGGAGCCGAAGGAGGAACTGTAAGGTAAAGGTGAGAAAGAAAACAATAACCAAGAAACAGTATCATTGGGTAAGGCTTCCATCAGAAGGCTTTGGGACTGCTCACGTAGCCCAGAAAGAAAAGAAAAAAAGCCGATCCTGGAATGGACGAGGGAAGAAAATATTCTTTGAAGGAGGAGACCATGAAGGCAGCCAACCATTCTGGGATCTCTAGTGAGAATCCGTATGTGGCAATCCACTAGGGTGAAGACACTTGGGAAAAATATACCTATGCATCCATAGACAGGGGTGGGCAAAAGCAGGTCTACAGTTGTGAGCATGCGAGGGTTTATGCGTGTATTAATTATTGCGTTATTGATCTGTGTTATGTAAACAAATGCCTACCCACCCCTGTATGTCAATGTGCATGTGTTTTTATACAGGCACCCACAGTAACGTGGTGTGTGTTTGCATTAGCACTTTGAATATCTCTGTGACAGGGAGAAAACCAGCTCTGGTCCCACTAACTTTCTGTTCTAGCCGAACATCTGTCCTCAGACTGCCTGCATTCGCACAGTCGGACTCGCTGGGTGTGTGTCCAGTTGGTGTGTGTTAGCACTTTGAAGATCTCTGTGACAGAGAAAACCAGCTCTGGTCCCACTAACTTTCTGTTCTAGCCGAACATCTGTCCTCAGACTGCCTGCATTCGCACAGTCGGACTCGCTGGGTGTGTGTCCAGCAGAGGCCCTGGCGCGGCCCGCACACCACACACTCCTGCCTCTAATGAAAGCAAGGGGTCTTCACTGGAAGGTATTTTTCCTTCCCCAGAGTCAACACAGAGTTTTGTTTCACCAAATTGCTCATTGACCTTCTGTTGCAGTGGATTCTTGGTGGTTCTTCCCTATTTGACTAGCGGAGCACGTGTAGAAGGAAATAGTTTTGGGACAGAGCACACCTGACTGAGCTACGGGGGAAATACATCAACCGAACAGTGCAGCCTGGTCCTTTCTGGGGGCAGGAGGGCTGCTTGCACGGGAAGTGTGTGTGTGTGTGTGTGTGTGTGTGTGCAGGATCTCAGAGCTCCAAGAGAGGCAGGTGTCCCCCTCCGCCCGCCTCCAGGGCACTAGGGCAGGTGCACCTGGCAGAGTGCACCACCTCCCTCCAGGCTGGGCCTGCCTTGCTGCATGGACCAGGCCCGGGTTCCCGACTACAGACTTACCCACAGGCAGACACCGGACCAGGGCTGACCAGAGGGAAAATGGCCACGACTCCGAAAGCTGACAAGTACTTTTTAACTTTAAGAGAAACCTGATGCTCGAGGGAGCCTTCCCTTCTCCCTGCCTTCCTCCCGACTGACAGTCTCACTCTGAGTGAGAGAGTTCATCTTTCTGTGTCTGTCTGACAAGTGAAAACCAGCTACGTGTGTTTTCCCCTAACTCCAAGCGGCCTGCACTGGGGAAGAAATAATGAACAGAAGACTGTCTTGAGCTCTTTGGACAAAAGGCATGAGGTGAAGCATGATGGTAATGATGACTGGTGCTGACAACCGTAATCCGGACCCCAGGAGTCAGAATCCCTTCTGCTCTCCGGCTAACTCATCTTGATGAGCGTTACTATGACTTTAAATGTCCTGGATGTGCGGTCACTCTGAATTTCTCCACTTGGCAAGCATGCCACATATCCATTAATTTATTCCCCCCCCGCCCCCAAATCCATTATTTTAAAAAAGAGCAATAGCTGTGGACTTTAATAATCCTCTCCATCTCCAATATTACTTTTGTAAATAACAAGCTTTTATGGAACACAATTAACACCAATCTCTTCCAATTAACTAAGACTTCAGCCTTAAAATGAAGAGAGCTGGAATTGAAGAAGTGCATAGGCCCACAGCCTTTACACAAATGTAGTTCAAAGACCAATATAATTGAGGGAGCCATTCAAAAATAAGAGAGGGGAGTGAGAGCTTTAGACTCTTCTCCGGCCTCTGGCTGAGCGTTTACAGCACCCGCTGACCCTGTGTCTCTGGTTGACCAGAACCACGGAGCGCTGACCTGTGCTCCAGGCTGTGCCCTGTGCCCTGCATCTCCCCCGACCCCCACGCCCCGCACAGATGTGATGAGACCCGCTGGGCAGCCGGCTTTTACCTGAGCACGACGGGCAGCACTGTCCCGGGCGGATGGTGGGGCTGCCGCAGGCGGGCACCGGGCAGGTGATGAGCGCGCACATCTCCCGGCCGTTGTGGCAGTAGCATTCCCGGCACCCGTCGTGCCAGCTCTCCTCGTTCTTATGGTGATGGCCGTCCATGGACAGGCACGTGCCGGACAGGGCAGGTGAGGTGGGTGAGGCGGGGACCTCTGCACGGACACAAGGCAGCCTCGGTAAGGACGCGGCGACCACACAGGGCAAACTGCCCGCAGCGTCCTCGCAGGGAATGCTGCCCAGCTGCCCAGCCACCCAACAACCGTCTACAAGGACAGTTTACTCAGGAAAAGAGTTTCAGTGAACATGCTTGCAATTTTGAAAAAAAAAACACAACAAAAACCCTGAAAGTATATTTCTGTCCTATTTGTGGGATTACAGGTGGGTTTTACTTCTTTCATTCAACTTCCTCATTTTTTATACAACAAACAAGCATTGATTTCACAGCAAATGCTGCCCACATGTTTAATACCTGCAGAATAATCGCTCAAGAAGTCACCCAGTGGGGGAATCCCGGGCCCCTGGCAGCTGGCGCGGTTTTGGTCAGCAGCAGAGTTAAAGCAGGGATTGGATTTTTGTTTACTCTGACCCCTAAAAACACCATTAAGGTGGTAACTGTCCAACTTTGAAAAAACAGAATGGAGGGATCTTTTATTGCTTCATCTGTGGATCATGCTGACAACTAAACCGCAGTGTGGGGCGGGCAGGGGGCTGGAGCTGGCGGAGGGCGGGAACGGTGCCTAGGCGATGCTCAGTGGCTTAGGACCGGCCCTGGGGTGGGAGGGAGCCCCTGACCAAAGGTCCCGTGATTCTCGCCTGTAGTCACGGCAGGCCGGCAGACGTCCAAATTCTCATGGAAACAATAAGGGGACTGTTCAGTCACACCCACCTGAGGGGGTCTGAAAAGGGATCTTTGCTGTCTCAACTGTATCCATCCACTGCGGACGGAGGGAGACTATGGAGGTCAAGATCAAGGTGCTTCAGGCTGAAGCTCTGGGACAAGTCAACCTGAAGGGCTGAGCAGTGGTCACCTTGGTCGGTGGGCCTGCCCTCTGTGCTTGCTTTAAATTCTATTGTGAGCTTTCCCTCTGTTAAGGTGACAGGAAAAGGGCAGGTCCCACAGAGAGGGACATCTGTGTCTGAATAGACAGCAATCACGGAGGCTGTGTCATTGACACGACGCCCTCCTGGCCCTGGCTGCCGAGCCCCTGGCCGCTGAGGAGGGAGGGGTCACGTGGTCACACCTACCTCTGCACCTGCAGGTAAGACAGCCATGGCTGTCGTTCTGGAAACCCAAGAGACAGGTTTTATTGCACAGGAGCTCTGGGCACTTCCTGCAGCGACAGATGTCACAGCCGTGCTTATTCTTCCTGAGTAATTAAAATTTTGTCAGAGGTCAGAAACATCCCAAAGTCTGGAGTGATGCCCAAGCACTCAGACCGAGGGCCAGGGACGCGAGATCATTACTAAGCAGGAGGACCTGACTTTTGCTCCCGAAAGCTCCTGGAGTGGTGTGTGATGAGCTCCCCGTGGCCGCAACCACTCCCACCCAGGCTCAGGCACGCATGTGCTTCTGGGACGTCAATGTCAGAACCCCAATCACAGGGCTGTCCATCTCATCAGGAGCAGTGGCACCACAGCGACACAGGGTCAATGTGCAACTCCGTGACCAGCATGGCAAGGGATACACTGTCAGTCAGGGTTGGAGGACAGTGGTGGGGGCAGAGGTCCTTCTTTGGCAAGGGCCACAGGCTTCCTATCCATGACCACAGTCCCTGAGAAGTTGCAGCAAAATGGTAACGAGAGATCTACTTATGGATACTTATGGGAGGCGGAAGGTATGAAGGATCCATGGAGCTGGGATGTGATACATGCTGACTGGCAGTAAGAGCCCTGAGAGACTCCACAGTCAGTGTCCAGGAGCTGCTCTTAGGAAAGAGCACCCACGGGAACAGGTGCCGCCCGGGGGTATGGCAGAGGCATGTGGGGCAAAGGAAAAGGTTGAGGAACGTTTTCCCCCTTTAATAAGCTAGAGTGCCTAAGTCTGTGCTGACTGGAAAGATGATATTAAATAAATGAGTATATGCTTATCAATATTATCACAGAGTTTAAGTGGAGAGTTTTCTGGGCAAATAATTCTCACCAATGATACCTTTCTTTCTTTCTTTTTTTTTTTTCTGAAAACGAGAAGGATACTGCCTGTTCCAGAAGGAGCTCACCCACTCTGCCTTCTGGCCACTGGCTGCAGGCGGCATCCTCTCTCAGGCCCAACATCTCATCTACAGAAGGAGTTATCCTATTTACACCCTCGGGGCTCATCCCAATTAGCCCTAAGTGGCAGAAGTGGTGTTCAACTTAAAAAGAAAAAAAAAAAAAAACACCCCATTCTTTCTCATCTTGGGCCATGTAAGGGGCTCTACAAGACAGCCCTATGGGAAAACCCCTACAGCTTACCACTCCTCAAGGGACAATTAAAATGCGATTTACTGGGCAAAATGGTCTACTTGTTTACTTTCACACAGTGAGGACAACGAATTAAATGAATTATTCATATTCATGTCATATACGGTGTCATTTTCAAGGCCTGCCAAGGCTTTAACTGATTTGTTTGCTCACTCACTTATTCATCCACTGCCGGCTCCTGGCTCATCCCTCCTCCGTTCTGCAAGCACTAACATGCAGGAGTGATCACCAGGCAGGTGTATACCAGCACCAATGCTGCCCTCATCCTAACACTCCCCTGTGGTCTCTGGCACCGTTTCCCTTCAGAGGCTGCCCTAGTGAAACAGCTACTGTTCTGGCTGAAGGGATAGTCATCGTCCACGGTGGTCAACTTGGTCCTCCCAGATGTGCTGACCGACAGGAAGACAAAGGGACGTCTCTAATCCTCTAGGCTGAAGGCTCGACTCGAGCGCAGCCTTGACCCTGAACTCATAACCCTGCACCAAGTGGCTGCAGCAACTATGATAACAATGCTCTACTCTACATTAGCAGCGAAGCTAAGAAATACCTTGACTATTATTGGTATCAGATTCATACTTTAGGATTAAGAACAATGATGATGAGTTTACTTGGGGAATTTTTAAGAATAGTGTTCCCAACTCATGCAATTAAATTTAGAATTAAGATGCCTCACCTCCTTGCCAAGCCAGAATTTCCAAGAAGAATAATAAAAATGATGACGTTAATAAGATGGGCAAGATATGAAGGCGCTAAGTCCCTGAGAGGTAGTGTTGTATAAATATATCAAATTGAAAAGGGAGAAAGACTAAGCAGAAGGGAACCAAGGAAAGATGATAAGGTAACATTCTGAAAGGAAACTTTTAAAGGGACCAACTTGATATAAAGGCAGAGAAATAGATGCCAAGACAGACACTAGAGAACAAATGTGTCTATGTCCCCTGCCCTGGAATAAGCTGATTTCACGGGGTTTGGCTCACTCAAAAGTATTTGAAAATGAGAGTCACGATCCTCATGTTCAAGAAAATTCACAAAATCTACTGCGATATAAAGAGAAAAGCCATTATGAACTGTAGACTAGTACCAAGGTCAGACACGGAGGCATGGCCGGTGCGGGTGCTGGGTCCTGCAGATGGGTTCCTGCCAGCCGACCTCCAGAATGGGTTAAACAACTGAGTCCCCGGGACACCTGTGAAAGGTACATGCACCTGTCCAGCCCTGGGACTCACGGCCCTCCCACCCCTGCGTGTCCAAGGGCCCTGCCATGGACAGGTCGCCCGTAACAGCCCCCGGGCAGTGTCCTCACAAGGACACCTTCATGAAAGGGAAGAGTGAACTTGACTCTCATCTGGGGCGGCCCCAGGCTAGCCCGCCTTCCTGATCCACCTGACAAAACCAGCACGGACGTTCTGGATGCGGTCCACAGCGATTCAGTCGCAAACACACACAACAGCTGACAAACACAGGTACGCACAGGCGCTTCACCAAGTTACACACAATTTCCGCAGTCGGAAATACGTACAGGTATCCAAACGGACAGCTCTTGTCGCAGGTGGTGGGCCTGCACTTCTTGGGCCGGGGGCGGCACCGACAGATCTCGCAGCTGTGGGTGTCCGTCAGGAAGCCGAAGGGGCAGTCCAAGGTGCAGCCTCGCAGGAGGCCCCAGCACAGCTCCTCCCCTGCGGAGACACGACAGGGGGTTGCTTCCAAAGAGGACTGGGCAGAGCACGGGGCCGCCGGCCACTCCCCTGCCTTCCCGCCCTCCACACACACCCCTCCACACACAGTCTCCGCTCCGCCACAGCATCAGGAAGGGCTGCGATCCACAGAGTGTGCTGTGCTATGGTTATCACCACACAATCCCACGCTCTGGTACTAATATATGCAAAATGAAGCCCCACCCTGAAAGCCGGATTTCTGAAGTATATCCTAACCGGGCGCTGAAGAACAGGCTGGTGAATCCTGTTTGCCGTGCGGAAAACACCTGAGCAAATTTTTTCATGAAATTTGATCTTATTAATCATCTCACACTACTGATTACCATTTGCTGGTCAAATGTGAGGATTAGCAACTTACACCCAAAACTTCATTATAGATTTTGTTGCTACTGTCTGACCATCATAACGTACATTCTTAAATGTTCACACATATTTACCCTGACAAGTTATCACATAATCCTGCTTATTATAGAATGAAGAGTAAAGGCTTTCTTACCCTTTTCTTTACAATATGACAAAATATTTCACTTAGTTGTTTTTCTCCACTACTGATGCACATGCAGGTATTTGGATATACTTAGTTAAATGACTAAAACAGCCGTGTGCCAAAGGAATATCTAGATTAAGGTTTAACTGCACTGTCTGAAATGTTCGAAGTGTCTCCTATTAGTTTTAACTTATTGGTTTAGAAGTGTGTGTGGGGGGGAAGCAATGGTGATTAGCAGAAGAAACGACTACAGATATTAGCTTAAGACTTCTAAAAAGACCGTAAAAGATATGATATAAGGATTAACAGCATAATACGGAGAATACAAAGGTGAAGGTAAAGGAAGCATGCTTTGGTGATGGAACGAAAGCACGCTGAGGCCTGTCTGAATTAACTGGGGAATCTGAGTCGTGGCAAGCGTCTGGGGATGTCTGATTATTGTTCTGCATGGGTTAGTAAGATGGGAAGCAGAGACGATTTATCGTTGAAATAATACATTAATCTTTATTTTTTTTGGACATCCTTTAAGCCTAAATATTATAAATAATGCACATACTATTGGGAAAAACAGAGCACATTAGTCCCTTCCACTCACAAATCTTCTAATCTAAAATTAAACCTTAACTACAATTAATAGGTGAAATGAGCTCATGTTTTTACGTAAGTGTTTTAAGAAAGCATCTTTCATGAATCTTAGCTGGCGATACACACGTGTTTAATTTGCTATCTTTTAAAAAGGAAAATGTGATTTATGGTATAATTTTCTACTTTGTCACGATCATAAACCTTTCGTTACATGTGCTTAATACAACCTCGTGGGTCTGTATTACACTGTGAAAGAACTAATTACTAATTTGCATCCTTAAAAGCCACATTTTAAATGCCTCCCTTAAAAATCTGTAATTATATAACCTGAAAGGCCATCATTTTTCAACCCTTGTTCATTCCCGTAGGTAGGGAACGGAGACGGAGGGAGAAGACCTCACAGCCACACGTCTTTCTCTGACACCAAGACCCACGTTGTGAGCCCATGTTTCCATTACAAGCATTTTGCTGCCAGAACACCAAGGTGATTATATTGGGAACTGGACGAGTTAAAAGCACTTGAGAACTTCCCAGAGCCAACATCCCTGGGCATTCAATTCCTTGAAACTTTGGAGTCTGATCACCTCTGTGCCTTTATTTTTCTAGTCCTTTAGAAGAGGAGTTTTTCTATAGACCCTAATCTAGAATGGGTTTCACTCTTAAAGAAAACTGTTGCATCGACAAGTTAAAAAACATTTGATAAAAACTAATTCTGACTTTAACCACTTCTGCTTTGCAATGGGAGAGAATTTCAAGCAATGGCTGCTCCTTAAGCACAAGTGGGCAGCAGACTCTGCGGTCTGCTCCCCACGGAAGGGGCTGGCGGATAGGGACCTATTTCCCTTATTTACACAGCCCAGGTGCTGGCCTGGTGTGCAGCGTGGAGCGAGTGTTCAGCATGTATTTGCAGAAGGGACCCATCAATTAATGTCCTTGCTATTTACTCCTCCACTCTCATCCAGGCTGGCCATAGTCACAGAAAAAATAACAGAATGAAAAAACTTACTTTAATAGTATTGGAAATTTTCCAAAAATACTGGCACTTGTTAAATATCTCAAAATGCCACCTTTCTAGCTCAGAGACTCAGAACATTAAAGACGGCCTGGAAGGCAGTCCTAGATCCATGTAATTATGGACTTTTAAAAAGAGAAATATCCCATCGAGGCAAACATTTACATAAAGAGCAGAAGAAAGAGATGAGAAAGGTCTTATTCATAGATGGGTGGGGGTTTATAAGTCTATCTGAAAAGCTTTAGTGCCTCACGTGAGGCGACCCCACAAAGAATGGTGGCTTCGTGGTCATAATTTTTCAGCATTATATGACTTCACTGTGATCTATAAATGTTTGGGAGATCGGCATTGAGGGGAAAGTTACAAATCATGGCCAAGTACAGGGCCTGTGCGTATGGCTGGTCGATAGCAGCTACATAATAAACTCTCTGTTTACTCTGGAGAAAAAGAGATGTCTGCTCCCAGGGCCAAGATGCGGCCCCACTTTATTCTCAGTGAACACCTTGTAACTCACACGAGGGCACAAGGTGACGGCGCCCCCAGGTTCGCTACACTCCTCTGCTACCTACCTCGCCCTGGGCACCGGCAATTCCCATCAACCTGCCAGATCCATTAAGTGCGACAGAAAGTTCCTGAAACTATTAAAGAAATGCACCACTGTCAATGGGGCTCCATCTCTGTGACCCTAAGTGGTTGCTCAGTTAAACTCAATAAACACGGGGAGCCCGCCTCCCTAATACTGGATGCTGCAACCTTCTGTAGATGCCTGATTCAGATACATAAGCCATAAAAAATATGAAGGCTTTTCCTCCCTGCTACCACCATTCATTTTCTAGGTTTGCATCCGTTTCTAGACTAAAAGCATTATGAATTCCTAGAATTACAGCATGTCAAAAGTGGAGAAGTTGTAAATATTCCAGCCAAATCCACTTGATTTGAAGATGCAGAAAATAAGATGCCAAAAGATGAATGGCATTTGATTCACACAGATATCACCTGTGCATAAAGTTCATCTAGCGAGCTGAAGCTGACAGCAATGAACATTTCTAGTTAAAAAAGTGTTATTGATAGTCTCACCAATACTGTTATTAGTAGCTTATCCAAATGATCTAATGTTTGTTGCCACTGAACTTTCCTAAATATTTCCCACCCCATTTCTCTTCATTTTAAATATGTCCTTGAGAGCATGAGTCAGGGTGAATTTCTCTGTGTGCACTCGATGCACGACTTCGCTTAGCGGTGTGAAAAGAGGGGCGTTTGTTAGCGGTCCAAAGGAAAGGATCCTCTGCCATCCCTGCCGTGGACTCGGAAGGACATGTTTCTACTGGGGTTTGGTTTCAATCTTAGAAGTAATTGTCTGTAACATGCTTGATATGCGAGCTGAATGGAAGAAAAAAATGCATGAGTGAACAACAAACCACTGAACAGGACAGAAGTATTTACTCGGTGCTCCTCTTACTCTGGGAAACCTTGATGCCAGAGGCCTATAGACACAGGCATGATCCCTAACAGAAAGCTCAGGCATCTATGGTTAGGACCCTTGCACATGAACAGGCTTGTGGTGGGATGCAGAAAAATCACATGTGGGAGACATTTACACAAAATCATTACTAATCAGGCGGCTGCAAAGGGAAAAAGGACACACTCATGCCACCCTTCACGACAAGAAACTTCCTTTTTTCCTAAAACTGGGTAAGGGAAGGAGAATATTCGAGGGTTTACACGGAAAGCTGTGTGTGAGTGTCCGGAGACAGGAAGGACCGGAGGCAGGCTGGTGCTGGAACAAAGGGGGGAAGCTGGGGGCTGTCCACGTCAGCTTGCTTGGGCTGACTCAGAAATGGACGCTCTAAAACAGCTCCAGGCGAGGAAACAAGTGCCGTCTCGGTGAGTGACGCTAGCACTGCATGCCTTCCCTCAGTCCTCAGAATAACCCACTAGTTAGGTATGATTACTTGCCCTTCACAGAGAGGGAGGGCAGAGGCCCGGGGAAGTAAGGAAGGCCACTTGCTGCGATCACTCAGAGGCCAGAGCCTGGGGGAGCGCGGGGTGCACACAACCACAAGAATCTGACAGCCACGGACCTGGCATACGGTTAAACCTGACTCACCTCCCAAAGGTGTGGCTTGCAAACATGTCGAATAATCAGGATTGCTGCTGGGAGGGGAGGGGGCAGAATGCTCTAGGACTAGACTTCTGACACTAAGGTCAGACCGGCAAATTCCACGTGGTATTTAGTTATATTTTTAGGTAAATGGACGGTGGCAGTGAGATGGCAAAAGACTAATCCAGGTCGAGACTCCCAGTGCGATGAAATGAATTCGTGGTGAGCACGGCGAGTCCACAGACATAAAGATGCCCAGTGGCATCCCTACTTCTAATGGCTCCTGCTCATTCACAAACCAACACCTGCCGTGCCCCGAGCCCCGAGCCCCGAGCTGGAGGGTGGGCTGGGAGAGGAGCCAGCTGCTGCCGTACTCTGGTATATAACAAGTGCCTGGATTCTCACAGGGCTGAAGCGTCCTCCTAACAGAATTTGGCTTGAAATGCTATTTCATTAGTGTGTCAGGTACTGATTTCTTTGCTTTGGGCAGGCCTTTCAGTTTAATCATCTTTATGGCATGAGCACCTACCACAGAACCTAGAACTCGGCAGGTGTTGTCTATACCAGGCAAAGGAATCGAGAGGGAAGAGGGAAGAAAGACTAGACAGACAGCCTTACACATAGGTAAAATTTGCAAAAAATGAGTGGCTAGTAAAGATGTATATGTAAAACAAACAAACAAACAAACAAACAGAAAAGACAAGATGCAACGGTCTCCCTTACACCTGTCTTCCCACGCCTTAATGAAATGGAGGAGCAGATATTCCTCGTAGGAAGCCAGCATGCGGCACTGACACGAGGCAGGCAGAGCAGAAGCTTCCCAATGGCCTCAATTTACAAAAAGCCAGAGAGATGCTGGTGACTGGCCTTGATGACAACTGGGAGAAAGAAGCTGCTTCTTTGGACGTCACTACAAAGGGCTCATTGTGGAGTGGCGGGTCTCAGTCAGCATGACCCCGGGGACACAACGTTCCTGCCAGAAAAGCCCAGGTGAAGGCGGTAGGTGGGGTGACTAAGCACAATGACATCTATATTTTTAGGCTTCAAAAAGTTCAGAAAAAAATGTGATCAGAAAGGATGTGTCGCTCAAGAGAGATAAGAAGGATTAAAATATAAAGGCTTCACACACAATCGCTGATTACCTTCTTGTTAAAAAACAAAGTTGGCCATTTACATAAACAGACAGCTGCCAAGGCAGCTCCCTAATGCATCGGGTTTGGCTATCAAAGGCCGAGAGGTGCGTGCCCGACTGCCTCCTCTGGGCAGAAACACTGCAGGACGGCCCCGATGACTGGAGGCTTCTGGGAAATTTACACATGGCAATACCATAGTCACAACCACAGTTCTATCAACTCCGTTTTAGTGTCAATTCCACCAGGCTGACAGAGTGACAACTTGCAATTAAGAAAACCGAATTATTCAACTCCTACTTTGTATCCGAGTATCAAAATAGCCTCACATCGGAAAGTATGGGTCAGTAAAAGAGAAGAGGCAGAAAGCCTGAGATAGTGGCTAAGTCAAGTGAGCCTCCATCTGCACTGAGGAATCCGAAGTCTCTGGGGGGGGGGGGGGGGGATCATCCCCCAAGGCCCAGAGAACCTGCTGATTAGGGAAGCGTTGTCTGTGTTTAGGAGAGAGCAGAGGGAATGGAGGGAAGGAAGCCCAAAGGTCAGTTCAGAAAAGGCAGAGGATTCTAAAACGACAGAAACTGAGCCTGACATTCACAATGGGACATTCTGCAGGAAGAATGGTTAGACGTGTGGTTTGTGACAGAAGAGAAAGGCCTGGCCACCAGGAGCCAGCGTAGGTTCAGGAAGGAGGAGCCAGGCCCCACTGACTTCATTTTCTGTTTAAAATGGGGTTTCCAGCAAAGGGATGCTTCCAGGACCAGGTCTGATTTCAGACAAGATCCTGGTCGCGTGTTTCAAGACCTTCGCACGGAGATGGAGGCGAGGTGTCGTTTTGCAGGAAGGTCTTTAGAGCGACAGGAACCTGCCCTTCATTCTGTACAACATAATTTTTAGTCCAGCGTTTTGGAGGAGGACATGTGATGCTCATTTAATATAAGCTGGAGGCATTGAGGTATTCGATCAGATGACCAAGAGTAAAAAAATATCCCAACTAGTTGGAAAATGGTTTGAAACTCTCAGGATAATTTCTTGTCAAATGTGGCCTTGTATTTATGTCATTAAAGAAAAAACACACACCAAATGTTCAAATACAGAGCAGATGAGAACCACCTAATAGCAGCTGATGAATTCAATTGCAAATCTTGTGTGAATTTTGGGACACCCTATATAAGGACAAGGACATACTCTAAGTGGGTCAAAAGATGGAAAGGATTAAGGGAGTTCTAGGAATGATATCGCCTGGGGAGTGGCTGAGGGCACTGAAGATACTGACTTTGGTAGAATTAGGGGCATTCATAATCATTTGAAACGTGAAGGGCGATCGGTTGTGCGTGCAGAGGAAACGTAACAGACTCTATCAGGTGTCAGAGGTCTCGCTCGAGGACGTGGCTGGACTCCACGTGGAAGTGAGCTGGAACCGCACAGAGAAGCACATCCTAAGGGTCATGACCACCGCACACGGAGTGTGACACCCTGTGTGGGTGACCTCCTGGTCCCTGGGTGGCCCAGAAAGGTGACGTTAGAGGGAGAGCAACGGGGAGGTTAGAAAGACGTACTCAGGACTCTGCGGGTGGTACCCATGATGCATCAGAAGGCAGAGAAATGAAGATGAAAAACAGAATAAAGAAGCAGCGTCTTGGCCTTCCTATTTCGCCCCCCGTGGCTGTGTATTTGTCTGTGTTCAGTACAATTTTTTCTTCTTCTTTCAGGTTGCTCAGAGGATGTCATGGACGGCAAAAGATAGTCAATCACATAATGTGCTTTGACAATATCCTACGAGGCTCGGAAAAAAACAAAAACCTGCCTCCCGTGTACTTACTGCTTTTGCACTGACAAGTTCGACAGCCATTGTGGTCAAGCTTGAAACCGTAAACGCAGTCCTTCTCTGTCAGGGTGCAGTTGGGTGGCTCCCCGCACGCTGGTGGATCAATTGTGATGTAGGTTGGTTCTAATCATAAAAAGAGAGAAAAAGTCAGTGAAATATGATCATCTCTTAGAAGCTATTCAGTCTTAGAAATTCCACAGTGCAGTAAATTACAAAAAAAAACGAATCCATTTTCATCAAATCCTCAACTTTTACACTTTCATAGTCATTTTTTTAATGGAATCTAGAGGTGATACTGGTTCACAAAAATCATACAGGTTTCAAGTGTACGACTCAATAAAACATCATGTCTTTAACCTCTGAAAAAGGTTTTCAATTTAGATTTTTGACAATCCAAAGCTCTATTTCTTTATGTTTGAGCAACTTCTGCATTTTTGGGTACACAATACTTCACTGAGGGTCACCACTACGGGAAGCAGGTAAGAGAGGGTAAGGTGGACTCCATTTAAATTGTTAACTGCTCTTCTACTTCTTCCTGATGTTTTCGGAGTTTACTTTTTTATAATAATCAAGACACTGCTCCCAACTGTCAATGATCTCACTTTCCATTTTGCAACATTTCTGAAATGTTAGCTTTTTTTTTCAAGTCGGTAACTCAGAGATGTTGGAGGCTAGCTTGAAACATCTAGATTTCTTTCATCTTTCATGCGACAGTCCTTCAGCTAATATGGATGGTACCATGGGGAACAGGGCCTAGGGGCTTCTATTTAGGGCCTCAGCTTATGCGTGTGACAGAATGAGACACAAAGCCTTTGAAAAGAAGAACAAGCAGCCACCTGGGAAGAGACACATAGAAAAAAAACAAGGTGGGGCGATGTTTTACCTTCCCTGCCATATACACGATGAAGAATTGTTCTGGGCAATAAGAATACAGTGTACTGTGTGTCTACATCATGTTTCCCGCGCTCTTCATTCAACGCCTTTGAGCTTCATCACATTCCAATGAGATGGGTGCCATCACTGGTCCCGTTTCACAGATGAGAAAATCCCGTACACCGGCTTGCCCAAGGCCTCAGAGTTAGTAAGTGGCGGAGCCAAGACTCAAGCCCACGATTCCAGCTCCAAGCTCGCACGCTCTCGGCCTCTGTGCAATACAAAGCCCGCCGCACTGGCCCCTGCTTCGCAGTGCAGGGAGAGGGACAGTTTATGTCGCGCCAGGCTGTGCTGAGAGTGCGGGCAAACGGAAGAGAGACACTCGCATATTTATGGAGCCTCTTTTCAACCCAAAGATACTCTGAACGTCTTCAGTGGACGCTGGTTCCCACAATATTCTTTAAAGAGCTAAGTACAGAATGTCTCTACCTATGCTTTCACAAGTGGAAAATATGAGCTGCAGAGAGGGTGACTGGCTTCTCCAAGTTTACATAGCAACCCAGGAGCAGGCTGGGAATAGAACAGCACAGAGGTTCCCGACCTCCTGCCCAACACTCTATCCACTGGTCCACACTGTCTTCTCGAGTTTCATCCCCCGTTACCATGGCAGGGAGACCAAAATAAGTGTTCCAGCGGCTACCGCTACGATCAAGAGTTCTAAATTCCCATCCGTCGTCTAAAAGGGGCCGGTGACTCAACTCTCCACAGGTCGCAACGATGACTTTTAGAGAGAAGCTCTGTTCAGCATCCTCCCACTGGAAATTCGTATGGAGAAGGCACGGCACATTCTCCGTTTTTATCAGAGCGCAGTTTGGAGACCAGCTCCCTGAAATTTTACGTAAACGTCCCAATGCTGTAAATTTTCTAATTTCCTTTAATGATGAAAGCATCCTTTATTATGACAGAGAACTTTAAACATCAAAAGATAGTTTCAGTTTAGGCAAGTTTTAGGAGACTAGTGGATTAAATACAGTAATACTGCTTTCCTACCTTCTCTTAAAAAGTGCCATAAACACCTTTGGTTTTGAAACTCATGTAGTTTTTTTCTTTTATCACTGCACTTATTAGCCACACAAACTAATGATTCTATTTTAGCCTTTAGCCACAAGACTTCCAAGGTTTTGTCAAAATTATTCTAACCACAAATATGACAGCAGAGAACCTACCACATTTAAAGATACCACACCACAGACGATTCCACTGAGGAAGGCGTTAGGATGACATCCTCGGGCAATGCTTTTCAATGGGCGCGCCCCCAGTATTTTAAAACACGCAATACCTCACGATTTACTCGTGGGCACGGACCTCTTTCCCCTTAGATTGTCAAATTAAATAATGACAACAGCTGGCACAACAATAGCCACCCAGTGTCAATGAATCAAAATTATACCTATTTTTTTGGTCAGATGGACAAAAAATATTTATTTTTGGTATGCAGCAGAATTTCAGTAACTTTATGTGTGCCGTACGAGAAAAAGGTTGGAAATCGCTGTTCTAGAGTCATTAGAGTGAGGATGAGGGTGGACTTGGAAAGTCCAGTGCTGTAGCAAATGGCTTATCCACAGACACCAAAACCTTGTATTCTTTACTGGCATTGGGTTTTATGAGAAACTTCTGCCTTCAAAAATGTATTATAGGAAAATATGTATTTGGGCAGACTACATTGACACTGAAAATTCAGAATAGCTGCAGGGCAGTATGGAATTTTACTTCGAGTGACGTTCAGGGATTTGTTAAGCGAGTTAATAGTGATGTATGTACTATTTGGGGGCACATATCCTGATGACTGGATGGGATTAGGACTATGATCTGTGGCCAGAAAGAAAAGGAAAAATTAATTGGCTGCCTGAGGATCAGAACCTCAACATTGAGAACAGTGCCGCGTTTTGTCCAAGCAGCTACGTCGGCTGGGTACACGGTCCCAGGCGTCCGGCAGCGTGGTTCTCCGGGAGAGGAAACACCTTCAGTCTTTCCCTGCAACATGCAGGATAACAGCTTTTGCTCAGTTTAACAAATGAAAAAACGTACATAGAAGGGCTGTGGCGTAGGCCCTGGTCCTACAATGCTGCCCTGTAAACATTTTAGGTCAAACAATTCCTACTGGGTGTCTTCCGGGCCCCAGAAGAAGTGATAGAATGCAAGAAGCCAAAAACCATGTAGTGCCTCTAAAATTAATATTTCCTCATTCATTTATGATGCACGTGACACAGAAGCAACTGGGAAGAAAACGCATTTCAAATTCTAATTCCCTCCGTATTTCATATTAAAACAGAGGAAAAAACTCAACAAAACTCACAGAAAACCTCAAAACTCAACAAACGTGTTCACGA
This sequence comes from Myotis davidii, assembly GCF_000327345.1. Lineage (NCBI taxonomy): Eukaryota > Metazoa > Chordata > Mammalia > Chiroptera > Vespertilionidae > Myotis > Myotis davidii. The sequence goes on from NW_006300370.1 coordinate 449,769, forward strand.
AAAGCGTCCATTTGCTCTGGAACTATTCCATTTCCTTTCAACCGATCAGGCTGAACACAACAACACTCGCTGTGATGGAGTAAATCTAGACAGAAGTCTAAATTAAAAAACAACGTTCGAACCCTGCAGTTATTATGTTTAACAAATAAGTATCACTTTCCTTTTCAAATACACGCTGGAAGAAACTATACAAGCCTCTGAGGGGGAGATCCACATGTAGGGGTGCTCCGGCCACCGCCCCAGGTCACTGCAGCCACTGTGGGCGTGTAACAGACACGTATGCGGGCCAGCAGACGTCTCCTAACACTTTATCTGAAGTCATACATTACTGTCTACCTCCTTCCATCAGTCTCTCGATGATTTAGTGCTCCGTTTCCTACCGTTAGGCCATGTATCTATGTTAGATATCAGTTAAGAATAATATTACAGAAATATGCAACTATAAATTTTCTAGCAAAACTCTGATATCATCATAAGCAGATCTGGGTTTGTTTTCAGTCCCATCTATTAATATGTAACCTCAGAACTGGTCATATTACTTTTGGGGGCAATTTTTTAAAGAAAGAAGTGGCGTGAAACTCCTGAAATTCATGATCTTATTTCAGTCAATGAACGCCAAACGGAGACACATTTGATCCCATCCTGAATTAGAGCCTTTAAAAATGAACATTGTGCTTACAGTCCTTAAGAGTAAGGATCAAGAGCTGGCTAGAGTCTTCGCACAGTTGCTATCCAAGGAAGATCTTGGTAGGGGAGGAGTTCATTTTAAAGAATCCAGAATCACGGAGCCACAGTTCGCCTGTTTCTAACCCAGCTACGGAAAGAAACTGGAGGACGTGCCTGTGAGAGCGCTCTGCAAGCTGTGCACCAGGAACTGTTATCATCCCACACTGTCTCTAGTCTCTGCAACAGTGCTCTGAACACGCAAACTATCCCAACTGGGCTCGGCCTAAGCACCAGAAGATTTTCATTTAAATCCTACATTTCGCTGCTCTTCTATTACATGGGGTACGGTACTGAAATGCTATGCCAGAGAATAGATGCCTTTCTATAAAGACCGAGTGATGAGTTGGGTGATTATCAGTTGAACGAGATTCTGGATAAGACTCTTGGAGACATGGATGCATCCCCCCTGTATGGGAGGCCTGCTGCCGGCAGCAAAGAAAACTGTCCCCCTTTACACTGGTCTTGCCTGTCCTCACTTAGGAGGACGAGGGGACGCCTGCACAAGGGCGGGAGTAGGTGAGGGGAAATTCCACTTGCTTCCAGGATCTCCCTGAAATTCCACCTCCTCTTGAGCTGAGTCAGCTGAGTCCTCCACAGGGAGAGGCTGGCTCTGCAGGGATTCAGTCTGTGGCTACAACTCTCTCTAAGGGGAGCCCTGGAACAGCTTCTCTGTGAAGAATTCTAGAAACGTTTCTGAGCCCAGAAGCAACAAGAACAAAAATGGGTGTTCGCTATATCTCCAGTCTCCATCCTACCCTGAGTCTGGGTGGGAACCAGACTCTCCTCAACCTGTTTCCTCCAATGGTTTTCAAGGACTCTATGCAACTCCCAGGGCCCAGCAGAGTCCTTTTTACAGCACCCCCCCGTGGGTGATCAGCACGGGTGATCAGCACCAATTGTCGTCCCAGGTCTTAGGGAACAAATCTGGGAGGAAGCCTGTCATTACAGGCAACAACATGAACACATAGTGGTTCATCATTTTACATTTATATAAAGGTTATATAAAGGAATATTTCTTTCATTTCCTAGGAAGCACAACAAACCCCCCAGATCAGTGAAAATGTACCCAGGAAAACATATTTTTCAAGATTAAGAGCGTGCCAGGTGCTACGTTTCTAGAACACCACCAATATTTCATATTGATGCTCAAGCATTTCCTCAAGGAATTTTATCTCCTCAATGGGGATATTAAGGCACTGTGATCCTAATTAACATGGCCAAGAGTATAAAGTTAAAACAAAAATCATTATTCTTATTCCGAGGCCATAGCACTTGGACCATAAAATATATACTTGTTTATTTAGGAGGTATAAATGGGTTAAACAAATCTAAGTAAGCTCTCTACTTTCTTGCTTCTTATTTTATTTTACGGAAAATTTTCCAAAAAGGAGAAAGGGAAGAAGTTGAAACTCAAGTTCAACTTTTTAAGAACGGGTTTTAAAGTTTTAATGTCGGTCCTATTGTCATATTGGATATCTTAACATGTCTGAGACAACAACAGAACAGAAACATATATTTTGACCTTCAGTTATTTAAAAATGTGTTAAATTTATATAGTCACTGTATTATTTCAGGTAGGTGTAACTTAAATAAAAATGTTAACAGATGCTTTTAACCCCGCACTCATTTCTATTGCCCCGTTGGACTTCTGGTTTTGAATTACTGCATACAAGGTTCTTCTCATTACCTTGACACCACCAGCTGGTTATCTCTTGCAAATAATACCAATTATCTCCATTGAGCAATGTGGGAAGCACTCTTTCTGATCAGCAACACTGGGAAGGCTGACAGACCATTAGAAGCTCTTGAGGGTGGGTGGGTGATTCTGGGACGTGCCCTTGTGGAAGGTGCTGGGAGCCATCCCTGCTGGGTTTGACTGTGGGGAGGGAGAGGAGCTCTGGGTCCAGATTTCTATGGTCTCTGGGAATGCTTTCTCCCTCTGCTGGGGGTCTGGGCGCGTGCTGGTCTGGAGGGCCTGGCTGTGGGTAGCAGCTGCCCATCAGCACCCTGGATTCCTACAAATCCATACCAGTTCTGCACGCACACACATGCACACTAAGAAAAGTTCTTTCTGGAAGAACCTCACCAGAGGCAAATTTAGATTCTAGAAGTAGTAGTTAAGGCAGATCCACTCTTACATTTCTTTCGAAAGTTAAAAAATGTTAAGTAGAAAAGGATAAATGAAGCTCATTCCTGTCTCTTATTTCTCTTATTACCTCTCCCTTTGGACTTTAATAATGGTTTGCTTACTTTGTGTAGCTCCTCTCTGTGGATTCACAAGCCTGTTTATTTGATTGTGAGAGACTAAGATGAACAATTATGTCCTCTTTTCAGACCTAATTCAGGCACTTTCTTCCTGAAGATTTTTTGGGGTGGGGTGAGGGAGTGGGGGGCTGCACTTGGTTAAGCCAAACGACTATCTGATGAGTGGGACAATTCCGAAGCTTCACCACTTTACGTGACTGAATGCATCAGGCCTCCTACGGCCCACCGGTTACTGGTGGTCTGTCCAAGGGCCATAAAACTGGAGATTAAGTTGGCCAAGACAGAACCAAAGGAGATAGCTTATCTTTTTTACTGTCTTCATATGTCATTCTGTTACCACAGTTGCTATTCAAATGTGACCGTAACTAGTCAGAAAACCATTGGAATAAATCACGGAAATATTAACTAATTGCAGCCAGGGAAGAGGAATACTGTAAAGAGAAAATTTTCCCAAATGAAGCTGGAGGAAAATCTCTATTAATGTAGACAATAAGAAAGGAAAAAAAAGTGAAGATATAAAAATTCCCTAATCTGGAAATGGGAATTTCCATGGTGTATGAATGTGTATTTAAGAAAGTCTCATTAAGTCATGGAAAAATATCTCCTACAGTTGGAGTCTCCAAATTCTTTTAGGCATTACACATTTAGTTATCCTTTTTCCCTTTGTATATATTTCTCATAACAACACCTACACCCTTGTAATTTCTAAAGTAGTTATCTCTGAGCAGTTTCTTTATTTTAAAATGAATGGTGTGAAAATGTTCCCAAGATCTGTATTATTTTATGGTCAGATAGAGGAGAAATCACATATTTACTTTAGACCTATTTATTAACTTTGTGTGCTTTCTCCAAGGACTCTTGGCAGTTGGAGATATTTTTCTTCCTTTACCAATCTCATACTTAATAGGAAGAGACAGTAGTATGATTCTGAGATTATTATTAAACGGCCACGAAAGGCAAATAAAAAACAAACTTTTTCTATCGAGTGGAATATCATTTTCCAGGAATTCAGCTTAAGAAGAAGCTCAGAAAATAACTGAGTTCTGAGAATGATCTGTACCTTTTCAATTTGTCTTACATTTTAGTCCTATATATTTCCTGTTCATTTTCATAGAGAATAGGTCCTGGTGGCCTTTAACTGGAAAAACACATGCCATATTTGTAAGCCTATGTATGTGTATTTTAACAACTATACTCAGCGTGGGGGTGTCAGATAGTCAGAATTTGATTCCAGGAACCCAACGCTCTGAGAAATGGCTGAGGCCATGGAGGGAGGGTCCTCCCATTAGGGACCACGGTTTATTGACTGTTTATGACATCAGCACCTAGCACAGAACTTGGCCCCCAGTAATATTTAATGAACAAAGATGGGGGGGAAAAGACACCTGTGCATCTTAAAGTTAGGGCACTTTTTTTTTTAAATGAAGAAGGGTCCCCATTCAATACTGTCCCTGACAGGCTGAGTCTCTAATTTCCCAACTGGGAGGCCTGGGCAGTACGTTCCTTAGGACCCTCCTCACTGCAGCAGTCCCTTGCACACCGCAGGTTCTCAGTAAATGAGACCCACTGACGCAGCACGCAAGACCAGCAGGCTGTGGTGAAGCACGGAAACTGAGTGAGAACCCCCAGGTCCAAGCAGGCCAAACTGACACCCAGATGCTTGACATGGGTGAAGTGATGACCTGTATCTCTGACTGTAGAAGGCACGGAGTACACAAAGCATCGCAGGTCTCCCTTCAACATGCTTACCACCAAGTCTGACCCTCGGAAAGCTTAATTACCTGGAGAGTTCACTTCTGGGACTACCTCATTCCTTTATGGTACCAAGTAAGAACAGCATCATTACAGGGGTCCTGAAAACAGCTGGGCACGCACTCAATTCAGCAGCTCACCTCACATGGGATGCAGGATGAGCATGTTTGCGGACTGCTCAGCAAACGTCCTTCACGAGGTGGCAGAGACTGGCACGAGGGAGAAGAGACCAAGGGAGAGCTGGGACCAGAATGCACAGTGCTGGTGACGGTGGCTCAGTGCCTGGCACACTGCGGGGCTGAGCAGCCCATTCATTTACTCCGTGGGGATTGAGTGCTACTGGTCAGGGCCCAGGGCTCAGATGTGAATGGGGCTGGGCAGGAGGCAATGGTGAGGCAGAGCTGGCTGGGTGGGGCACACCCTACGTGGGGCAAGCAGGACCAGACAAGGGGAAGCAGGCTTTCTCAGAGGTCAAACCGCAAGGTCAACATTCCAGCCAGAGGTCAGGAAAAGAGCCTGGATCAAAGATGAGGCCACAAAAGTTCTGACTCACAGGACCTCGGTCTCAGCAATGAGAACAGAGCCACAGGCAAGAATGGGTTTCGCATCCGAGCCATGATGACCAGGCGCTCTCATATTCACGGCCTTATTTTCCCCCCCATTCCCCACCCTCTCACGATGGTGGTCTACAGAGAAGCAATGCCAAGGACATGGACTGGGGGGTGGGAAGTCAGAAGATTTAGCTTGAGTCCCTGTTCTCTGCTTATCTTACATTTGATGCTCAACCTCTCTGGGCATCTATAAAATGGGAAAACCCATTTTCCCTACCTCAACGATGATCACAAAGAGGGGACCAGTCTGTAAACCCTAAGGGCTACAGGAATACTGCTGGCTGCTACAGTTATTGTTCTAACGACGATCCTGCTTGCTCAGAGCTAGAACTGGTCTCGGATGATGGCTGAGTAAGTGACTTACGTGCCGTTTGCAGGCCTCAAGCGTTCAGCTGATAAAGGCTATGACAACTGGATTGGCATTCTGGACCCTGTCCTTTGTAACTGAAGCATCATTTTCTATCTCTACTGATAACATGAAAAGCTTCTGGGACGTGGGTGGGTCCACATGGTCTGGTGAGCTGGGAGCGCGTTAGTGGCCAGCCACTGGCGCCGTTCACATTTGCTGAGTAGCGGTCTGAGGCCATTGTCTCGCTCTTTGACTGTGTCCATGGCGTCTCGAAGAGAACAGAAACCTCTTCATAATCAGCTTATCCAATGTGAGCAGGAACAATGGTTCTGTGTGCCTGGCTGGCCCCGTTCTTCCTCTCTCATGACAGGGGCCTGGCTGGCTGGGTCTTTGGGGCTGAGGGCAAACTCATCACAGTGTCGCTTACACTATGTTGGTGGCTTTTAGTAGTTGTGCCATCTCAACTTGAAAGAGGAGCCAGAAGACCCATCTCTAAAAGCTGCCTTTGATCAGCAAATCGTAGTCTCAGCACCTCAGGGACCTAAACCTTGTGTCAACAAGAAGAGACGGCTCACCCAGGACTTTAACAACAATATTTGGGAGAGTTGCACTCTGAGAATAATGTCACAGGACCGTGGAGTGCCCCTACTGAACTCATCTGGCCTCACATCTCCTCGGAACCTTTTAAACACTTGGTTCCCAGAAAGCATGACAGAGTCACGGGCTTGAAAAGAGCTGCGCTTGCTGATCCTTCAGAGAATCCACGGCCTGGGGCCATCCCAAACTGACAGCTTATATTCTTTGAACATTGTTTTTTGTAGCGTCACTATTAAAATAGAGACTCCCAGAATTGTTTGAAAAAGTGAGCTGATAACGCAGGGTCATGGCTTTCCAGTTAAGGTGAGACAAGAACACCATCGCTTATCTTCCAACTGATGCCCAACCTCAGGGGTGGCATGACCTCGGGGCGAGGCACAGGCATAAGCAATGGGTAGGCCCTGAATACATACACGGGCATCACATATACCCTGCCTGATTACAAAGCAGGCCCGAGGCAGCCTCGGGCTGGAGACGAGTGTATACATTTTTAAAGGGAGGAAATGAAGACCAAGGTAAATGTTAAGTAGGGAAGAGTATGCTGCAGCCAGGGAGGTGGTCTGCATACAGGGCGCAGGCTGGGAGGGCCTGCCTGGTTGGGCAGATGGCTTCACAGACTCGACTGTCAGTCTGCTCCAGCAGTCAACGTGAAAATCACACCCAAACATTCCATGACCCCAAAGGTCCCCAAGAGTCAGGGCACTCGATGCCTCTGAGAATTTTCTTGGGGATTCTTCGTCCTGATTCATGATGGTGGTGCAAGATCAGAGCTGGAGCCTTGACCTGAATCTTATTTTTAATGGGTGACTACCATTAAATTCTGTGGTCTCCAATGGCCGGGACATGGGAATTGGGCTCTGTTTCAAACATCTGTGACTCATCAAGCTACTCTCTCAGATGGGAGAGTAAAATTCACCTGACGCATAACTAGGTATATCTCATAAATAGTCAGTAAAAATTAGGTCTAACAGCCCATTCAAGTCAAGCTTGAAACTGTGTAAAACGGAATGCGTTGCCATCCCTTCGTGGTTCCGAGAAATTTCAGAGAAGTGCTAAATGTTCACTGTCACTCATTCCGTACCCAATTTAGGACAAACGATGGTATGACCCCGGGAAAAAGATGGCCCGGCTGAGTCTCCTGGTAACGAATTTCCCAGTCTGCACACAGTGAGCATTTGGGAATCTCAAACGGAAAGGCAGACATGTGGGTCTGATCGGCTCCCTGCCACCTCGCAGCCACCTGTGAGGGGGGCCCACAAATGGGCAAGGGACACTCTTTACGAAACACTTTCATTCCTCTCGTCTGTGCTCTTATATTACAATAATATGGCGCAGACATTTTATACACCCGTGTGACATTTTATCTTCCACGATCAGATAGACACAGCGCCAAAAAAAATAGTTCTAAGAGGGCCTTTAAAAACAAGTTCGCTATCTCTAATGCTAACCCTCATGGATCAAACAGCGGGAAATCACTTTGTTCTTGTAAGATATACTTAAGGCTATATAAGGAACAGTATAAAATGGTATACTCAGAAATGGAGTTAGATAACTGAATATTAGAAATCAATTATACAGGAATCGCCACCTCTTTTTTATTTCTAAAAAAAGTTATTTCCATAGGGAAATTATTTTAGTCTTCTTTGAGAATGCAATTGAAAGGAGCACCTGCAATTTCACAAAAATGTTGTAATATAATATGTGGCCATTTAAATACATTCCTCTAGCCCCTAGAAGTCATCCACACACTATGTAGGCAGTGAATTGATTTTTTAAAGAAATAAACACATCACAAGTTATACTTATAAAGACGTGTTACTGCTAAAAGCCCTCACTTACTAGTAAGAGTTGCTCTCAGAGCACATTACCATGCCACAGAAGACCAAATGCCTTTATTTTACTATTACCTTTTGCTTCCTCTGAACATTTTAACCCAGCAAGATCACTCACTTTTGTCACCAGACCGAGCTGAGAATGACTACTTCCTAACCCAGTGATGGCGAACCTTTTGAGCTCGGCGTGTCTGCATTTTGAAAAACCCTAACTTAACTCTGGTGCCATGTCACATATAGAATTTTTTTGATATTTGCAACCATAGTAAAACAAAGACTTATATTTTTTATATTTATTTTATATATTTAAATGCCACTTAACAAAGAAAAATCAACCAAAAAAATGAGTTCGCGTGTCACAGGTTCGCCATCACTGGCCTAGAGTCTGACAAACCTTTACAGTCTGGAGTTTACAAAGCTAAAACTATTCAAAAGGATGTACTGCAAGCTCTCACATCAGCTAACACAGAGGTACCCAAACCATTCTAAATGACTGCATTTCTGCAATAACTAGTTTTCCCATATAACTACTGGAATGGAAGGCCACTTCACTTGAATATGCAAACTGTGATATGTTTAGAAATTATATCATGTTTCAAAATCATTTCCTTACTGTGTAGTGGGACCTTGTATCGTAGAAACAAAAAGGTTTATATGAAAAGTGCTGTCACGGGTGCTTTAAATACAGGTGTGTTGAGACCAATCCATTGCTTAGCACAGAGGCAAACAGTCGAAGGACATAAGAGAATTTTAACATAAGATGGTCTCAGATAGCCACGCTTAGGTAAAGCAGAACATCTCCTGAAAACTAGAAAATGTGATTACTAGTGAACATGATGAATTCTATGAGGCTGACAAAAACTACCAGGAAACCAATTCTGCTGCTTCTGGCCCATGGCTGTACCAGAAAGGGTCTTTCTTTCTGAAGTCGGCAGGCCTTTTCCAAAGGGCATGTCTCTTAATGACCTTCATCAACTTCTGTGTGGTTGCCTAAGAGTTGTCTCTTATCCAGAAAAGTTTAACACAGGCTCAGTGGAGACCGTGTTTATTTAAGTTTGTTGGAAAAACATTCCTATCATTTCAAGAATGACTAAATATTTTTCATTCACATAGTTAGCATTCCAGACTGTTTTCCTGCCTCTGTTGATTAGATGAAAATTAGAAGGCCCAGGTCTGAGCTATTAGCTTCAATTATTATCTTAGTAGGAGAATTATGAGACTCCCAGCAATAATGCCCTTTTAGGTGTGGGAAACGCAGAGCAGGGGCAATAAAGAGGAACCTGCGCCCTCACAGGCAACTTCCACAGGAAACACGGGGCGGCTGTGGCGGCCGCACATCAGAGCCGAGGGCTGGCGAGCCGTGTGTTGCAGAATCAGCTCTGAACAATGACGTGCTGACGTTATTTGAAATACTTACAGGCATTTTAAATTACCAGGTAAAATCCAAGCGCTATGAAACATCCACGACCAATTTCTGATGCTTAGGTTCAAGCCCTGGGGTGACACATGCTCATCGGCCATTTGTTACTCTCCCTATGACCTTATTCGGACAAGCAAAAAAACAACAAAAATAAACCAGACTGTGCTACTGTATTTTAACTGCCATTTATGGAGCTAGTCTCCAGGACACGTAGAGTTAAAGGGTGAACCAACATGCCTAAGAGAGTTTGAGATATGACGGGTATTTTATTACTTTTGGCCCACTCAGGACAGCACAGTCTCTGGGACTGAAGCAATACCACCCATAGACTGAGTTTTGGTCCCTGGTATGTATCAGAATGTTACTATCACGTGACCCTGTGGCATCTCTGATTTCGCTGCTGCTGGGGGTCAGCCCAACTATGCTGGACTCCTCACCACAGAAGCAGTAGCTTAATCATTTGAGATACTGCTCAGTGAGGAAGTCTTCTGGGCTGAAAACATGTTTTCTTCTTTGAAGGAATTCCCACCCAGATATGTGCCTGGTACAGACTTTTCTGGCAGCCCGGTAGAAATCGCATTTGGAGGGCGGCTTGATTCAAACTCTATCATCAACATTTACAGGAAAGGACATAGGGCTCCTATAAAATGAGGATGGAGAAGGAGGAGGAGGAGGAGGAGGAGGAGGAGGAGGAGGGAATATTTGACAGCTCATAGATTTCCAGCCTGTTAGAGCTCAGTACACAGCATGCAGTCTATTGGGAGAGTTGACACTGAAGTGGCTACTAAATCTACAGGGTTGTCAGGAGAGGCTAACACCCTCTCTTCAACACCTTCCTGAGAAGGACCAGGACTCCCCAGGTAAGGGATCCAACAAGGGAGGGGGCAGGGAGAAAGAGAGCTGACTGTCTGGCTCAATCCCATTTCATCCTAAATCCAGAGAATTAGAAATAATCCACGCATAGGAAACATCTTAGTCCTCCACTTCAAGAGTTAATTCAGCTCAGTTTCAGATAACAGCTCTGCAAAAACACTCACTTTAAGTTTTCATTATAGAAAAATTAAAAAATCATACTGAAGTATATAGAATAAAATGATGGACATTCGTATACCCATCACCCCAGCTTTGACAATCTATGAATAATTCTTTGATTTCCTGTCTGCAATGAGAATGGATTTTGCTTGTTTCAGAGAAACAGAAATAGTAGAAAGGCAACTACCCATTCACCAACCACGAGGACAGAGTTGATTTACTGGCAACCAAATCGTAACAGTAAATGTTACCCTGTAAAATATCACCGATGTTGTTCTCAGTTCTTGACAAGTGATGCTCTTGGTATTGGCTCTGAAATCCCCAAGGTCATAAACACCATCACCTGCTCCCAGCAGGAGCCTGCACATACTGGGCCTGAAGACCACGCAGACCAGTGGCCCCCTGGGTGGATCCAGTCACAGCTTCAGGTCAGAGCAGACCAAGCCTGACATCAAGACTTCAAAGTGATGATGGAATTCTTCTCTCCCGCATCAGGTGGCACAGCCAAGCTGGCCTCAACCCTGTCCCCATCGCCTGCATTTTTCTTGTTGAGTCATCCTGGGCATGTCACATACAACTTGCGACCAAAAATTCCCTCCCCAAGACCTTATCTTTATAAAACAAATTTTTTAACAGAAAATGATACTCTGTCCCTAGGGTCCCTCTGACATTATGAATCAGCTTAGGTAGCATTTATGCCTGATCTTATTGTGGGGGAAAATTAGCAATTAGCTACTGTGATATTAAAATAAAAATCTCCATGCACCAAAAGGTCGAGGGTTCGATTCCCAGTCAGGGCACATGCCTGGATTGCATGCTCGATCCCCAGTAGGGGGTGTGCAGGAGGCAGCCCATCGATGTTTCCCTATCCCTTCCTTTCTAAAATACTCAACAAAAACATTATTTTTAAAAATCTTAAAAAAAAATATCCTGCCTGCAGAAGTAGCTGAAATAACAATAGTAGCTGTGGCACCTATACACTCACAAGGCATGTCTTATTGAAAAGCAGTACATTAAACATGACAGTGAGCATTAGCCTGGGAGGGCCTGGGGGAGCCCACTTACACTCTGTGACTCCGAACTTACTTCAGGGGCCGAACGGGGAGGGAATAAACACACTTCACAAACCATCTTGGGAGGCCCCCAGCCGCCCCTGGAAGCAGATGAAAGTTCAGGGCTCTCAGGAGGGGGAGCCGTCAGTCTGACACTAATTGGTCCAACTGGCCTCTGGACGGGGGGCCCACAGTGTGCCACACACTTCATGTAACACTGTGTTCTGGTCTCAGAGCGTGTCTTCAAATATAAATATCCGATCATTATTCTTCCAGGTCCAAACGGCCGTCAGCATTTGAGGCTCCGAGTATGAAGCTCCACATCAGGGCCTGCGGCCTGGCTCGGAGAGGAGTCCAGGGGTGACTGCCTCTCCGGTCCTCTCCAGCTCACTCACGCATCATTTCTTGGCAATTTTGAGCACCTACTGACATGTCAGGTGCTGTTTTAGGGATTCAAAATAATATGGTAAATTCCTAGCTCACTCTTCCACTCTACTGGCTTACAGGGGGATGCCATGCCCTGTTTGTCTCAAAGGAAGTGGGCCTGCAGGGTCCGGAGTCTGGGCTCTGAGGACACACTGTCTGCCACTCTCCAGCTACATGACCTTGGGGAAGTTCCATGACCTTGCACTTTGGAACCTGAGATGTGAATTTGGGATACAGTATCTGCGAAAGAGGGAAGTTGTAAGGACCCAGTGATGCTCTTCCAGCACCTAGGCCTGGCTCGCAGTTAGTGTGCAAGAAACGTTAGCTACCGTCCTTAGGGGCTGCAAGTAAGACGATGCCAACAGTGCTGGATGCTGAGGGAGACCTGACTGAGCTGCCTTCCCTTTTTTGTTTTTAGTTGTGGGGTAGATTAAGGTCGTAGCTTCCATACGTACACGTCAGTGGCAAACCTCGCCTGCTATTCATGCATGCCCATCCTAGCTCTTTCCAAGAGCCAGCAAATGAAAATAATGTGACTGACAAACAAGAGGAGGAATAGAGAAAAGGCAGCAGAGCAAGTCAAGGACACAATCAGTGACAGACTTACAGACAGGGGTGGCTTATCTGGATACCTGAATTGGGTGTTGACAATAACATGGTCAGACTTAATCAGGAGAGGACTTAAGTGCCAATTTAAAAAGCACTTAGGTACTTGTGAATGAGTTAGCTGTCAGGTACAGCCTAGCCTTTTAGGGCCCCCAGGCTCATGTCCCCAGGGCTCTACCCAGCACGTTATGCTGTCACTTGGAAGGCATGTATCTTTAACAACAACAGCCACAACAAGGTCCTCCCTCCCAGTGGGTCCGAACACACCATATTTGGAAATGCAGCAATTTATTCAGGAAAAAAATTCTAAAACCACAGTCCTGGTGTGGGGTCCTTTCATATCACTTCAGGCTCTGACTACGCACCTTGGGATTGTAGCTAACAGGGTGAGGGCCAAAATTCGTTATGCAATTGTGCTCAGAGGAATTTATTGTGTGGATAAGCTGCATGAACACCAGTGTTTCTGTTTTTCTCTAAATAATGCTAGCTGACTGTTCATTACACATTAACCTTGCTTTTATTTCATCTCATCTGTTTGTCATTCTGAAATCCTATTTAAATATGCTGCTGAGAAAAATATCTTCAACTGGCTCTACAGACTTTTTTAGGTCCCACAAACAAAGTAATAGAATTCATTCACCTGGCATTATTTTGTAAGTTCCTCCTTATTATTAATAATAAATTACCTTGTAGTTAGTGTCATGATCTTAAGCTGCGCACTGTTTTTCCACCCCGCACCAGAAGAATTTGTCTTCCTACTACATCTTAAAATGTGAGGTTACTGGAGAGCAAACACCATCTTACATAAGACTCATTACTTAACTCAGTCAAAAACAAAAAACAAGAAACGCAAGATAAATTAGTTCCCTGAGAACTAGACGGAGGAATCTCTTAAAAGGTTTCATGCAGAGCACGAAGGGGGCAGAAAAGAGCAGGAACCAGAAGAACCTCACGCCCTGAGGCCTGAGAAGCAGATCCAGGATGTGTCCCGCAGGAGAGGACAGGTGGGCGATCACATCGCAAACACCTGGGGGGCCTACAAATGATTTCCGTGGCCACACTCCTCTCTCTCTCTCCCAACAGAGGGGCCCAAACCAGAGATGACGAGAGATTAGCGAGGGGACTCGAAACTGGGGCCGAAGTAAACTGAGCTGACATTTGGGAGCAGGGTCAGCAGACAACCATGTAGCTGAATCCGACAGACCTCACTGTATCCCAGCTCGGCCACATAATGGCAAGCGGCCTTGGAGGAAATGACCTAAACCTCCCTGAACACTCATTTCTTCCCAACAGGGACTCATGCGCAGGCCTTCAGCACCGTGCAGCTGGGGGGATTCCCTGGAGCCAGGTACACAAACAAAGCACTCGCCCCACACAATCTGAACGTGGGCAGCCTTTGTCTCATGTTTAAATTCAAACAGCCTGAACGTTTTCTGAGAAGCTAACTAGGAGTTGTCCGTACTCATCTTTGTGTCCGTGGTGTACGTGGATTATGGGAGGTTCCTCCTAAGTTTTATGGAGTTAATGGCTAACCAAAGCCGTCATTCTTCTTTCAGGGGACGAGTAGATTACAATTCTATGCATATGTTGCAGTCACCGAACTCGAGTGATCAAACTAGCATTCCCTCGCTATGCAAGCTACAGGCGTGAGAACCAATCAGTTGGTTTCACGTATATTTATTTCTACTCTCCTCTACTCACCACGATAAATACGCTAAAGATGACGACGAGCACAAAAGAGTTGCCTGCCCTCCATCCACTTTCAGAAAGGCCCTATCTATTGCTTTAATAAGTTTTCTCAGTTTTGCTTTCCATGTATGATTCAAGATTTATGAAGTTAAAGAGTTAGTTGCTTAGCAGATGCCATGTTTCTGCTTTTGATTGTTCTTACGTTATCATGCACACGTATACACTTAAATGTTTCAAGTTGACAACAGACTGTCCCTAAGAACAGATAGTCCCACTATTATCAGTTTTGACAAGGCAGGCTTGTAAAGCCAATTGTCCACCAGACACACACATTTCCGTCCACTCCTTTTCCAGGACAGACACGCTGCCTTCAGGGGTTGGGAGGAGCATACATGTGAGGGAGCGGGCGACGGCCACTCAGCCGGTCCTCTGGAAGCGACAGAGCCGGGAAGTGTGGCAGCTGTGCTCCGAGTAGAGGAACGGGGAGGGAATTGGTGATGTCGACAGAACTGGAGTCCTCCAATTTCCATTTTTATATGATTTTTAAGCTCTTCAATAATGCTAACCCCTCAGATGTTAATGAAGCAAGTCAGGCAGACTCTGACGTCTGCGTTTATGAAAATTTAGGTGGAAGCAAAAGACTTCTTGACAGAGGACTTAGTCTACTGAATGAATTTCTGAAAAGAGCTGTCATTTCCTTAATAGCTACTTTTAAAAATGCTAGAAGGATCCATCTTCAATACAGATTAATTTTTGACCCACTTTAGTTCACTTTACCATGCAAATGTGCTTCTTGACGACAAATACTCTCTACTGGGCCTGTCAGTGTAAAAAGTCCATCCCTTTTCTGTAGTAACCGAGGTGGACAGAGTGTGTGAAGAACCTTCCCAGGATATGGGAAATGGAGGGAGACTGGGGTTCGGAATACCTCAGGCTCCTCTCCTTCCAACAGGATGACAGGGAGTGAACGTAAGAACCAAGACATCAGTAAAAGCCTGAGGGGAATGGCAAAGCCACGGTCTCGTGAAATTTGAAATAGAAAGGATGTTCAGGGGCAGGGCAGCAGGCAGGGAAACCCTCCCCATGGCTCCAGGTGCCTTTTCTAGCCCCAGGACTCCCAGGCTCCGGGAGGCATGACAAGTCGAACATGCAATGCTGGGCTCATGGGCTGGTTTCCCATTTTATTTCACTGCACTGACCTTTGGATGTTAATTAGACTTCAAGGGAACTGCATGAAAACATATACATGCTTGTAAATTATTCAGCTTAGCCTATCTGCAGCGGTAAAATAAAGACCCCATGATTCTCACTGTAAATGTGCAATACTTCTCCAAAATGATAAATTTATCTGTTGCCGGTAACAGCAGGAAGCAGACGTTATGCCCAAGGAAATGAAAAACAAACAAGAACACACCGGCAGAAGCTCATCCAACACGAGACATACGCCAGGGACTCATCAGACCCGGCAGGATTTACCTTCGCAGACGGGGCAGCACTCCCCAGGCACCTTGACGGGGTTCATGCAGCTCTGCCCGCAGACCGTGGCCACGCAGTGGGGCTCCCCATTGATGCACTGGCAGAACGTGCAGTCGTCTTCCCGCCACCGGTCTCCGTGGGCGAGGATCTGGCCGTTGGCATAGCAGCCGGCGGGATTATTGAAGGGATACACCGGATCTAAATGAAACAAGAGTTCCCAGTAAAATCGAGGGCATTCTACATCGTTTCTCTGTCTATACCTACAGACGGTTTCCGGGGTTCTACTTATCAGCAGTTCTTTTCCAGCTGTGGCCCACAGGAGCTCAAGGCTGCAGGAGGTGTCTCTTGGGGACAAGCAAAAGCTGCTGTCACACTCAATTCCTGTCCATCCATCCTGCTGCTGCACCCAGGACAGGGGACATATGGCCTAAAAACCAATGCTTGGTGCCCGGCCAGGTGTGGCTCAGTGGTTGAGCATTGAGCTATGAACCAGGAGGTCACAGTTTGACACCCAGTCAGGGCACATGCCCGGGTTGCGGGCTTGATCCCCAGTGTGGGGCGTGCAGGAGGCAGCCGATCAATGATTCTCAGCCGATCATTGATGTTTCTCTCTCCTTCTCCCTTCCTCTCTGAAACCATAAAAATTTATATTAAAACAAATAAACAAAATACCCAACAAAATGAAAACTCCCCCCTCTTCAAAAGCAAAGTTGCAGAGCACTAGGCACAGAGCTGGGGGCTGGTAATCAGAAAGCTCAGATCCACTGCAGGCTCTGACCACGTCTTCCGAGCTGTCCATTTACACATCTATCGCACCTGTTTCACTGCCTGTGAAGCGGTGATGCCTGTCTAACTCAGGGCACCACTGCTACTTCCAGGAGGAACGGAGCTCCGTCTCATGGTGGCTGGAGGTCAGCATGGACAACGGCGAGGAGAGGGCGAGCTCTCACTGTGGCCTTGCTCAGAACCAGGCTGGCTGAAGGTCAGCGGGGCCACTGCTTGCGCCTGGCAGGAAATTATAAACCTCGCCATAGGTCTCCCGTGAGCTGGCAGCCAAGCAGCAGTCCAGGTTGAAGGACAAAAATAGCTGAGGACACTGAAACCATGTTTTCTGAGGTTACTGACCAGGACAGACATACTGCATACAAAACCTCCACATATCATTACCATGAGAGCAACCAGACACATCACTGCATTTTCTTTTTCAGAACCACAGACAAGCTGGTCTCAACAAGCAAGTGCTGCTGTGCGGGGAGGGAGGTCCACACAGTTGTGAGCATGTTCTCTGTAGTCTAAAGGGGTAATACGGCGTTATAACAAAGAGGCCAACATTTAAAATCAAGCAGCCACCTCGTTAGAAAGGCAATCTGCCAGCGATGGAGGCGGCCAAGAGACCTGAGTCAGATACGACTTTATCCATTTCTTATAAAAAACATTTCATGCCCTAACCGGTTTGGCTGAGTGGATAGAGCATAGGCCTGCGGACTCAAGGGTCCCAGGTTTGATTCCGGTCAAGGGCATGTACCTTGGTTGTGGGCACATCCCTAGTGGGGAGTGTGTAGGAGGTAGCTGATCGATGTTTCTCTCTCATCGATGTTTCTAACTCTCTATCCCTCTCCCTTCCTCTCTGCAAAAAATCAATAAAAATATATTTTAAAAAAAACCAAAACACATTTCATGTCCACTTTGAGCCTGGGTCTAAGTCCCAGGAAATGAGACATACCCAGGTCCGTGCCCAGGCAACTCACTATGCTGATCACACAGGGGGTCCTATCTGTGTTTTCACACCACCCACTGCCAGGTGGTCTCAGTCTACTACCTCCTAGGGATGCTAGGGAAGTCAGTCACGGGGAAGGGTCAAAGTTTGATGTGATTTTTAAAAATCCCAATGGCACCTAAAAAGTGAACCCCCTTTCTCCCATGCTGGCTCAGATCGTGTCTAGTAGGGGAAAGGACTTTACTGCTATGAACCGTTGATCGGTGTGAGGGATGCAGTTTGCATACTTTACACGTTTTCAGATCTTCAATATGGTGTGCTAAATATCACTCAAACATCGAAAAGGGTTCTAGGATAACAGAGGAAAGCGTGTCACATGGCATAGCATCCTGTCTTCCCATTTCCTGTGTCAGATGAGACTGACGTGTCCCACTGCAGACTGAAGGCTGCGGTCCATCAGGGCCAGCAGGCTCGCTGACCTTCCTACCCAGGGACGGAGAAGTGTGTACAGACCAGAGACACAGTCGGGCAGGGCGTGGTGTTTCCGACTTCACTGACATCTCTGACCAGTGGCTACTTTTCTAAACTTTCGTATCCTAATCCCTAAGAGGCATGGGTTGTAGTAAATGAAGTTCAGAGCTATCATCCTGAAATGTTTATTATTTCTGAATAGCAGCCATGGGAGGGCAGCACCCAGTGGGGAACATGGAACTATTACTTCTTGGGGGAAAGAAGGGAACACAGAACAGGCTCCTGAAAGCCTTCTGTCCAGGGCCACACCTGATACTTGGCTGCCACTGCCATGCCACAAATGACACCACACTCACCTCCACACAGTCTCAAAGGAGGGGGAGGAGCAGGGTCCTGGTCCCACTTGGCAGGGCGTGGGTGGCGGAAAGGACAGGGCGAGTTCCTCTCTGAGCTGGCTGAGACTGTGGGTGACAAGGGCTGCACTCTGCCCTAGCTGAGCCACCCGAGGAGAGCAGGAGTGAAGTCTAGAGCACGGTGAGCAGAGGGCCCCCAGGACTTGCCAAGGAACTGTGGGGACGCAGGGGAGGAGCCGCGAGCACTCCAGGGAGATCTCTCCGATGCCCCATGGAGACAGGTGACCTGCCGTCTACCCCCAGGGCACAACTTCCTTTGGGGCAGTATTTCCACAGTCTACGTGGCACTGACAAGTCCTAAAAGACAGAGCACCGTGTCCTGAGCAGGAAGCTCCTGCAATAACCCTCTACTTGGGGGTGAGACGGAACTAGGCCAGTTTTGATACCAGAACACTGAGCCATGAAGACGTGTATTCCTAAGGAGCGCATCCCTCACCTTCGCACACTGGGCAGCACTCTCCTTCGGGCACGTAGTACCTCTCGCAGTTCAGCTCCCCGCACTGGGCAGTGAAGCAGATGGCGACGCCCCCTTGGCATCGGCAGAACCGACACTTGTCCAAGCGAAACATGTCCCCGTCGTTATACTCCACGTTGTTGAATACGCAGGCTGGCTTTGTTTCTGGAGGGAGTTCAAACAAACAGGCAAACTCAGAGTCCCTTCTGAGCAGGGTTCTTTTATGTTTCTCAAATAGCCTCTAGAAAAATCTGTCTCTTAGCAGGGGGTTATAACGCCATGAAGATTTGCTAAACTCGATGTAATTTTATGTAACAACAATAAAGCAATGTAAAGTAAAATGCACAAAACACACTGTCATCTTCTTTGCCCTGAGAATAGAAACTCCCCTTAGGGAAATCTACACTAATTCCCCCCCCCCCCCCCACCCGACACACACACTTGAAATAAAGGGACCATGTGGCCACGACACTCACATCACCCATCTGTGTATTAAAGGGATCATTACACTTGTTTTGTTCAACCATGCTCTGCCTCAAAAATTTACCTAGGTCTTTTCAGAGGCGATATTCTTCTGCCCCTTCCATGTTCTTACCTGTGTTCTCTTTTCTCTCTATGAGGCGAAGGAATTTGTAATTTTAATCGTACTTGGCCTTTAACAAAACTCTTTCTATATGCATTACTTTATGCATCCCAGTAACAAAACCTGCTGTTACCCCAAGTTTGGAAGGGAGGAAGTCCTAGGTAATTGGCTGAAGTCACACATTTAGCAAATACAGCTCTTCATTTGAAACCCTGTGGACGTTCCATTGTGTTTCAAGGCTGTGTTCTGCTAAGGACTCTCATGTCCTGCAGGCAGAATTCTCATCATGACAACAATGATTCAAATTTTTTTCTCTGCCCTGAAAAACTCACCCTAAATTCATTCCTTACCTCCAATTCTGGGTGACTTAAAAGAACTCCCACCAGACAAAGATATCACAAGAAAAAGAAAACTACGGATCAGTATTTCTTGTGAATATAGACACAAACATCCACAAAAAATACTAACAGACTGAATCCAGTGACGTATAAAAATGATTAAATAGCACGACCAAGTGGGATTTATTCCAAGAATGCAAAGTTGGTTTAATACCCAAAAGGCTATTAATAGAGCCTGGCATGTCAACAGAACAAAGGACCAAAAAATCCATACAATCAACTCAATGACACAGAACAATCACTTGACAGTATCATATACCTTTCATGATAAAAACATTCAATAACTTGGGAATAGAAGAGACCATCCTCAACCTGATAAACAGCATCTATGAAAACTCACAGCTAATGTCATACTTAGTGAAAGACTGAAGACTTTCCCCCTAAGATCAGGAATAAGACAATGATGTCCACTCTCACCACTACTACTCAGCATTGTATTGGAGGTTCTCACTAAGGCAATTAGGGAAGATAAGAAATACAGTGGGGCCTTGACTTTTTGAGATACCAGCTATCTCTCCGCAGATTTTTTGCATTGAGTTGTTAGAGTAATTTGAGTTAACGAGCTCCTTAACGAGCTCGGTAGGAATGAATTAAACTCGTAAGTCAAGGCCCCACTGTAAAAGTATCTAGATTGGAAAGGAAGAAGAACAACTCTAGGTGCAAATGACATGATCTTGTATCTAAAAAAAAAAATAATTCTAAGGAATCTCCTAAAACATTATCAAAACTAATTCACAACTTCAACAAAATTCCAGGGTAAAATTGCAACTGAAATAAACTGTATATCTGTACACTAGCAATGAACAATCTGGCAATGATGTTAAGAAAACCATTCACAATAGCATCAAAAAGAATAAAGTATTTAATAATAGATTTAATAAATGAAGTGCAAAACTTGTACTCTGAAAACTATAAAACATCGTTTAAAGAAATGAAAGAAGGCTTAAACAAATGGAGAGACATCCTATGTTCATGAATTGGAAGATACTATTGTTAAAATGATAATATTCCTGAAACTGATCTACAGTCAATGCAATCCCTATCAGAACACACACTCGTTCTTCTGCAGAAAGTAGAAGCCAATCCTAAAATTCGTATGACAATACAAGGGACCCAGAATAGCCAAAACAATATTGAAAAGAAGAACAAAGTTAGAGGACTCAGACTTTCTGATTTTAAGACCTATTACAATGTTAGAAGACTCAGGATTTCAACACCTACTACAATGCAATCAAGGTAGTGCGGTACTGGCGAAAAAACAGATTTATAGTTCATTGGGATTAATTACTTACATTTATTGACTTTTGACAAGAGTGCTAAGACAATTCATTGAGGGAAAGAACTATCTTGTCAACAAATGGTCCTGGGACAATGGATATGCACATGGGAAAAAATGAGAATGAACCACTATGAATCACATCGCATAAAAAATTAACTCAAGATGAATCATTAGAGCTATGATCTTCTTGTCACAGCCACAACTATAAAGTTCTTAGAAGAAAACAGGAGAAAATCTTTGTGACTTGGGAGTAGGCAATGGTTTATTAGATACGACACCAAAAACACAAGCAACAAAAGAGAAAAGAGAAAAAGAGTTAAACTGGATTTCATCAACTTTTGTGCTTCAAAAAACACCATCAAGAAAGTACAAAGGTAACCCACAAATGGGAGAAAATATATGTGAATCATATAAAGGAGTTGCATCCAAAATATATGAAGCACTCTGATAACTCATCAATACAAAAATAATCCAAACTGGAAAACGAGCAAACATTTGTATAGACGCTGTTCCAAGTAAGATACAGAAATGGCCAACGAGCACATGAAAAGATGCTTAACGTCACGTCATTAGGGAATACAAGTCAAAGTGACAGTGAGACACCCCTGTGTATGGTTACTGGCTATAATAAAAAAACACACCAATAAAGCCAAGTACTGACGTGGAAAAATTGGAACTCTCCCACCTGTTGGTGAGCATGTAAAGGGGCAGGTGTTCTGGGAAACAGCATGGTAGTTCCTCAAAATATTAAATACAGAGTTACCATATAACCCAGCAACTCCACCCCTAGGTGTGTGCCCCGGAGAAATGAAAACATATACCAACATACAAATGTTCACAGCAGCATTAGTCACAAGAGAGAAAAAAAAAAGGGGGTGGGGAGCCTCCATGCCCACCATCTGATGCATAGATAAACAAAATGCGGTCTATATCCATACCATGCAATATTTCTTGGCCATAGAAAAGAACGCAGTTCTGACACATACTATGCACACGAATGAACCGTGAAGACATTAGGTGAAAGAAGCCAGTCAGTCACAAATGAACTATTGTATAAACTATTTATGTGTAATGCTCGTAAGAGGCGCATCTACAGAGCCAGAAACATGGATTACTAGTTGGCTAGGGCTGGGGGCTTTGGGAGGAACTGCTAATGAATTCCCCAGCGTCGGGGAAAATGGGCTGACGGAAGTGTTTTAAAAATTGATTGTGATGATTACACAATTCTGTAAACACATTTAAAAATAAAACCACAGAATTGTACAACTTCACTTAATGAATTGCATGTTACGTGTTTCAATAAATCTGGAACAACAAAAACCCTCCCAAGCTGAGGAACGTCTCCTGCGCTAACACGCCCTGCTTAATAAGGTGAGAAAAACCGGATTATGATACACACATCTCCCACGGGCTCATCTGTCCAACATCATTTCTTAATACGTCACCTCAAATGCTCGAAACACTCTCACTGCTTTTGGAGTATATTTACATTTGTATGGTACTTAAGGACAATGACTTTCTCGTTTATAACAATCCTGTAGAGAAGACAGAACAAGTATAAACAGCTATGTCTGCAATGAGGAAAGTGAAATCTAAAGCGATTAGGTGACTCGCCTGAAGTCACCTAAGTAGTCAGAGCTGAGCTGTGTGTGTATGTTGACACAGGTTGTGAATGTGTTTTACCTCTTCCCCAGTGCTTGCTGGATGTAATATTTCTTTTTTCAGAAGATTAACGATATTGTAAAAGAAATCGTCTCTTGGCTCAGAATTCATCTTTATACATTTAGCCACAAAATCTGGGCTGAGATAGGAAGGAACTAGGCAGCAAGGTCGTAAGTTCCAAAATAGGGGGTGCTTTTACAATGAAATCTGGACGCTGGGGGTGTGGGTGGGGGCCAAGTACCACACTCCCACACAATGCTGAGCATCCGATCAAACGGAAGAAAAATGTTTATCAGCCAATCACTAGTTATTACCTAGTTGCATCCATCAACCGCATCTACCACGTGAAGCCACAAGCCTGGGTGTAAGATTTGAAGTTGGGGGGAGAGTCTGGCTAGGGACACAGCGGTTCCGATGAAGCTATTTTTACGGTGAGGCGTGCAGAAGCGTAAGCAGGAGGGTGGGCTGATGTGCAGTCTGGGGCAGTCAGGTTTCACTAGTGAACGCCCAGAAAGCCAGGGAGTGGGGACTAGGAGGCGTGGATAGTCTCCAAAAACACGGCCTAGAAAACACGGTCAATTCCTTAGGACAAAAAAATAACAAATCACACAGCATAATGACATTCCTGTTTGATGCTGAGAGATGGATAGAGGCTCTTCAGGAAAGTGCATGCCCAAGAGGCTGGCTGTGGTCTCTGAGGAGCAGCAGCCAGTCCCGCCTTCACCTGCCCGGGAAGGGTGCGAACTCAGCCAGCGGGGAGACATGGAGAAGATCACAGCCTCTACGAGAGGGCCACTTAAATGGCTGCGGAGAAGAAAAAACACTGCGAAGAAGGAATTCGCTATGTCATCTGTACTCTTCAGCACAGAGATGCATACCAAGCGTCTTTGTAGCGACTTTTCCTGTTCCGTGTCTGCCCAATTAAATGTTGTTTCCCAGTTCCGAGATCCCCTCTTCCCTCTTTAATATATTCCAGAACTCCGGAAGGAGAGCCAGCCTGGTGGTACTGACTGTCAATAACCTGGACTGTCTGCCAAGTCATGCTGATTGGCAGCTGGGGAGAGAGATATAATTTTAATGAAGGGGAGGCTGAAATGCAGAACTTCGTATCAGCAGTGAATAAATCCAAAGGGGTACAGCGCTGCTGCTTCTCTTCAATCTCCCAGCAGAACACCGCTAGTGCCTCGCCTCTGCTCTCCTTGCCTCTGCTCTCAGCTCCCTGGGGGTGAGCCGACCAGGAAGCCAAGTGGGTGGACAGCACAGGCCAAAAGTGGGACCACTGTGTTCACAGAGGAGGAACCTCTGAGCATGTCCCTGAAGGTCAACAGCAAACAAACACTCACAAGGACTGGGTTCATGGATAAAAACCTTTCCCCCCCTATGGGAGGAGGGAGTTTGTGTGCTGGAGTACACCAAGCAGGTATTGTTTTGGGATAGGGAAAAAGGAGCAATACTTGTAAAGGACTGCTAAATAGTGTATCACTCTTAAGCAACATTAGCTTGATAAGGTCCCAGGAACAGGCTGGGCACTCAATACATGCATATGAGGTGGACTATGTTCTCTCAAAATGCCATATGCTTTCCATGACTCTGAAGAGTACGTCCCCAGACACATTACTGAGCATTACTGCTATACAGACGATGGTTTCTCAGTAGATATTTTTGCACTAATTTTCTTATTAACAGTCTTCAGGTCTGAGTTTTCTAGGCCCAAGTTTTGCAGGCGGGTCACGCTGACTGGGTAAGGTTCTCCTGTGATGGCTCCGTTTTACGTGGTAATTTCTGAGGCTGGAAGAGTCAGGGATTAGCTATGACTCTCAAACCAAAATGTTCTGTTTTATTTAGATTGTTGTCAGGCACAGTGGACCACTGGTCATATCTCAGGCACCAAATGGTATTTCACATTGGACCCCTGAGATTTCCAATCCTAATGCCCCCAGGGATGAGAGGGGTGGGCCAGGGTGGGACAACAGGTGCCCTGGGACAGAATCAAGAGCACATACCCCTCTGAGGAAGGCGTCACTCGGCCAGGTGACAGGTGATGAAAGCTTGTGTGTGGGCTGGAGCGGACACAGAACCGGTTTTTGAAGGATGTCTGGGGTTGCTCCACCCCGGCTATGAAAACCATCCTGTAGGTGATGATTTTGATGATTTCTACGTTTACACAAAAGCGGCTCAAGCACACCATCTGCTCCTTTGGTTTCTAAACAACAGGGCACTCGTTCACCAACACCCCGCGAGTCCTGCCTTTGGCCCTCATCGGAGAATAGCATTCACAACCTGTCACTATCTGGTTGGCAACCCTCCCGGCCTTCCGCCAAAACCAAACCAAAACAAACCAAACCGCAAAGGGAGGTGATGTTTACAGAGGATGTTCTGTCCATCTATTCGTCCAGGCCAACGTTTTCGAAGCTTAGGAGCTCTTGACTTCTCTGTGACCATTTTGTCATCTTGTGTTTTCACACACAAACAATAAGATAAGCACGTGGGTCATCTGGAGGGCAGCTCGGGAACGGAGCACAGCCCTATGACCTCCGTTTCTGCATGTGGGTTTGCTACAGTGAGTCACCCGCCGCCCTCGGAGCTGGGCTCGTCCCACCTCCACTCCTCCGTGCTGGGGAAATCTCCAAGTGGAGAGACCATGCCACAGGCATCTAGGTTCCAGCTGTGTGTCCAAATGATCCCCTAGAACTGCTTTCCCTGAGCTGCGTTTTCCTAGTTTGCGTTTGTGTTTTATTGAGAAGAGCAGCCACAGGAAACCGGTTTCTGTATTGGTGTTAGAGCCACAGAGCACAATACCGACGGCATCGTCTCCAGTTCCCATGTGAGGAGAGTGCGGCCCTGCCCCGTGGCCTGACTCCGTCTCCCTTTTCACTGTGGCGGCCGGGAGGTCGGGAGCCTGCCTGACGCTGAACTCCAGCGGCTGGACAGGTGGATGCTCACGGCCTGCTTACTGTGGGTCCTTTCTTTTTGCCCTTCACTTTCAACCTTTATGTACTAACCTGTGTGGTTCCGATTCTCTTTTTCACTCATATTTTACCACATCATTGTACCTGTTCTCACTGTGAAGTTGCCTCAAATCCTTTGCGTCTAAACAAGGCTTTACATACACACACACACACACACACACACACACTAGACTTCTGCTTTTCTAGGTGATGATAACAAATCTCTGATATGCAATATCCTTTGATGGTAAACTTACGACAACAGTAAGAGTTTCCGGGGGCACTAGGTGGCAAATAAATAAACATCCACACCCATACGAGTATGTGTGTTTACGTGTGTATGTTGTGTGCGTGCAAGGCAGGTGTGCGTAATGTGCTTATATATGCCTAAAGAAGTCAAAGACGGATTCTGAGACAGAATGTCCTTAAACAATACAGTATTATAGTTTCTACTCTCATCTACAAATGAATGATTAATAGAGCAATAGTGACACTGATAGCAGGACAAGAGATGAGACGAAGATCATCCAACAAGCTCATGACGGCAAGAAAGAGGCGCCCTGGAAACACTGTAACTGTGCTTTGTCGTCTCAACATCATCTCCTGGCAGATGGCACGACCTGTTCCTGAACTCAGAGCCCTATAAAAAGTGAGGCTCCACACAGGGCAGGCCCTGGAGATGAGCCCAGGCCCCTGAGGTGGGGATGTGGTCACTACCTGTCCGAGTCATATCGGAGCGAGACGTAACGTCCACATCCAGAGAAGAAAGGCATGAAGCTTGGGTTCCTACACCCAAGCAAGGAAAGAAGCAAGGCCATCCAGGGGCCACAACAGCAAACTGGGCACCAGAGCTGGTACTTCCAGTGGACAAATGACTTAAGCTTCAAGTGTAGGGCAGAAGATGGAGGACCCCCCCAAACGAACCCCTCCGTGGGCTGGCATTAAAACAGCCCCCCTCTAGAGGGAACTAAGATGGTCTGAGTCAGATCACTCATGCACCCTCCCAACTAAACCTGGGTGCCCTGCGTGAGGCAGACGGTGTGCTAACAGCCCAGATGTGAGGACAGACTGCAAGGACAGACTTCCGGCCTCTGGCAGCTCGGGTTCCAGAGTGAGACGGACCCACACTTGCAGGGTGGTGAGCACATCTGAGATGCTTGGGAGCCCAGGGTCAGGAGCTACTATTTCCATCTCAAATGGTATGACTTAAATATTCACAGAAAAGCACCTACAATCCATCAAACCACAGTGGCACCAGAGCAAACAAGTCTGCTGGGCCATTTGCTGGTGTTTAGCAGACACTACTCCTGGCTGCATGGCTATGGAGAAGCATCGAGAAGAGAGGGATGGAGGTCTTTAGGTCAGGAAGCTCACCTCACCTTCTCTACTCCCTGGAATGTCCAGGACAGTGTCTATGGATGTGAACAGGAGGTGGGAATACAAAATAATAAGACTGCTTGCTCTTGAGGGACAATTACAAGTGCTTCACATGTAAAACCTCCATTTAGGGTCATTCACTCCATTTTACAGATGTGGAAACTGAGGTCGTTTGTTCTCTCTTAACCACAAAGCCATCTTGCAAGTATTTCTTCAAAGCAAAACAAAACAACATGTGACCACTGGACTAAAACACTACAGGGCGCAAGGGAACAAGACTCAACTATCCTAAAACCTTTCTTGTGGGGGAGGGGAGGCTTGGGAGAAGGGCGGACAATCTTCTGAGCTGATTTCTTATGGGCAGGCGTTGGTATGTTTCAGTATGTGCAATTTTGTTGCATGTGTCCCAGTCCATCTTCATTTTCCTTGTTAAGTCTAGGTACTGATGAAGCAATGCGCTATAATTATTGACGTGCCAGTTGAGTTTCACTCTGTTTCTTCTGAAAATCTTGATGGAGGGGCCTGGGTTAGGTTCCCCTTTTTCCCAGCATCTAAATTCAATGAACGCCCTGTCCCCAAACACCGAGCCCTCTCACGCAAGGTGGAAGGGAGAGGAGGATTCTATTTGAAGGAATCCTGTGACCGGAGAATCCTATTTCTGGGCCACAGGACGCGAACTGAAAGCAGGCCAATGCCAGTGAACAAGCCCCAGTCAGAGATGTCCTCTCTAAGCAGAAAAATGTGAGCCTGGGGGAACAATGTCTTTTCTGTTTCAACCTGCGGCAGCTCCCCTGGGGTGTCAGTTCCATCCACTGCCTCCTGGCAGCCATGTGATGAGGGGAGGATGACAGGAGCAATATGATCACAGGTTCTATGATCATCTTCTTTTTTTTAAATCCTAAAATTGCCATGCTCCTGAAACTGCAGAATATGACAGCTCCGTGCAATGTGCTATTACATTTCCAAAATTCTCTTTCTGATGGGTGGGATGATGATTCCCTAATGTCCCTTACCGCTCGCTGGGACCATAACCAAGCCTCCTTTGGGAGGAAGTGTCTGTCATCGAGTCCCTGTGTATATCCCCTGCCATATAAAAGGCAGAACCGGCTGGATGGAACCCTCCCTCCTCCTCCAGCACCAATGTCCACGCTCCGAGAACAAGAGACCCCACGTACCATTAACACATTCAAAGACATCACAGCACTTTCCAGGAGTCCCATCGCCACGGGAGACTATGCGGGGAACGGATCCCACCTCACACACGGGGAAACCACATAAGCCAGAGAGACACTCGCATCTGAAACCAAAGAAAAGGGAAGGAAAACCCCATGAATAAACAACAACACAGAAGTCGGGAGACCACAAAGTGGCTGTGGCCAGGGAACTCCACGGGCTGACCCTGCTCCTGTGGATCCGGTGTCACTGGGGAGGGGGGAGGCAGGAGGGGCTCCAACATAATTTGCATTCCAGAGAACTAAGACTCATCTACATTACACCCAGATTTTAAATGTTTACCATTTTGACAGAAATATTCCTAAATAAATGCATGACTTCATTTCTTCTTTAACTAGACCAGCATTGAGCATATCATCTTGCTGAGGACTCAGGGCCATTGTTATGGGCATGCATTGTGTTACCCCATAAATCACCGAGGCCCTCGGTCACCGCAGAGCTGGGCTCCCCAGTGCCATGCTGCTGCTCTGTTGCTGACCTGTAGGTATTTCCCAGAGATTTTTCTGGCTCTCCTTTCAACTATTAAGTTATTGGCTTTCCAGTCTTTTTTCTTTTCTTTTTTCTTCTTCTGTGTATCTAGTCGCACCCTCGCCGCACTAGTTAATTTGTAATTGTGTCTAACAGAGGAAACAGACCCTCACTGGAGGCTCAGAAGCTCTTTGTATATGAAGGGCCTGAGCTTCTGTAAGTGGGCTTTGCAACGCTATTTGGAAGAGGACAGTCTTAATCTGGGGTCTTCTGTGCTGTGTGTGCCGTTCTCACTACTTGCACGAATGAGGCGCTCGAGGGCCTGAAGCTAGCTCAGCGGGCTCGCACCCACGACTTCAACGCTTGCTGTGAGACTGGCCTACACACAGGAAAACAGCGGCAGGTAAAAATCAGAGGAGAAAGCCCTGTGGTCCACCGCCTGCTGGTCTGAGAGAATGAAACAGGAGGCAGGAAGAAGAAGCGCACAGCAGCAGGGTGTCAGGATGCGAATGTGATACAGCAGAGGAGCAGGGAGCCCGGCCCTGGGATCTCTGGGGGGCGGAAGTGTGGTCAGAGGGTGGAGAGAATGATGAAGGGGGTTCCCAGGTAGACGGAAGTGAAAGGAAGATCTCCTCTGAGAAGACACCTTCCAGGAAGTGTGTGGGTGTTTACATAAGGTGGGGGCGAGAGGAGAAGGTAAGGCTGCCAGCAGGGAGGGACTATGGGCGCATTCATGAACTCTGGTTGACCCCCTTCTTAGGTAAGTGACTACTTTGCTCATCTATCGTTCTTCAGATCTCTAGTAAATTAAAATATTCCTGGAGTCCGCGAGTACCTCAGTATCAGGTCCAGAGGTTTAACTGCCTTTCTAGTGAACTGCAGAACTAAAAGGAAACAAATGGAAGTTAAAATCCGCACCAAAGACCATGAAAGCCACTGGGAAGGTGTAGAAGACCAAGGCCGGCCTCTCAGGCTTCTTCCGTGGGGGTGACGGCTACATTGGATTTCTGGGAGAAGCGGGTGTTAGACAATTAAGGTTTTGCTCAATGGTATTTCTGCTTATGGTTTACAATAAATGTCTGCCTGTTTTCTGTGAGTGGAGCTGGGAGCTCTCGAAGTATAATCTGTCTTCCTACAGGACAATCACCTACAGGACCGAGTCGATTCGAACTGGGCTTTTAGTCCCCAGTAGGGTTATCCTTTCGTCTTTCATTTTTACACGCCCAGTCCCTGCAGCATTAAGCACATAACCATAGCACTGCAACAGTCCAGTAGCAATAAACTGTTTACATTAAAATAATGACATAAATTGTAATCATTGGGAGGCCCTACCCAGATCCCACTATCTGGATATGATTACAATGAAAGATTCCTGCAAGGACAGCTGGGATTCACATTCTCGCCCAATCATTCTAATTTAAACTCCAAAGAGCATACAAGCAACCCAAAAAATGTGTCTTCACCTGTTGTCCTCAACCCTTCAGTGACCTTCCTACTGAACAGTATGTGCCCTTATGTGCCTGGCTCTCTGCTAGGCTGTCGGAAATCGCACCAACCCGAGAACCATGACTAAGTGGCTCTGCGTCTTCTCTTTGCCCTTTAACATCTGATCCAGGTCCCAACATTCAAGCATCTCTTGTTTTCCTAGAGACTCGCCTCGGTTGTCCGGGTGTCGCTAGCATGTTTCAGAAGCCCCGACGCTGTACAAAACTGCCCTCGAAGCCACTGAGAAAAGGGAAGCCCTTTTGCTGAAGTTTCGCTTCTAAACCAGAGTGAGTGCATGTGAAAGGTCCAAGGACTCCGTGTCCTGGCGTCTGCTTGCCGGCCTCCTCTCCGCACCTTCCCCTTCTCTGCATCTCCCTTGGCAAACTCTCCCTATCTGTTGCCTTCTTTTGACTTCTCACAGCTTCCCCCAAACTTGAGACTTTGCAGATGTTAACGATCATTAGCCCCTTAATATAGAAAAAAAATTCTTGAGAAAAGGTGAAAGTCTGGGCTCGTGGCAGATAACTATCAAGCAACTAGCTCTGGGGTTGAAACGTTATGGAACAGCCAATTTTTTGCAGGTTGAAAAATAGCTGAATAGCAATTTCACACAGTTCAGCAGAATGCAGCGGCCATGAGTTACCTTATGTCTACACTCACTCTGTCAGATAACAAATGGGGGACGTCACCGGGACCCTCATCTGCCAAGGAAATTTATTATGTCTACAAATTAGAGGGGGGGCAATGTATTCTTTAAAAGGCTTTAATAAAATTATCCCAGAGTCTCTGGTTTACCGGCACGGGAGGTAGGCAGCTTCCCTTTTCCTAATGAGGCTAGGGAGGCACAGACCACCCAGTGACCTGAAAGTGAAGAAGACCTCCTGTCCTGTGTTTTCCACGAAGAGACTAGATTTGTTTCCAGCAAGTCATGAAAAGGAAACGCTGAATTACAGAACTGAAGCATGCAAACTATACCCTGTCCTCACCACCTTTTTTCTTCAGTTTTCTTCTCTTTTTTTGCACTGCCCTCCCCTCCTCCACCCAATCTTCCTCCTACCTTTTATCCCAATGGCTGAATAAGAGCAAGCAAGAGGATGGAGAAAACGTGGATTCGTGGGAGGGACAGCAGACTAACTCGAGGAAGAGACACTTATTAAACTGATGTCACTCCTTATCCTTCACTTTTGAAACCCTCCCTCTCTCAATGTCTAGGCTCTAACTTGGTCCCCACTCACCGAAATCTCTCCTTTCCCAAAACTATGCCATATCCATCCTACGGCTCAGCGCGCCTGTACTTTGTAGTCTAACATCTTCAATTACTCCTCACTTGATTGGTCAACTTCTCAGCCTTGCATTCAACACCCTCAGGCCCACATACCGTTTTCCCCAATCTCTCTCTCCTGGTATTTGTCTTCATTTTCCTTATGCTACAGCCACACTTTTATTCTCCAAACCAGCCCAGGCTGCACTGCTTACCCAGTCCACCACCACCACCCCCTCCTCTCCAGCTGTCTGTCTAGAGCCCATCTGTCTTTCTAGGCCAGCCGCAAAGAACTCCATACTTTTTCAAGGCCCTCCTCCCACTGTTTTGTGGTGACTCACATAATTCATCTTCCCACAAGCTCTCTTTGGATCTACCATGTAGGTTCGTTAAAGAAATACTTTTTAATGATGAAACAGAACAGGAGATGAGTAAAAGGGGGACAATATTAACTAAATGAAAGAAAGTGAGAAGGAAAGCGGTGAGATTTCTATACTGTAAAAAAATAAAAGGACACCAGCATGATACCTTGAAGCAGAAGTGCTGAGAGCTCAAACGAATTATAAATAAATAAAAAAATTTAAATAACAGCTTTGAGATGAAACTCACATAGCATAAAATTCGCCCCCTTTAAAAGTGTGTAATTCGGTGGATTATGTTCACAGGGTTGGGCAACCATCATCGCTACCTAATTTCAGACCATTTCCATCACCTCGAGAAGAAACCCTGGACTCTCCACTGAGCCTCACCAGCCCCTGGCACCTACTGTTCTATGTTCTGTCTTTATGGGTTGGCCTATTCTGGGCAGTTCCTATAAATAGACTCATACAATACATGCGCTGAGGCCTTTTAAACAAGAAGGAACCTGTATCTGCAATCTGCCAGAAAATTCAAGCCTCTAACATTCACCTCAGTATTAAGATAATGACCAATCAAGGTGGCATATCAATAAATGTTTGCATAATGTAATCACAGCTGCAGCCAGGCGGATTGGTTAAGCTGTCTTTTTCTCACTCAAACAGGTCATGGATTCAGCTCACTGGGCATCCGAGTGCCCAAGAACAATGATGAGCAGCATTCAGACATCATCTCGGCCCCTAGAGGGCACTCCCTTCCTTAGGAGGCTCTGAGAGGCAGTGCACACTTATGCTTCATGTCGGTTGCTCCCTGGTCTGCACAGAGTCCCAGGCAGGCCAGAGGCCAGGGTCCTGGCACAGCTTACAAGGGGCTTCTAGTCCAGCCACTCCTTATCTCTCAGCTTCGGGTTCCACTGGTTCCTCCTTATGCCCCGCAGCTGAACAACAATGGCAACATGCCATTCACTCCATCTACCCTCCCCTGCCCCGTATCATCCTGTACCACAGCTCAGATGTCCACACGCCTAAAATCCCCGCCTCTTCTTCACCCCTGGTGAATTCCACACAGCTTAAGACCCCCTACTCTACAAGGCCAACTCTGATCAAGGAGCAGCCAGGCTTAACTTTCTTCCCTCCTCTGACCTTCAGAAGTACCCAGGGGTACTGAACTCTTGGAGTGTACCTGCTCATCCCACAAAATCAAAATCCTACTTTTTTATTCTCCAAACCAGCCCAGGCCGCACTGCCTACCCAGTCCATCACCACCACCCGCTCCTCTCCAGGTGTCTGTCTAGAGCCCATCTGTCTCTCTAGGCCAGCCCCAGCCCCCACTTGCAGAAGAACAGTCTTTGTGTTTAGCACTCTGCTGTCCCCCTTTTACTCCTGTGAATTCCCTTAGCGCCAGGGACAAGTCTTTGTCATGTAAAGGAAAACATCGAATGATCCAGGCATCCAAACAATAATCTGGAATGAATATTTTTTTCATGGCTAGTAAGTCAGAGATTAGACCATGCATTGGTTTTACAGTTTTTATTTTTATCAGTTTTAGATGGCAAGCTGATAAGTACATCAGTGTGTGGAGGGAAAGACTATGGAATTGGTCTGGAATGCGGACAGCAGAGTGCTAAACACAAAGACTGTTCTTCTGCAAGTGGGGGCCGGGGCTCCAGAATCTGCCTGTATAACAAGCTCTCCAGGGGATCCCACTGGAATCTAGGACCAACTTTCTGAGAACTGACTCCTGCCGGTGCAGGCTCTCAGTCACCGTAGCTGAATTGGCACCTTCCACTGGGAAAAGCCAAGGTCAACTAGTTTGAACATCTTAATGAGAATGAGGATTTGGAGCATTTGCTCTCGATCATTTACAATAAAGACTCCTTCCTGTGAGTCAGGCGCAGTAAAGAAAAGAACAACTTAATTTACTATCCAACACAATCACCCCTGCCCCCACCCCCGCCACACACAGAACAGGGGTGACTACTAGCAAGCCACTTAAACTCTGGGATGCTCCGTGTTCTCAGCCATAAAACGAGATGGTTGGATCACAATGAGCTTTCTTCTAACTATAAAATCCCACGGTTCTCTTATTGCCAACCCCATTCCCATCACTGCCACGGTCTGATTCTGGCCCATCCATTCCTACTTACTGCCTGCACCCCGTCCCTGGAGCAGACCACAGCCTCATGCCCCATGCTGATCTCTTCCTGGCAGCAAGAGCCTCAGCCTTCACACCCAGCTCAGAACGGGCCTTCTCTTTGAAGCTTTCTTGGTCTTTTCTTTTCTTTCTTTTTTTTGGGGGGGGGGAGGGAGGCGGGAAAGTATACTTACACAGACACTGTGTAAGTATACTTACTTAGACATCCACTGTTCTTTCTTCTTTCCTATGAAAGAAGACCGAGCTATGCAGGAGAAGCAGCAATATGCCCCACATACTGTCTCGTATCGCTAGGCTGTCTTACCTAACCAAGTTAGGGCTTCATTACTAAGTAGAAGAATCAATAGTTTGTTTTGCCAGAAGGACGAGAGAAACCGTGGAGGATACTAAACTATAGGGAACTGCCAGAAGGGGCCGTGGGGCAGAGGAGTCCTCTTTGCTACTCCCATGCCATTCATCAAAGCACAGGGGCGCCCTGGAATGTGCCCTCGTGGGGGACGCCATGCAGAGCTGATAGTAAAATGTTATTCTAACATCCCCTACAGTTAACTCCTTGGGTAGAGGAGGAAATCTGGAAGCAGCAAACCATCAGACTCCTCACGTTCCCCAAGCACATCCAAATCCCTGCCCATATCTGGAGAAAAAAATGACCCTGAGAGGTCCTCTGTAAACGATGCCTCCCAACACTGGCTTCATCCCATGTCTGAACTGAGTGCCTGAGCCCTTCAAAAGGGGAGAACCAGTGCCCATAAATCAAAACCACTCTTCATATGTGGGAGGTGAGGTCTTCTTCTCATCAGGAAACAAGGATAAACACAGAATTAAAAGGGCAAAGTACTTGTACTACTAGGATTCCACACGGTGTGTTAATGAAATAACTATCAGGAACAGAAAGTACACTGACACATAGAACATCCCTATTCTGTAAAAAGTAGCTCCAACTTTACTTAAATCTGATGTACTCTCTCTCTCTCTCCTAATTACATTTATTAACTCTTTCAGGAATGTATACGCTTTTAAAAAGAGGCTGCAAAGAAAACATCCCAAAAGAATGGGTTTCCCGCCCGAGGGTCCAACTACCATATGGAAAACTGTATTCCTCCCCACGGAGGTTTCTTCGGGTTATACTTTTTCTCATGTCTCCCCAGGGGAGATTTACTACTAAGTCACAAACCTCCTCCCCCTTTGCTCAAGCTAACTCCTAGATGATCTCTCATTTCGCCCACTCAGAAATGGTGCGTTCTTCACTTTCCTTTCAGTCAACAGCAAAACCCCTCTGCATTTTTGGGTGTTGTTATATTTTTTTCCTGGGAAGCAGGGGAGAGGGGTGCAATTGGAGGATGTGCTCCACTACAGGGGAGGTATAAATTGAGGCTATTAAAGGATGTCCCAAAATTCACGCAAGAAGTAACTTTGATAGAAAACACAGGTTTATAATGAAAATTTTTTAATTTTTTATTGATTCATAAAGTATACACTATAGGGTTATGTATGGAATAGCATATCGGGTAAATGGCCTCCACGGAAAACACGGCTGCTCAGGAAATAACAAAAGAGTGCGTATGTGCCAGCAAAGCCGTGGAGGCCATTTACCCGATATGCTATTCCATACATAACCCTATACTGTATACTTTATGAGTCAATAAAAAATTTAAAATTTTTCATTATAAACCTGTGTTTTCTATCAAAATTACTTCTTGTGTGAATTTGGGGACACCTTTTAGGTAAAGTGTTCCTTTGTGTTTCCAGGCATTAGTAATAATAACAACGCTCTCCTCTTCCTAGCTGTGTCAAGGAGTCGGTGATTACAGCTCCCCGCTCCAGGCTAGGATGTGGCGCAGGAAACTTATGCTAAGTTAAAAGCAAAAGTGGTAGAAACTGTAGGAAAATGGAAGTTGCAAGCCCACATGGTTCCTGTAGGATTTATAAAATTATCTTCTAGAACCACGCCCCCTGGTAGTGGGTGTGGCAACGAGAAAGCGATGACACACACTGCACACACTGCCCTGCTGCCTGGATGTGACCGGCTGGGGAAGAGAGCTGGGGACGTTCCCAAGGACTCAATCCTGGTGGCAGGAAAACCAGAGGCATAGAAACATGGCTGAGAGGACTCCCAGGGCCCCGTGGAAAGAAATACGGGACACCTGAGACCCGGCAGGCTCCCTGAACCCCACTCCATTCAGCCAACAACCTGTTCACGACCCAGTCCCAGCAATGAGCTCTCAGCCTTTCCTTCCTTAGGCTGTGGTGGGGAGGGTGGAAAGGGGCAGGGGAGAGGCGCAGGAAAACCAGTCAGAAAAAGGAGGGACACAGTGTGCTCTGGGAAGGAGGAGGAGCGGGTTTGGATGTGGAGAGTAAGTTTTAATAGAGGAACATGAGGCATTCTCTGTTCGGAGCCAGGATTGCCGACTGCACGAGAAATGAGAAACGCATGCTTTGGGATGTGGGGTTCACTAGCTGTGAGCACCCATTTGCTGAGTGCAGACAGGGCACTAAGCTGCATGGCGGCCGGGGGCACACAGGCCCTGCCTTCCCTTCAGGGAGGCGCTGAACACATAACCACAAACGGGGGAACAGTGGGATGTGGACTATCCCACCCCCTTCCCGGGGCCAGCGAAGACCACCACCATGACGTCAGGACAACGCGTCTATTTGAAAACGTGAGCGAAGCGCTGCTGCCTGGGCTGCTAACGCTCCTCCAGCGCCTGCTGGGCCCGCAGGGCTGAAGCAGCTGCCTTTACCCGCAGGGCTGAAGCAGCTGCCTTTAAGCCCGTGTCCGCTTGGGCGCGCGGGGCTGCCAAGCCCCGGGCCTCTCATCCTGGTCATCAGTGCAGAGTGAGGACGCTCCGGCCTCCGGTCCCCGAGGGAAGGTGCATCCCCAGAGTCCTGCTCTGCTCCCGGGACTCGCCCTTCCACGCCGCCTCCTCTGCCTTCCCCACCTTTCCTGTGGGGACCACCTCTCAACACCTGAACACCACCACACAGGGCACCACTCAGCCCGCTCCTACTCATCACCTGGTTCGCCTGAAAACGCTGTTTCCTGGCAGCGCCTCCAGGGAGACCGCAAACTGCCCCCCTCCCCCTTACTTGTTCACCTGGGCAGACGGGAGGTGGGCATTCTCCAGGCTGGCCGCTGGCGAGCAGCCCCACGTGGTTCTCTCCTCTCTCTCCTACCCATTGCCTATGGGGGGGAGAGGGGAGAGTCCAGAGATAGCACTCTCACATCAGCCTTAGACTTGAGCTCTGGCCCCTTAGGAGCCACATGGCCTCGGGCAAGTTACGTCCTCTCCCTAAGCCTCAACTGTACCATATGTAAAAGCCAAGGTCATTAAAATATGTCACAGGGCTGCTATGTAGATGAAATAAACGGATACGTGCAAAGCACCTCGGACACAGAAGCACTCAACGCCTGCTAGCTGTTTCATGTAATTATAAGCTGGACGGCTTCATGCCTATGCGGGAAAGGCATTTTCGTCACCCAGACCTCACCCGCTTTTTGGAATCCAGTGACTCTGGCTCCCGCTCCCCTTCACCGCTCACTCCGATGGCCACAACGCTCTGAACTCTCTCAAGTGGAACATCCTGCTCGCTGATCACATGGCTCACCCTGTTCTCTCATCCGTGTGCTCCCCCGCACTGACTCCTCACCCTCACGGCACCGGCACCTCTCCTCCCCAGATCCTTCCCTTTCTCCTCAGTCTGGGCCTGGTCCGGAGTGTACCTCCTTAATGAGACAGCCCCAAACCCCTGGGGCTTACCTGAACCACCATCTTCATGATGCCTTTAAACGTCCTGCCCCTTTAACCTGCGTTTGCATCTGGCCCCTTGAACCCCAACCCTAAGTTAGTTAAGCCCGGAGACGGCAAACCTGAAGTCTGCAGGAGCTGGGCAGGAGTCCTGGAGCGCAGAGCTACTCCAGACAACTCAAGAGGGTCCCTGCTCCAGGGGGCATCACTACTCCTTCCACATAGAAACTAGATGGGCAGTGTTACAGCTATACCTTCCAAACGCTCCAGAGAAGCCAGATTTTCAAGCAAAGCCTCCCAGTTTTTCAGTGTTGATGAGTAATCTAAAGATGCCCCCCCCCCCAAAAAATAGGCAAAAGGAAAACATGTTGGGGGGGGGGGCGCAGCACAGTCAAATTCAGTCCCAAGGCTGCCAACTGCAAATTGCGACTCAAACCAATGACCTCCTCCTCTGTGCTGCCGGGGGCTGCTGGGGAGAAGCACACGCCCAGCAGTAGCTGTCCTACGTCCTCAACACTGAAGTTCCTCACGTCAATGGCAAACCTCCACTCACCCCGAAGGACCACCTCTCCAGGACGCTTTTTCTGACCAGAGGCCAAAGATAAACAGCTGATGCTGTGTGGACCCGTGCACAGCAGTGTGAGGGGCACAGACTGCGAAGTGTCCATCAAGTGGGGAGGCGTGGGGGCGGAGAGGAGGACATTCCGGGAAGAGGGGAAAACCTAGTCAAATGTACAGAAACAAGCAAGACTGCAGTGTGTCTAGACTGGAGCAAACAGTTCAGCCCACCAGGAGCATATTAAGTTGGGAAGGGGACTGGGGGGCCTTGTAGAGGGGCTTGCAGGGGACGTGGCTAGAGAGGTTGGCCAGGGATGGCTACTAAGGGAGCCTGCCTATCACACCGAGAAGCATCTTTAATGGAAAACATCTTAAACAAGGGATGCAGTCTTGCAAAGAGGAGGTCATCTGAGGAGAAAACGATTGTCATGAATTTTATTCTTCTTGAATCATGAAGATAGGTGGGATTAGAATGTCTTAAGTCGCAAAACATATTAAAAGTTTAAAAAGCAATGACGCCAATAGCCTAGAATGCCCTTTCCTCTTTCTCCATCTGCCGAACTCTGACTCATGCTTAAAGATTCCGTTCAAAAGTCAAAACTGACAGTTTTCCGAACGGGAATTAATCTCCCTTTGCTCTGTGAGGTTACTTTCCCTTTTTGCACACTGCTACTTCTCAAGCATGTAGCAGTTTAAGTACTGGTGATTTATACATGTTCGCCTTCCCTTTAGACTGCAAGCTCCTTCACACTGGTGACGACATCTTAGTCCCAACAGGTAGTACAATGCCTGGCACAAGATAAACACTCAAAAATGTGTTCCCTGAACACACCAAAACCACTGATGGTAGGACTTGCCGCAGATGAACTGTCTATAAATGTAATTAAAAGCATATGTTATTTACCTGTATTAGGCACTATATAAGGTGCATCCTTACCATCAAAACCTACACAATCTACTGCAGGGGTCCTCACACTACGGCCCGTGGGCCACATGCAAATACAAATATTGTATTTGTTCCCGTTTTTTTACTTCAAAATAAGATATGTGCAGTGTGCATAGGAATTTGTTCTGAGTTTTTTTTTTAAACTATAGTCCGGCCCTCCAACGGTCTGAGGGACAGTGAACTGGCACCCTGTTTAAAAAGTTTGAGGACCCCTGATCTAATGTCTTAGGAAGTGTCAAAAGATTCTTCAAGAAACCCTGGTCTCGCTATGGAAATCAAAGCACTTGATCACGTCATCACAAGAGCCATGAGATACAACTTCCTTCCTTTCCAAACAAGGGCAAAGTCAGGAAGACAGCATTTAAAAGGCGGCCGTCTGTATGCTACGCTGACGGAGCATGAAGTCCAAGAGAAACTAGCTGCCTTGACCTCCAGGGTCCCGGTTAAGTGGTTACATATCTACTGGGCGAACAGAACCCCAAGCCCTCTACAAACTGTGTCTACACAGCGAGGAGGAACCCGGTCACTCCCACCCAACGTAAAGGTGCAAATGAAGAGTGGAACACATGCTGTGGAATCTGGGGGTGCGGTCGGCATTTTTAGAAGAAGGAGGATTTTAACATTTTAGGTTTGCTTATCTGTGATGTAAACAACTTCCCAATACACTTTTGCAGAGCTGTGTGGCACCGTGGTTCTGGTGGCCTGTGCCACGAGGATGATAACATCAACGGGGCTGGGCAGGGTTCGCACGATCCATGCGGTGGAGTCTGCTTTCCGAGTTTCCCGCAAGTGTAATGGAATTCACAGTCGAGTCTTTCAGTGACAGTCAGCGGGCAGGTATTTAGGCTCTGGTGACGGCCAGGCCCACTCAGACCAAACTGTAAGCCAATGAAGGCAGAGGGAGAGCCCTGAGTTTTGTTTCAGGACTGAAGCCCGTATAAAATAAAACTGTACACTAGACGCTGGTCAACCTCACGGTGAACACAGGCCCAAGGCGCGTGGGAAGGAAGCGCAGGGCTTCCACATATGAAGCAAATTACTGACAGATTAACGTCTCTGCACGGGAGACAGTTCATCTCCAGCGGGCAAGGGCTCTACTTCTAGGAAAGCATAGCTTCCTCCATCTGGGGATACGTCCAATAACAACATGGAATTCCTACAACTATTTTGTTTTAAAAACATCGGAGTTTAATATAGACTCTGGCTTTTTTAGTTATGAGATGACTTGCTCTTTTGGGCCAAAAATTACTGTGACAGAGGGCAACAGAATAGATGTTCTTTTCTTAGTTGAGAAAGAAGGGCTTCGAATACATTTCCAAACTTTCCCCCGGCATGTGTTTAAAAACTGAGAGAACGCTACCATGATAGCATGTCAGGAGTCAGAGAAATGGTTCAGATCTGTGCTATGCTAATGCATATTTTACATATTGTATAATTTTACGTGTCCCCTTAAAAGCAGCTGGATACATTATCCAAATGAAAGGAAACCACCAAAAAAGTGAAGTGAATGAGAGAAATTTGCCTACCAACAGACTGATCGTTAAACACAGGAAACAAAAACTATTATTAAGTGCCATCTTCTTTGAGACAAAGTCCTGGGAATGGATGAACATGATAATTAATTATCAGGTTTGATAATGTCCTTGTGAAAATGCATCTCTAGGGCCAATTTCCACTGGCTATTTAAGTAGGTATTATACAAGCAATTCAATCAACTAACATGGTATTAAAAGCATATGGGCCTACAGTACATATTACCTAGTGATCTAAAGAGCTTAATACCATCTCAAAGAACTAGGGTGTGCTCCAGTGCTATGATAAAAAAAAAAAATATCTCAGTTCCAAGCCACCCTCCGGATCAGGCTCGGACATATGTGCCTGGTTGGGCTAATGTGCCCGTGTTCCCAACCCTGTGTAATCCTCAACCCCGTCCCCCCAACACCCTCATAGAGACTTAAACAGCAGAATGATGGGCTGAGGCGCTGGAGATAAGAGCCGACTGAGCAGCTCTGGGAAGCTCAACCACCCAAGTGGAAGTAGGTTAGCAAACAAAGTGAAAGCACTCTTGACACTGTCCCTCCACCACTATTACTCAGAAGCAATGGATGACTCAAACATTACTGGAGCCGAGGAATAAGAAAATCCACCGAGTTCTCAGTAAGATGGGAACTGTGCCATTCTAAGATTTAAAAATACAGGCAAATAGGGAGGGATATGAAAAATTATCACTAGTTATTTCCTGTGTGCTTTTTTTTTTTAGGTCCTTGGTTTCTTACTTTGGACGTAGAGCTGGCATTATTACTTTATGGCTTTTTCTTAAATTCAGGTTTTCTTATTTGGTACAAAGCCACCCATTAATTTTCTTGAGGGCAGACTACTCCGTTGGTGTTTGTTCTCTTATCACTTTCCAAAGGCCTGA
Organism: Myotis davidii; assembly: GCF_000327345.1. Taxonomy (NCBI): domain Eukaryota; kingdom Metazoa; phylum Chordata; class Mammalia; order Chiroptera; family Vespertilionidae; genus Myotis; species Myotis davidii. Next base: position 491,531 of record NW_006300370.1, read on the forward strand.
AGCTGTTTGGAACTGGCCGAGGTGATATCTGTTAAGCTGTTAAGCTGTCGAGTTCCTTCCAGCCGTGTGCCTCTTATTCGTCGCTGTTCCCCACACCAAGCCCCATGTTCTCTGTCTTCCATGAGGTCCCCCCTGAGCACTTTCCAATCTGCACCCTGTTTTCACTCACTGTAGCTTTGAGGTTAGAGTCATTCCGATTCAACTCAAGTGCTTCTGAAGGGAAGAGACGATCTGCCAAAGATTCCATTCCGCTGGCTTCATCCGGTATGAGTCAACTTCAGGCTGTGAATTCTGGAAGCTCCTTTCCGAAATATCTGCATCCTTCACAAGAAGCAGTGTGCTAGCAATCTGCTAAGATTCCGTCACCAAAACACGGTATCGCACCAAGAAGCCAGGACCGAGGAATGGGAACGAAGCATCCTTGATCTTCCACGTGAAGTAGCAGTATGAACTCGTGCATGTTACAGAGGTGAGTTCCTCCCTGCTGCTCTGGTTGTGGCCTGTATACCTGACATATCCCAGCTACAATGGGGTTGGAATCCTTCCTTTTATCTTACTTCACTTCCTGGACCTAGAGTTTGGAGCTATTATGAAAAACAACAGGGTGCGAGTTGGAAATTGTGTTCTAAGGTGAATGTCTTGTAAGAGAGAAACAAAACTGAGGCTTAAACAAAAACATGGAACTTAATTCAGCAGGTTGCTTTTTGTTTAAAGAGAAAAAGGAGGTGATGGTCCAACCAAAGTTAGGAACAAAGAATCTAAAACTCCTTCCCGAAGGCAATGCTCTGTGTGCCTATGTGTTTGTGTGTAAATTAGTGTGAAATACAGAACACTCCAGTAAGAATGTGGAAGAGCTAAATGAAAAGGAGTCACAGGGAAGAGAGACAAAGACAGAACCTCGGGGAAAGTACAGCTGGTAGGAACCACGTTCTACTGGAAAGCAGTTTCTAAGAGTAAAGCCTTACACCATGAATTCAGCCTTTGGTCAGATCGCCTCTGCATCTGCTCTATAAGGAACTATCTATTCATAGGTATATTTAAAAAACATAACGGGCAATCTACTTTACTGGATTATCACCTAGCTCTACAATTCAACCAGCGCTGATGACTATGGTTTAAATCGTTAGTCTAATCGTTTATTTCATTTTGCCATTTCTAAGGTTTCCTAGTGAAAAAAATGAGAAAAGTAACCACCATTCTTTCATGACTTCATTTGGACTTGCTCCCCTTCCTCTCACTATGCAAATCATGTATTTCCCCATTATCTGTGGGACACTGGGATTTTCTAAAACTTTCCTTCTCCTTCCTTTCCCAGGAGTCTCCTGTTGCCAGCGGCCTGGGTTCCTCCCCGCTAAAGTGTTTGGGAAAGTCAAAGAATGTCAAGGTTGAAGTTACTTTTGCGGTCATCAAATCCCTCCTCTCCTCCCTCTTTCACAGATAAGAAAGCAGACACACAGGAAGTGAGAGGTGTGTCCAAGTTCATGCAGAAAGGGGCCTGGATTCTGGCGCTCAACTTCAGCCAGGTGCTCTCTGCACGGTGCCACGTGATGCGTGGAGGATTCTTTAGGCGCTGGACAGTTTGTTCACATGTACTTCGCTCACAGAGGACAACACAGCAAAGTATAGGACATGGACTGTTAAGCCTTCTGAGTGGGGCTAGGAAGGGGATCAGGCTGACAGGACAGGGCTGCCTGGGGTGGATTGTACTAACAGCACACAGCCTGGTTCTGCCACTCACTGGGCAGGGCTCTTCCTCGGGTGAGGATCCAGCTCTGAAATGGGAGAGCCATACAACCTGCCCCCTGGTGGAGGGGGAAGAGTGTGTGTGTGTGTGCGCGCGCGCACCTGTGTAAGCTCTATGGTTCAGGCTCAACTACATTTCCACTACAAAGTCACGTAGCAGTCAACATTTATCTAACATATCATAGAAACTCTTTAATTCTTTTGGACTAGTTCTTTTATTTTTTTAACATATTTTTATTGATTTCAGAGAGGGAGAAGGAGAGAAAGATAGAAACATCAATGAAGAGAGAGAATCATTGATCGGCTGCCTCCTGCATGCCCCACACTAGGGATCGAGCCGGCAACCGGGGCATGTACCCTTGACCCGAATCTAACCTGGGACCCTTCAGTCCACAGTTTGACGCTCTAGCCCAGGGGTGGGCAAACCTTTCGACTCGAGGGCCACAATGGGTTCTTAAACTGGACTGGAGGGCTGGAACAAAAGCATGGATGGAGTGTTTGTGTGAACTAATATAAATTCAAACTAAACATCATTACATAAAAGGGTACAGTCTTTTTTTTTTTCACTTTTATTCATTTCAAACGGGCTGGATCCGGCCAGCAGGCCGTAGTTTGCCCACAGCTGCTCTAGCCACTGAGCCAAACCGGCTAGGACTGGACTAAGAAAAAGTTTAACATGTTTCTATATCTTGATTTAAAAATAAAATACAACCTGCCCCCTGGTGGAGGGGGAAGAGTGTGTGTGTCTCAGAAAGCAAGAGAGATAACTGTTCCGGGTACAGGTTCTGAAAGAGAACGGGACATTTTAGTCGGAGAGGCCGGAGCCAGGGAGCTGGGCTCGCTGTGCTGGGCTCGGGCAGGAGAAACCCTATTTTAAGTTTGAACACTATAAACAATGACTTATTTCCACCACAAAACAATCCGATTGGGTTTTTCTCCATAACTTTTAAGAAATGCCTATTTATAGACAGAAATTGATAACAGAACATTTCGGAACAAAAAGTTTGGGACAAATCTCATTAAAATAAATTTAGAAAGGGTGACTGTCAGTAACATATGACCCTCATTCATCTTAATAAAAATATAAAAATAGTTATGTAACAAATCAAAATGCACAGGGTACTGAAAACATCATTTGAGGTACAGTGAAAGTGAATAATGTAGAGAGGTAATACTGTCTAGCTTTTTAACTAGTTAATGTCTACCCTGGAAGCCTGTATCTAAAAAGACTGGTGAAAAGTTACAGGGGTCAAGGGAAGATTCTGTAAAATCGGGCACACACACTGGAGATAGCAAAGAGTGAGGAGTGTAGAGACAAAAACTGTGTCCTAGGAGCTCTCTGGAGAAATAGCCCCCCGGGGCTGAGGGCAGGGCTGGCTGGCACAGGAGAACATGGGATGCCCAGGTGTACAGCCCAGGCTGGGTCTACCATCTACCCATCTGGTGGGTCCATTTCCCTCTGACAACCATTACTGAATCAAACACTATAGAGGAGAATTTCCATGCAACACCTTTGAAAGGTTTTATTGTGGGTTTGTTTTGGAATTGACTTGGTTTCATTAGGCAGGTCTTGGAGCATTCCCTTCGGGTGATGAGAGAGCACTGAGTTTAACTAGGTAGTCACAACATTCCTGAAGGAGGCGAGTTAAAAAAGAAAGGTTGGCTAAATGAGGCTTAAAGCTGAGGTGGTGCTCCGAGGCTCCTCGAGCAAGTCTGCTCCCAGGTGAACTGCTGATGGGCAAGGGAAGAGAGAGCCAGAAAGGTAGGGAAAAGAGCTGAACCACCAGGCTGCCTGAAGGACACCTGAGGACACGAGCCCCAGGGCCAGAAGGACATCCCCTTGGGAAAGGGTCACATATCTGCAGCCCTCCACTTTCTACAACCAGAAAATGGAATCTAACGAGCACCTACATGACTAAACCTATGCTGTGGCAGCTTAAAAAATGGCCACAGGTTCTTTGCCGTTTCTCCTGTGGGATCTATTGTCGGCTCTTTGAATCGGGGCTATCCTGGTGACTTGTTTTGACCAAGAGAATATGGTGGGGGGGGGTGCTGTGTGACTTCTAAGAGGTCTCTGAAGGCTTTGCTACTTCCTCTCAATTCTGCCTTCAGATAACGGGGCCTCCCAGCCATCCCAACTGAGTTCCCAGACATGTGAGTGACATCACTGTAGACCTCCCAGCCTCAGATGAGGAGGACCTGTCAGCTGACTATAGAAGAGCCGCCCAGTTCACACTGTTGTGAGAAATAATAAATCATTGTTTTAAGCTATTACATTTGATGGTGGCCTGTTACACAGCAATGAGTAACTGAAGCATACGTATATCGTGTTAATATGTACTATGCTGATATAAATAAGTAGGTGGATGAGATCTGAATTCACATTCATTGAGACCTGAATTCATATTCATTGATATATTTCCTTGACTTAAAACACACACACACAATCATCAAAAAAAAAAAAAATGCAGTGAGAGCACAGGACTTTGAATCAAAGAACGTGGGCTCAAGACTTGGAGCTGCCCTGTCCCTTGTACCAGAGAACATTTATGATTGTGCACAAGTCATGTATTTCTCAACCCGTTTTCATGTCCGTAAGTTCCTCATGGAGCTGGATGACAATAAAATGAGAATAACCAAAGCGAATGCTTTGTAAACAGCAAGGCACAGTACACAGTTAAGCTGTCTTTGGTACTGCTACCTACGTGCTACTTACAGAATTTTTTGTTTTTCCTTCTCTGCAAAGACGTCATTGGGATCAAAGTGACTACCCGAACTGTCTGGCTGTAAGCTTCCTTTTGCTTGGAGGTGTTTGCACGCACACATACAAAAGGCCTCCCAAAGACATTCAAGTGCCATGAGCCACATGGACAGTCCCATGTCTCCTTCTTGTCATCATGCAGTGCTCAGGCCCAATGTATAACCCAGCGCGCTCACTCCCTTCCACTACCTTCTGAAAGGTGTGATGAGCTGCCACAGAGCTCCCAACACGGTCCAGTGCCAAGAGAAGAGAAAAGGATGGAAAGAATTGGCAGGGAGCCTGGAAACCTAAACCAAGCCAAGGGAGGGAAGAACTAAAAATGGTTAAAAGCTAATTATATCACATAAGCATGACGTCTGAACAGGATGAAACACCGCAAAAGAGGGAAACACAGGATGATGGGCCATTATGAAAAAGAAGAGATGCAGCCAGGAACGACGGCATAACCTGTGCTTAGAAAGGGCAGGGGGAGGTGGGAAAACCAGAGTGGTCAGGGGCAGACACGGAAGGGGATACCCACGTGTGAAAGGCACATCTAGAGCCAGTGTCTGTCACGTGTGAGGGCTCAATTCATGAATGAACGAATAACTGAGTGAATGACTGAACTGAAAAGAGACAACTCTAAAAAACATTAACAAATTGAGCGAGGACTCACCCCGAGACAGGGCAGCAAACGACCTGAACAGGTGACATAGTCTCACTGGGAATGGCAATTCCATTCAGATGGAAATGAAGGAGGGAGAGGATTATTTTTTAAGATACGGTGGGAGAAAGTCCACACATTCCTTTTGTAGTCTGTGGAAGGCATAATACATCCTTACAAAAAGGGTGGTTACTCTCACCCAAGGTGAGTCTCAACTGCCAAACTTTGGTATTTCATCTGATGCTGTCCTAACTGCACAGGGCCTTTCCCCTCTGAATTCTCCACATAATCAGTGTTATCTAAGATGGCTCTAAATTCTTAGCAATGCTCTTTCCAATTATGCTGGTAAAGGTCAAATAATCATAACAGGATTTTACATGCTCTACAATGATCTTCTTTATATCTAAACATCATGCTTATCAGAGCAAATTTTGACCATGGTTCATACATAGGAACAAAGTTACGTTGTTTTTTTGTTTTGTTTTTCCCCCCTCTTAAAATACTACCACTATTACTACCTACGAAGCTCTCTTCTTTCTATTTCCATTTCCACATGATTGTTTGGGTTTTTAATTCTCTTGTCAAAGTATGACTTGTCTGTTGTCCTCCCTAGAAAGGAGGAACCTATGTAATATGCTAAACTAGGTTAAGCCACAGTCTGAACATATTCTGCACTTAGCAATTATTCAGTATTTACTGCATGCACAGAGGAAAAGAAAGACACAATTTCTGACCTTAGAAACATCCTTTTGTTGGTGAGACAAGACTTAATACATGTAACACCAAGAACAATGCAAGGAAGTATATGATGAACTGCCACATGGGCAGGTCTATTTTGGGAGTTCCTACGGGGTGGGATGGGAGTTGGCTGAAGCATGAAGACCTTTGTGGGTAAAGTGGGATTTAATTGGAGTCCTGCAGGATGAAAAATATTAGAAAAGGTGGAAGGGAGAGATAAAGGCACCCTGTGCTTTGAAAGGTGAGTTTGGTGTTTGGAATGGATGGTTTATAAAGTATTGAGAACTGGGCCATTAAGAAGGGGGTTGATGAAAAACTGCAGGGTTTTAAAGTGAGCCAAGGCAGGAAGATAATTTTCCTCTTCTTCAACATATAAGTCATTATGCCTACGAGCGGGCGCATTTGTTTATTCATTTGTTCGTTCGTTCATTCATCAATAAATGTAGGTTGGTATACATCAAATCCTATTCCAGGTACTAGAGCCTCTAAAATAATCTCTTCCCTTGAGAATCATACAGAGTGGGGGGAAAGCTGACAAAAAGAATCAACAATGTTATGTATTATTCAAGTGCTATGATAAAGAGATGCACGGGAATTAAGTTAAAAGGGAGCAGAGGAGGTACACCTAAGTCATCCACTGGGGCTGAAGACTAAGAGAACACTTTGGAGAGAGGGAATTGCAATCCAGAAGGAGTGAAAGCTGTGCAAATGCAAAAGGCAGGGAGCGTGAGAGCGCTCGGGGAGGGGCCATGTCAGGTGGAAACACAGGATGTATGTGGAGAAGGGGCGGGGGCGGGAAGCAGGGGTCACCGACTACCTAAAGCACAGGAAACTAAAGAGCTGTGAGAACTTAGCCCTTCCCTGCAAATAATTTACAGCGGGAGCCTGAATTACTTCCTTCTCCACGTTCCCCATCCTTTCATCAGAGGCACCTTCCACTGACCACGCCTTAGTTCCGAATGCAAAGTCAAAAAACCACGTCCCTACAGTAATAACCATCCTAAGGTTTATGTTTACCAGACTCACAGGAGCTTGGAGAGAAAGACGGACGGCTTCTAGCTGAGCCTCCTTTCCAACATCACATTTCTTCTAAGCATTCCTGGCAGGTGGCCATCCAGACAGAAAGAACCGTCTCCAGCTCCAGGGAGCTCAGACTATCTCAGGAAGCAGCCCAATTCATTACAGCACATCATTAGCTGTGAGAAAATGTTTCTTCTTCAACGGAGATTAAAGAGGTCTTCCCGTAGCGTCTACCCACTCGGAGCCCCTGGCGTGCCTCCTACGCGCAGATGGTCCTACATTACCCCGATCGCAGTGAACGAGGGCTGTCCCTTTTCCTTACTGCGGACTTGTTCACTAACGACTGGCTTTGTTCTGATTAACTGGGTTCTGGAATATCCCACGCCACCTTCCTTTTCATAAAGACCTTGAAGGGATATCTGCTTTCAGCGATGCTCCACTCCCTTCCTTTATTGATTAGTAATACCCTATGTTTGCACGATGCTTCACCCCTTTCCAAGCATCTGCACGCAAATTCTCCTGTCACCGTATCATAAGAAGGGGCTGTGCCACTATTACATTATCTTCACAGAAGCCTTTGCATCTGTTTTATGATACAGTGTAAGGAACAGGGAAGTCATGTCAAATATGTCGGAGAAAATTTCAGGGTCTCGGACAGGACAAAGGTGAGGCAGTGTTAAAGAACTCATGTATTTTAAGACAAGAAAGAAGACAGAAGTAATTATCAGAAAAGTCTGGAAAGTCTACTCCAGTTACGGACAAATAATGGGTACTTACCTTCACTAAGGATCAGAGATACTCCCAGCTGCATAATCACAACTATTCATGCAATGAACACAGGTGCCAAGTGCCTGGCACTGGGACTGAGGGAGACAGAGTGAAAGGAGGCAGTGTCTGGATAGTAAGTGTAGAGCAGAAGTTGAAAGGAATGAGATGACTTAGTCTAAATGACGTCTTAGTGGCCTGGGGAAGGTCATGGCAGAGGGCGAGAGAGCATCTTAGAAGGAGCAGGATGTAAGCCCCCCGTTTCTAAGCAGGGTCTTCACAAAAGCCAAGCCCAAGGGCTAGCTCTATGGTGGTGCCAGGAAGCCCCTCATTACAGACCTGCAGCCCTTGACGCTCGGGGATGAGCCCATCCTATAGGCTAAGTGGATGTCCTGCTGCTACGACTAGAATGCCAGCCCTTTTCCTCCCCATCAAGCCAAAGAGAGATGTGTTTGTTACTCCAGAAAGTACTGCAAAAACAGAGACTCCTCTTTGCCTCTGCCAGCAATAGGTCTGGCAGATGTGATTACAAATTTTAAGAATCCTTGGGGAGAACTCCATGATGCAGGGTTTCATCCTAGTGGTCACAATGGTCAAGCCCCTATAAGAGTCACTGCAGAGGATCGAATGACATGCCCGCTCTGGATGGACACCTCGCTGCCTCCCTGGCTACCTCCTGAGGGGCATGTCTGCCTGGACAGTTCCCAGCCTGCAGAAGTGCATGGCACCCCGATATGAAGGGTCTGTGAGGATTAGTGACTGCCCCTGGGAACATCTGGCTTGGATCCGAGGAACCACACGGGTAAATACCAAATTGTAATAACAGTTCAGTGACTTCTCCGCAGAAACGGGAGAAGATCAGGTTTCCCTGGTTGTTGGGGAAAACAAACTGCATGCTTGAAACTGTGCCTCCCAAGATGCTAACATACACGACAGGAGGAAGCTCATAAACGGAGGACAGACCAACCTTGTTGGCAGCGTGCAGCAACCGTCCGCTGTGAGTCTGACTTGAGTTTCGTAGCTATCCAGGGGGCACACGG